>NC_135170.1:17555657-17862219 GCF_041146795.1 Maylandia zebra | reverse complement strand
TATTCCAGTAGTCAGCCTATCCATTGTCTGATCAGGAATTCTTAACTGTTCCATGCTCCAGAAGTGACCATGCTTTTGAGGTTATATATTAGTCCATCATGTTGGTTGAATCTGTGGTTTCTTTTAAACAACTTATTTTTATAATTTTGCTTTTCTCCCATTATTTTTGGTCATAGTTCAGATCTAATATGTGTATTAAGGTGTCATGAACTGTCTGTGTGGTGGGCAGAGTGAGGAAACCAATTTCACGACTCCAGAGACAGACCCAGAGCACATGATGGAAGATGATACGATGACGTGACAAAGAGCAGCGGGAGACTCAGACAATGTATAGAAGGAATCTGGGCACAAACGACACAACTGGGAATATTTTACAGCAACAACAACAATAATAATAATTATAATAATAGTAATGATAATAATGTTATTTAGCACTTTTCAAAGTTCTATACAGTTGAAAGCAAATAAACAAAAGAAAATAAAAGTCAAATGTTGAAAGATGCAGACATAAAGACACAGAAACAAGTAACACTGGGGGCAGACGGTGAGTCCAGCATAACATATTTCCAGTCACACAAATGATTTTAAACTATGGCCCAAAACATTAAAAGATTAAAAGAACACTTTCCCATGAGCAGTCGTTTAAGTGTCTGGTTATTTTTCCTCTGAAAAAAATAATTTTCGCAACACCTTTTTATTTTTTTTATTTTATTTTTGTGATTATATGTGTCAGAGTAAATTTCCAATAAAATCAACATAATACACTTTCCTTCTAAATGATTTGTGCTGCTGTTAAACTGTAGCACTCGCTAGCACTCAATAATAAACAGCAGAGTCTTCAGACTGTTCATCTGAGCAGCTGATGTCTGTTATTGTCTTATTTTTTTAAGGTCAAGATCAGGTTTTTTTTTGTTTGTTTGTTTGATTTTATAATCTAAGGTGTAGTTTTATGATAACAAAACAACTAAATCTCAAAAACTTATAGTCCTGTCCTACAGTGTGAATGTTGGGCTGTCACTTTTGTTCATGACCTGACCTGAATTAAAATGAAATGTCATTCAGCAATTTTAAGTATTAAAGGATTTTGTACAGTCACTCAACTAACTGAATTTGCTGTTGATATCAAGTACAGTAATAAACACCGTTTTTTACTGTTGATAGTAGTACTGGAGATAGTAAACACCCTTGGACTGACTGAGAGTAGTATTTTCAATAATACTATAATTGTCAAGTCTATGTCTTGTGTGTTGCTGAGTATTTGTGCAGGTCTGTCAGCGGTTTATATCACTGTGAGGTAACGTGCACAGTAATAAACAGCTGTGTCCTCAGGCTGCAGATTCTGTCCTGTTATTGTCACTGTTTGAGCAGAAGTGTCTCTGCTGATGCTGAACTTGTTCTTTAAAGCATCATTTTTGCTACTGCTCCCATCATACCATATGCAGAAAATCCAATCCATTTGTTTTCCCTCACGCTGTCTGATCCAACACGTTCCATAGCTAGTTACAGAATAACCAGAGACCTGACAAGTGATGGTCATAGACTGTCCAGGCTGCACAACCCTTGATTCTGGCTGGTTGAGATCAATACAATACACACCTGTGGAGACAAAAATCAACATTATAGTCATTACTCATTTGGCATTGCTATTGTGTTTATTATGTGAATCCAACAAAGTTTCTTACAGGATGTAGCAGCTCCCAGCAGGATCAGGACTACAGAGAACATGATTATTACTGAAGCTGAACTGATGTGAGCTCCGCTTTCCTCTCACGCACTTCAGTTATGAGGAAATTCTTGATCTTCATTTGAATAAAGCAACTTTGCATTTTCACAACTGGTGCACAACTGATGAAAGACACTCCAACTAATACATGTGACCATTTAATTCTGAATTAGATCACACTTGTCTGTGTAATTAATTTCACTATTTCATGTATTTAATTACATGAGCCAAGGTCCAGCTCACTCTAGAACTACAGAGAATATGGTTTATGCTGAAGCTGAACTGATGCGCTGACTAATCAGTCTAATCTAATTTAATCTTGAATAAAAAATTCTGAATTCAAAATGTATTTAAACCACAGACATACAGAGAAATATGAAGCCCCAAGAGCAAAAAAACAGGACTGTAAAATGCAAAAGTGCACTTGGTACAGATTTAACGTTTAAACAAATGATTTGAAACTGAGCTGTTCTTCAAATTTAACATTTTGTCTTGAAGTAACTGTTTATTGACTCCCATATTTTTTATATTCATACTCTGTATGACTACACAATCTTCATATGGGGAAGTAAAATGCAGTTTTGTTCCAGTTTCACTTTTGTCTGGCAAAGGGAGCAGAAAGATGATAAACATCAGAGTCTTCAGTCCTCAGACTGTTCATCTGCAGATACAGCTGCTGTTTGCTGTTGTCTCTGGAGATGATAAAACGGCCTTGAAATGATTGAGAATAAAAGATGTTGCGACTGTCATAATGGCTTGTAAGCCACCCCAGTCGTTTTCCAGGAGCCTGTCTGAGGTCATATAGTAGCTGCTGAAGGTCAATCCAGATAAAAAAAAATTACACTGTGTTAATTGGTTACTCTTGTCAGCCACAAGAGAAATCAAAAAGACACAAAATACAATTCTAAAGTGTCAGAGTTTATCTGTCACTGACGCAGTCACACACTTTACTTCAATTATGAGCATGTTCTTGGTGTCTGTTTGGAAAAAAGGAACTTTGCATTTGCAGTTTCTTATGTAAACAGAATGATGCATATTTGTTCTTTACTACACACGAGTATCGTGACGTACCTTTGATGCTTGTACAGATGTGAAGCTCTCTGCTCATGGCTGGAGTTTGGGAATAATGAATCAGCAGTATAAACTGCAACTACAGTCAAACTAATCAAACACAAATGATGTTGAAACCCTGCACATGGTTATTGTTTGCAGCTGTTGTTTATAGAGAGTATTCCACAAGGATTCACTTGGACTATGTTATTTCAGGTGCAAAGACAGTCTAATTCACAGTCCTGACTCATCCACTCCAGTCCTTTCCCTGCAGACTGTCTGATCCAAGCTATGCAGTAGCTTTCCACAGAACAGAGACCTGACAGGTGATGGTCAGATGCTGACCTGGCTGCACTAAGACACAGGCTGGCTGTGTCAACTATTCACACTTCACACCTGTAAAAAGATAAAACATTTTTTTGTGATAAATTGTTAAAGAACTGCTGAACATGACAGATTTAAACAGACTCACATTCAGCTGCCAAGAGCAGTAACAGAGTTTGCTTGTGGACCTGATGTGGTGCGATCTCCACTCCAGTCTGATGTCATGTCTTTATGAATAACAGGAACATCTAAAACATCAGTGTAACTGTGAAAGAATTCAGTTCACTCCAGCTTATAAAAACACATGCAAATAGAGAAAACAAATGCATATTAAGAATCCACTGTAATCAAATAAAGTTCCCACACATCTACAAGATGGAGAATTCGACTATCGAGTACCAAAAACAGGAATATCTCAGCTGTGCCCATCTTATATAATGTCCCTTAGAAACATTAATATTTTTACTGTAATGCTTGCAGTGTTTCCATAATCTCAAATATATTATTATTATTATTATTATTATTATTATTATTATTATTATTATTGTTGTTGTTGTTATTAATAGTAGCAGTAGTAGTATTATTATCCTGCCATCTGCCTGTCAGACAGTCAAGGGAGTCAGGTAGACTGAACAGCAGACTGGAGAGCTTATGTGGTTATAAAACAAAAGCTTCAAATATTTGTTGCCTGAGTTACTAGTTGTCATACATCTGAGATCTGAGATTGAATTATCACTATGACTCATAATTTGCTAGAAGATGCTGCAGGGGCTATGGAGCAAAGAGTGATTTACATGCAGTATTGTTATATTATATTCCATATAAGGCTGCTTGTATACCCTGTAAATCTGCGATGTAGTGTTTTTATCAAGGTGATATATGCCCTCATAAACAGTACAGGATCTTCTCAGTTTATTAAGAATGTTTGGCCAGAAATC
Organism: Maylandia zebra; assembly: GCF_041146795.1. Taxonomy (NCBI): domain Eukaryota; kingdom Metazoa; phylum Chordata; class Actinopteri; order Cichliformes; family Cichlidae; genus Maylandia; species Maylandia zebra. Next base: position 17,858,184 of record NC_135170.1, on the reverse strand, counting down.
TATGATATACATTTATGATTATCCCAGAGATAACTGCAGGGCATCATTAAATAAATAAACAAACAAACACGAAATAGCTTGTGTTCATCCCACTTACACACTAACACTGTTTGGTTGAAGAGACTTCATGGAAACAGCAACTCTCTGCATATATGCAATATGACATGAAAAACAATAATGTTTTTAAGAATTAAGTAATTTGTTACAATAAATTAATATACATTGTACATTGTTTTTTTGTTTGTTTGTTTGTTTTTGTTAAAGAGGCCTGTCCATAATAATAATTATAATATGACTTCTGAGACCTGATGACTTTTTGTCTGAGACCTGAGGATGTCCTAAAATGTACACCATACATGACTCATATTTACATTTATCACTTATGTGTGGTTGTGTGTTGCTTGTTGCTGAGTATTTTTGCAGGTCTGTCAGTGGTTTGTATCACTGTGTGGTAACGTGCACAGTAATAAACAGCTGTGTCCTCAGGCTGCAGATTCTGTCCTCTTATTGTCACTGTTCTAGCAGAAGTGTCTCTGCTCACACTGAACTTGTTCTTTAAAGCATTATTGTTGGCAGTGCTCCCATCATACCACATGCAGTTAATCCAGTCCATTTGCTTTCCATCACTCTGTCTGACCCAACATGTTCCATAGCTGCTGTCAGTCAAAGAATAACCAGAGACCTGACAGACGATGGTCAAAGGCTGTCCAGGCTGCAAAACCCTTGAATCTGGTTGGATGAGATCAATACTGTACACACCTGTGGAGACAGAAATCAACATTATCACCATCATTTATATGAATATTCAGTGTTTCTAATGTGTTTTTTAGATTATATCCAGCAAAAGCTCCTCACATGATCCAGCAGCCAGCAGCAGTATCAAAGCAAACATGATTGATGCTGAAGCTGAAATGATGTGAGCTCATTTGTCCTCTCAGTGAAACACAGAATCACCAATCCTCTTTTCACCACTTTTTCATTTGCATATTTTTAAATAACTTATATTTACATATGATATTATATGTTATTTTTGACCAGAGAAAGTGCTTTTATTTTAATGGCATGCTTGTGTTTTTATTTAATGTGACCATGTAAATGATTAGCTTAATAAACCTTTTTTTTTCTTATCAATTATAAAGCTATGTCAAATAGAATGTAGTTTATTTTCATGGAAACTGAAAACAGAAGTTTTGCCACTAAATATATTATTTTATTATCAGCATAGACCAATGACTTTTGATAAATTGGTGTAACAAAATGTAAACAAAACAAAGTCAAGGAAGACTAACAAATGCCAGCTCCTCTAGTGTTCTGGTTGTTTTGCTGAAATCTAATGAAATCTAAACCAATCGAATTGCCACTAAGTAATCTTTAAATTACAGCTTTTAGTTCAAAAGCTCTAATGTTATGAATACAATTTTTAAAATTCTCCATATTAACTTTTATTTTTAATGGGGACAGAAAGACATAATATTTTTAAATCTTTATGGACAAAATATGCTCATTTTTCCTTTATAATTTTGAAGTTTTTAAATTTAAAGAAACTTTAAGGAAACTGCTTAAGGGGTTAGGGAGCTTCATAAAACAATAAAACATTACCATGCAATTATTAGTTTAGGATTGTGTCATTTAAAATGATTACTGTATTTTGTAAAATGTCCTAACAAATTCACAGTGAGTTTTGAACACAGCATTCAAACAGTCTTATTGTCTTTATAAAACAGTTGCTATCTGGTGTCGTGTCTTGAGACGACATGTCTATAAACCTGTCTTGAAACGTCTTCGCAATTAGTGAGAGTACCATCTGCTTTTACTACAGTCAGTAATCAGGAACGATTTACCAAAGTGTTTCAGTGTTTAGTCAAATGCTGCTTGACAAAATAGTAAATCTGGAAGAGATGGCCTTGAAAACTTTTTTCGTCACAGTCCAGAGTTTTCTGTGGCCTCTTAAGTAAAACCACATTTGACACATGCCATTCACTGTCTCTGGAGAAAGACTATTTAAATCAGAAAGAACATTTACAAGTGAACCCAAGCAGAAACCTTCTTAGCATGAACACTGACTGGGAAAATCTTTAATAATACACAGTTACTATTGTATTTCTATTTTATTATTCTCCCATTGTGTGTAGTTGTGTGTCTCTGCTTGCTGAGTATTTGTTCAGGTCTGTCAGTGGTTTATATCACTGTGCGTTAATGGCGTGCACAGTAATAAACAGCTGTGTCCTCAGGCTGCAGATTGCGTCCTGTTATTGTCACTGTTTGAGCAGAAGTGTCTCTGCTGATGCTGAACTTGTTTTTTAAAGCATTATTGTTGTCAGTGCTCCCACCACTCCAAATAATGTTAATCCATTCCAGTGGGTTTCCTTCACGCTGTCTGACCCAACATGTTCCATAGCTAGTTACAGAATAACCAGAGACCTGACAGGTGATGGTCAAAGACTGTCCAGGCTGCACAATTCTTGAGTCTGGTTGGATGAGATCAATACTGTACACACCTGTGGAAACAGAAATCAACATTATTACCATCATTTATCTGACTATTCAGTGTTTATTAGAGTGAATCCACTAAATGCTCCTCACAGGATCCTGCAGCCAGCAGCAGTATCAGAGTGAACATGATTGATGCTGAAGCTGAAATGATGTGAGCTCATTGGTCCTCTCACTGAAACACAGAAGCACCACTCCCTTTTAAGTAACTGTTTCATTTGCATATTTTTAAATAAATTAAATTTAAATATAATTTTGACCAGACTGCATAGTAAAGTGTTTTTTGTTTTGTTTTGTTTTATTGTTTTTCTTTAAAGACTTAATAATGAATTATTTACAGGTTCAAACTAAACATTTTTGACTGTTGCTGAGTATTTGTGCAGGTCTGCCAGTGTTCAGCCTCTGACTGACAGCAGTTATCAGATTGATAAACCTGAAGTCCTGTTTTGTTTTAAATGAATTACAACCATGTCAAATCAAATTTGTATTTATTTCCATATAAACTGTATACATTATGATACAGAGCATTTTAAATAACATTTTCACTGCCGCTGAATTTATTATTTTTTTCAATATAGACAAAGAACTGAACTATGAGAAACTGTCTTAACAAAAAATAAAATAAATATTTATTTCCGTACTAACACATCTACTGATTCTGACTCCAGTGAAGTAAGGATCTTTTCCAGAACAACTAAAAACAGGCACAGAGTTTAGTTGATGGTGTATAAGCAGCATCCAAAGTTCAGTTTTGCTTCCTCCTCTGAAAACCAAAGTTATTCTCTTGAAATGACAAAAACATACAAACAATTTGCACTTTTGGACTTGAAGAATAGCAGCAATGCTAAAGGTGCTAGTTAGTAGAATGGGTAGGACTGCCTATATTGATGTATCCAAATAAAGGATTGAGACTTAAACTGTTGTTCAGTCTTTCTTATTTTTAAGATGTTTGTATTTGTGAGAAAATGAAAATAAAGATTTAACATGAATAGCTAATAAATGTCCCATAAAATGAGCATTGAGTTAATTGCAAAGTCTCAGAAGCATAGAAAAGTAAAGTTAATCACTTTATCCTCCTAACTTTTTTAACTGAAGTTTACACGATGAACCACAACTCTGCTGATCTTGCCATTTTCGAAAAGAAGATACTTGACAGCACCTGCCCTCTAGTGGTCTGATGGGAGCAGCAACTGTAATGTCTCTGTTCTAAAATATGCATATTTCTCTCAGTGATACTTTGACAGTAATATTAGCCAGCAAAATGTTTTACATGTAGTCACTGTCCTATGTGATATTGTCACATTAGTAACCCTCTACAGTCCTTTTTCAGGTGTCTGTTTGACTTAGACAAGAGGATTTACTGACTGTGAATCTGTTGGATTCTCTAGACCTTTTATTCACAGGTTCAAACTCGCAGTCTGACTGTCAGGACTTGTAAAATATAATAATTTACAATAAGTCGGTAATAAAAAGATCAGGCATAACATTGTAACCACTGACAAGTGAATTGAATAAATATAATGTCACGTGTGCGTGGGACATTTTAGGGAGCAAGTAAACATTTTGATGCCAAATTTGATATATTAGAAGCAGGAAAAATGGAATTTGAGGATTTAAGTTTGATATGGACCAAAATGTGATGGTTCGACGAATTCTCTCCCCTGGTCTGGCTTCAGGGTTGGACACCTGTAACCCTGTCCCAGGCAGGGTACACTGGTCCTGAGATTTAATTTTATCCATAAAGGTTCAATATTACAGCTACTGGTATTCCCGCTCTGACTTGTTTCCAGCGAACTCCACCAGTCCAAACCCCACTGTTGAACCACTTAAGTTGTACAGTGGGTGTTGAACATCTTTGGTCACAAACTAGTGACTGAAAGAATAAGATCGCGGATACAAATGGCAGAAAGTAGTTTCGTTTGAAGAATGGCTGGACTCTCCTTTAGAGATAGGGTGAGGACTTCAGTCGTTCGAAATGGGCTCAGAGTAGAGCTTCTGCTCCTCCATATTGAAAGGAACCAATTGAGGTGGTGTGGGCATCTGATTGGGCAGCCTCCTGGGTGAAGTGTTCCAGGCATGTCCCATTAGAAGGAGCCCCCTGGGACAGACCATTGACACATAGGATCATTACATCTCGCAGCTGGCCTAGGAACACCTCGATGATCTCCCACATAAGCTAGAGGAGGCTGGGGAGAGGGAGGTCTGGACTTCTCTACTTAATGAGACAAGACCTTTGACAGGCAGAAGACAATGAATAGCTGAATTCATGGATGGAGGGATGGGTTAAGTTATTTTGAATTTTTCTGTTGGACAAACCTAACAAATGGGACTGATAGGATCTGACTGGCAAGGCTGCTCAGGTTTTCTTATCTTAACAATGTTAGCAGGGAAGACACCTGGAAGATTTCGAGGTAGTTAGTACTGGGCAAATCCCCTCACCTACATCGGCTCCAGCTGACCTCTGTATACCTACTAGCTAACAGTCACAGGATAAGAGATTGGGACTTTTTGAACAGAGAGCCAAAACAGATTTCCTGTACAGAAATTGTGGGCCCTGCAGATTGACATACTGCATCAGTGAGAGGACAGGAGAGGTCACATCAGTTCAGCTTCAAGGTCAACCATGTTCTCTATATTGCTGATGTTGCTGTTAACTTTAGGATCCTGTAAAAAACTTTCTTGTATTCTCTCTAATAAACACAAGAGAAAAACGGATTAATCAAATGAGTAATAATGTTGATTTCTGTATTGCATTGATCTCATCCAGCTAGATTCAAGTGTTGTGCAGCCTGGGCAGACTTTGACCATCACCTGTGAGGTCTCTAGGTATTTCTTGACTAGCTATGACTAGTGACAGGATGGATCAGGCAGGGTAAAGAAAACTAAATGGACTGGATTAACTGCATATGGTCTGATGGGAACACTGCCAATAATGATGCTTTAAAGAACAAGTTCAGCATCAGCAGAGACACTTCTGCTCAAACAGTGACAATAACAGGACAGAATCTGCAGCCTGAGGACACAGCTGTTTATTACTGTGCATGTTTACCACACAGTGATACAAACCACTGACAGACCATCACAAATACTCAGCAACACATAACACACAACCACACACAAGTAATAAATGTACAGAAACACAGACCCACACACACACACACACCTTTTGTCATGGTCCTGAGTCTGAGGACTCAGTGTTTTGTGTTCCTTATGCTTTTGTTCATTCAGAGTGTGTATTCTGTTGTGATTTTGCCATTTGTTAGGTTTCTGTTCTTTGCCTGCCTGCTTCCACTTCTCTGTGTTCCCTCTGTCTGTCCATGGTGTTATTGTGTCTGCTCATGAGTCTGCCTGTCAAGTTCAGTGTCCGGTCTGGTTCTCTGTGTCTGTTAGTTTCCTGTTTTATTCTGAAAGTTCATGTCTCATGTCAGTGTGTTCAGTTTTACCTCTCCCCTGTCTCGTTAGCCTTATTGCTCCCAGCTGTGTCTCCCTCCTGTGGCCCATTCCCTGATTACTCCCCGTGTATTTAAGCCCTGTGTTTTCCTGTGCTCTCTGTTGCGTCGTCTGTTTAACTCCATGTCAGTCTGCATTATTCTGTTACCTGGTATTCATTCTGCGTCTCTCTGCCATCTCTCTTTGTGCATTTCGCTCCTCCTCCCGTGAGTGTCTGGTTTAAGTTTTGTTCTTTAGTTTTCCCAGTTTAGGTTTGTTTACTCCCCGCTCTGCTCTTCCTGTTTTGACACTTTATCACCTCTGCAAATAAATTTTCACTCGCACCCCAGTCAGTGCCTGCATCTTGGATCCTTTTCTCAATTCACCACACGACTGCTGTGCAGCCGTGACACCTTTAGCTAGCAACACACTGTGCAACAAACTGTAGACACAGTTTGTGTGTTTGCTGATGTTTGTTTAGCTGATAGAAACCTTGAATTTGAAATTGTCTGCTAAAAACACAGTACTCCCTTTATGCTCCTTTTGCTTCTTGTTTGTAGCAGACATCTGCACTCGTTTTAGTATTGCCTCGAAAACAAAAAAACAACAACAGCAACAACAAAAAACAACATATCACTTTAACCCCTGACAATTGCATGCATGCAATTGTGCCTGTTTTATCTCTTTTTATGCCACATCCCCAAGTGATTAATACATGAACATGATTGCTTTCATGTGTTTCCGTTTGGGCTCAAATCAGTTTGATGTTTGAAGGTTTGCAGTGACATGAAACAAATATCTCACCTCAAACATGTTAAACCAAAAGTAACAAGCCTGTTTTGAGTCAAAAGTACAGATATTTGGTTACAAATGTAGGAAGTAAAACTAAAAGGTTGTCAGAAAAATGGCAACTTAAGTAAAGTTCAGATACCTGAAAAAAAGAGAGCGCTTGCAGGTACTATTCTCAGTCAGTTCAATGCTGGTTTATCTTCAGTGACAACAGCAAACAGCATTTCAAACATTTCATTGTCAGAGGTATCCACGGTGATCAGTTAAAGTGATCACAAACAACTATTGATGGAAAGACAGTGTTCACCTGACATAAAAACAAGCATTAGAACTGTTTTACCAGGAAAGAAAGGCCGAGAAAATTCTCAATTAACTCAGTTATCAACCAATTAAAACACAAAACAACCTTAAATTTATTATTTATTCATTTTTATTTTATTTATTTATTTTCAAAAAGGTCTTGTGTCACCACTTCTTCATATCTTGCTTCAAAGTAATCAGTCTTTCTTGTCATTTTTTAAAGTGGTGTGAGCAATACTTCTTAAGGGTTTCTGTTCATATTTTTCATTTGGACACTGGCTGCTTTTTTCACTCCACACTTGTACCTGACCATTTTGAGAGGATTTTTTAAGCAACTTATCTCTCATCTATCAATCAATCAAATAAATAAACAGCTGTGTCCTCAGGCTGCACATTCTGTCCTGTTATTGTCACTGTTTGAGCAGAAGTGTCTCTGCTGACGCTGAACTTGTTTTTTAAAGCATCATTTTTGTTAATGCTCCCACCACCCCATATGATGAGAATCCACTCCAGTTGTTTTCCTTCATGCTGTCTGATCCACGCTGTTCCATAGCTAGTTAAAGAATAACCAGAGACCTGACAGGTGATAGTCAAAGACTGCCCAGAGCCCTGTCTTCTCCCTGTGGTCTTTGCGAACACACTGAACATATAGGTGTGAATGTGAGTGCAAATGGTTGTCTGTTTCTGTGTCTTGGCCCTGCAACAGACTGGCGACCTGTCCAGGGTGTAGCCTGCCTCTCACCCTATGACAACTGGGATAGGCTCCGGCGTCCCCCGTGACCCTGAAAAGGATAAGCGGAAGCGAATGGATGGATGGATGGATTTAATATTTTTATCCAAATGTAAAATGTTTTCTTTTAAAAATGACAAATCTTGATGATCCCCAAGCCCCCGATGCTGGGGGCAAAGGGGTTGAACTGCAGTTTAACCCTCCATGAGTCAAGTCTTTTATGCAAATATCAGAATCAGAATCTCTGCTAAAAGTTCATATAAACCATATACAACCACCAAACAAACGAGGATTAAAGGATCAGTTACTTAATTGTGCTAAGGTCCACTTAACATAAACAATGTAGCCAAGAACTCAGCCGACTTCATGTAACCACAAAAGGTATATCTGGCAGAGATCTCACAGATTCTCAAACACCGAGTTTTACCATGCTTCAGCCAAAATTCCCTGCTGCAAAAGAAGACCACAAAAATGCAAGCTTTCCAAATAGCAACAAAGCTTCGCTTACTGGGCCAGTTTCCTCCGTTGTTCTCCGCCGGTAGCTGATAGCCATTGGAGCTACTGATAATGGCGACACTAACAGAAGGCATCAGAGCCACTCCATTTCAGAAGCATAAATCTTTGCACAGATTATGTTTACATATTGATTACTAATTTTCTGGATTTAAATGTGAGCCAAAACATATTTTCAAACTGGTTGAAGGCTACAGAATAAAAAAATAAAAAATCTACTTCCTTTTTCTGTGTATTAGCCTTGGTAACTTTGACACAGTAACATCTGCTGCAATAATTACACCTCCAGTGAAATGTTATAAGTGTTAGCTTTATTTTGATACCAAGATTGTTTACCCAGAGTTTGTAATTGCAGAGAAATACTCCATTCATTTTGGGGATGTCATTTCCGAGCAGGAACCTCAGAAAGCCCCTGGAGGGATTAACAGGTGAAGACAGCTGCAGTACATATATGTGGTCACAATTTACATTTGAGGGTTTTAGAACAATTAAAAAAACATTGTGAGTTAAATGGACATGATCTTTTTTTTAGTATCATTTATTATTACTATCATGTCATCATATACTATACTTGATCAGCTTAAAAGTGAACGGGCATTTAAAAGCAACAGTGGTCCAGGGGCTCCTCCTGTGGTGGTTTCATGTTACAACAGCTGAGGTACTGAAGAGTTTTTGTTTAGGTTTGCTGATGGTTTGTGTTACTACTCTCTGGCACAGTAATACACAGCTGTATCCTCAGGCTGCAGATTCTGTCCATTTAACGTCACTGTGTTGCTGGAAGAGTCTAATTCAGCACTGAACTTGTTATTTAGTGAATCTTTCACAGCAGTGTCTCTACTAATCCACTCCAGTGGTTTCCCTGCAGGTTGCCGGATCCAATGTGTCCAGGCGTCGCTAAGCGAATAAGAGACCTGGCAGGTGATGGTCAGAGGTTGACCTGGCTGCACAGTCACAGCAGTCGACTGTGTCAGCTGTTCACACTTCACACCTGTTTAAAAAAAGAAAAAAAAAAGTTTTGTGACCAATTCTTAAATCATGCTACAAAAGAAGAACTGCTGACAATGACAAATGTAAAGATACTCACAACCACCAGCCAAGAGGAGTAAGAGAGCTACAGGAAACATGGTTGTTGATGAATCTTATGTAATATCCCTACAACCCTACTGAAGTGATGTTTTTATAGCTGAGTGGAAAATGAAATTTGCATAGAAGAAAACATATAAACCATCCGTACAATAAGAAGCTGACAGTTATGTGTGGAGTGCAAATACTATTATGGAAAACGAACATACTCTATTTTGATCTCATTAGATTTCATGCCAATAAAACACGTGATTAGTCTGTTTTCTTATCAGGTTATTTAAGACAGTTAATCAAAGTGTGGCTCATAAACAGTGTTGGTCAAGTTACTTGAAAAAAGTAATCAGTAACTAATTACTTTTTTTTTTTTTTTTTTTTTTTTTTGGCCTGTCCCGTTTGGCTCTTTTGCCATCAGAATTGTTGTCTAAAGGCAAAGAAAGATGCCCAACGGATTTACTTTACCAAACTGACCATCCCAGCCTTGCCGTAATGGTCCATTTGATTCACCTTTTATTGTTTATTTTATTTTCACTTACTGAATACGGGACAGACTTGACTGGGGGAAAGAAGGGGAGAAAGAAAGAGGGAAAGAGAAACAGCTGAGAAGAGGGACGGGGGAGAAGGGCAAAAGACAAAAACCAACAGAACGGGTAGAGAAAAAAAAATGCATATATCAATCACCTGGGTCACCTGCTGAGAAAGAAAAAAGAAAGCAAGCAGAAGAGAACAAGAGTAATAGAATAAACAACATCACAATGATATATGGGAAATGGTATGGTAAATACTAAATGTTAAACATTATTGTGCAGCACATAAGATCAACAGAACACAGTGTGCTTTGAGGTAGGAGCCAAAAAGGGTGTAGTTTGTGGGTGCGATCACCCGTGTGTACACCTGTGAGCATGGACGCGCTTGTTTTTTGTTTTTTTAAAAGGTTCCTTCATGTAATAATCTGCTAGAGGGTGTGGGGGGGCCACAGCCCCGTCCTCCAGGGCGTGAAGCAGGTGTGGAGGAGATCAAAACTCCAGACATCCAGAGGCCCCCAGAACACAAGAGACCAAGGAAGACCAACAGAGGGGCAGCTGCGCCACTGTCCCGGAAAGAGCTGAGGAGAGTCCCAGATGAGGGCTCACTCAGCAGCCGCGGAGCAGAAGCCAGGGGGAGTTGCAGTGACGCGCCCGTGACCTCCGCCGGCAGCCAGCTGCGCCTGAGTGACCGAGCCCCAGGCCGAGAGGCCGGGGGCACCCCACCTCCGAAGTGGCCCGAGCGAGCCCCAGGCTCCAGGCCCCGATAAGCGGCCGCCAAGGAGTGAGCCGGTGTGTACCTGGACGCCCATCCCCGGACACAAAGAACCACCAATGCACCGATGTCTGAGGGGGTCCGCCACTGGCAGGGGAAGTGGTGGTAGGGGGAGATAGGCCTCCAAACCTTGGAGGGCCTGAGATGTCCCCAGAGAGGTGGCGCCTGACACCCAACCTGACATATAGACACAGTCACACACAGATACAAACATCCATTCCCACCCTCATGCTCTCATATGCACTTACTCCACACTCAACCAACGTGGAGACAGACATAAAGAGACGCTGTACACACGATCACACTCCCCAAGCGTACTCTACAAACTGGGTCTAGGTGCCCCCGCCCCTGGAGGGGGGAACTGCACCCAGACCCAGGTGGTGTTTCCCTTTTCCCTGCGGTGGGGGGAGGCAGACCGCCCCGACTCCGCAGCAGCAGGAAGGCTCCACACTCCAGACCGCAGTCGGACGGCCAACTCCTCCTCCTAGTCCTAGCCCCCCTGCTCCAGCAGGTCGCAGAGAACGGGGGTGAGAGAGAAGTAATCAGTAACTAATTACTGATTACTTCCCCAAAAAAGTAATCCCGTTACTTTACTGATTACTTATTTTCAAAAGTAATTAATTACTTGGTTACTTAGTTACTTAGTTACTTTTTAAAAACACGATTTACAACCTGAATAGGTGATAAAGCGATAGATCTTTCAGCCCAATTCTACTTTTTCTACAGAATCCATCATACAAAAATGTAATCAAATGGAAAAGTCCATTTTTAAAACTTGTTTTATTAGTTTTAATCTTTTAACTTCATGCATCAAGCAAAAATTTAATTATATGCAACATTCTCTGACTGGAAGAAATTTGTTTACATTTAAACCTATTTTCTGCACATTCCAGCACATAAAATATATATTTTTTGTGTTTACACTCACTCTTTCAAATAGATGCAAGTAAAACACAGCAGAAAATAAATAAAGTCAAAGACTAGCGGTCCTGTTGCTCTATTTTCACCTGTAAAGCAGGAGTGGGGTAGGCGGAGGTTTACCCTGTTGCAGGTGTGCCGCAGCGGTCAGTGGAAGAATCCGCGAGTTTCTCTGTGAATTTCCCATTACGTCGTAGCACACTCGGTGCTTGCTTGGAAGTTTAGGGGGGTTTTTTTCGCTGTAAAAATAAGTTTTCTTCCACGCTTTAAACGCTGAACGCTCATATTCTCTCCCGCACTCGATATATTATCCATTGTTGATCTTCACACAGCTGTTGTCACGAATGTCGCACTCGCTTACGTCACTGTCATGAGACATTTTCGCAAAAGATCACGGTTTTAGTAACCTAGTAACCCAGCGTTCCTACTGGAAAGTAACAGTGATCTAATTACCATTTTTGCAATAGTAATCCCTTACTTTACTTGTTACTTGAAAAAAGTAATCGGATTACAGTGACATGTTACAAGTAACGCGTTACTGCCCATCTCTGCTCATAAAACATGGAAAGCAAAGAGATGAGTGCAAACAGTTATGTTTTAAATAAAAACCTAAGCATGATGATTTTAATTCTGAAAGAGTATTTAAGAAGACTAAATGGATATATAAATGTTTCATTAACTCTTCCTCAACTACAGGAGATAATTGAACTTATTTGATGTTTGGTCAAAATAAAGTTTGCATAAAATTTAAATATCAACCATCAAAATTGATGTTATTTTATTTAAAGCACAATGGCTGTGACCAAATGGCGTTGCATCTTTACAGTGAACTGCTCTTCAAAGCATTAGGGCTCCTCCGTTGGTGACTTCACGTTAAAACTATTCAGACACTGAAGAGTTCGTCAGGTGTCCTAAGGGTTTGTGTTACTGTGACTGTCTGGCACAGTAAAACACAACTTTGTCTTAAGGCTGCATATTCTGTGGATATAAAATATCTGGAAGTGGAAATGCTGAACCTGTTTTTGATTGAATCTTTGTAGCTTGTGTGTACAAAGCACATCCTCTTCCAATCCATTACAGCTCTTTTCCTGCAGAGTCAAAGGGGCTGACTGTGTCAACTCTTCAGACTTTACACCTATTGGAAAAACAATATCTCTTGTAAAATTGTATGAAACTCTATTGCAAAAATGCTCCTACTGATAGCCAGGGGCGGAGCGGGGGGGTGGCTTACGGGGCTTAAGCCCGGGTTGTTTTGTCAGAAGCCCGGGGTATTTTGGAGTGTAATTTTTTCATAGTTAGATGCCTGGCTGACAACTGTATAAAACAAAAAGTACACACAATATTCGAAGCACATAGTGCACACTGTGGGAATTTACGACTGTGCGTGAATCCCCCCCTGATATTGGTATGATCCAAGCTCAGGCACTAAGCGACTGAGCGAGGGGGCGGGGCAGCTGCTGCCCGTGAGTGCGCTGTTGGAGAGACGGAGCCAGCCATACTAAGGAGAGCTTAAGTTTGACCAGGTACCAAAGCAAATCATTCGTACCGTACAAATAATGTAAATATGACGGTGCATCACGAAAGATTGATATCAAACTGATCACTTGACCAATATTACGTTACTCGCTCTTCAAGTGAATCAACAAATGGCAAAATGAAAAGCCGAACAAATGCTATTTTTTTTAGAGAGTCTTAGCTTACGTGTGTTTATTTCATATTTTCAGTTCTTACCCTCCCCGACTAAATCGGTTTCAGTTATGTACTGAAACATAAGAATGGACATTCGAGGGTTCTTTCAAAGAAAAAACTCAGGTAAATGTTATTTTATATATTATGCTTTGTATGTTGTTCAGTATATTTCTATGCAAATCAAGAGGGATTTCAGTACACAGCAGGATATTCACATTTGTAACCAGATATTTACATACACTTTAGGGAGAAAACATAAAACATTTTTACTGTACAACATCAATTTAGAGTAAATTTTTGTTTTAGATAAATATTGAAATATATTTTGAATTAGTTAAATTTCAGAATAAAGAGAGACAGAGCTATTTTTATCACTTTCATCAAATTTAGGAGTACATGTACACTAAATTTATTGTTAATTAATAAGAAAACTCCAGACGATTCCATTCTGAGCTGAAGAAGCTTCTGATAGGTTAGTAGAGTCCATGTGAGTAAACTGGTGGCACAGCTGTGGATGCATATAAGGCAAAACACAGAGCCTGTTTCTGTGACATGGGAAAATCAAGAGATATCAACCAAAACACCAGGAACAGAACTGTGGAGCTCCATAAATGTGGCTCAAGTTTGAATACAATTTGGTGCCATTTGCTATTAAGAAATACAGATAGTTTCTCTCTTTACTCTTAAAGTTAACAAATATGTTTTTATATTTATCAATCTAAAAAAAATAAACATTTAGTCTGATTTGATGTTACAATTAAAAAAGTGTTTTTATCTGAAGAGTAAATATCTGGTTTCAACTGTATATTTGATGATTGTCAGCACAGAGAGGGAGAGAGAGAATGAGGACAGAACAGAGATGAACAAGAGCAGGTGAGACACACATGTTAGTCAAATGGTTGTTTACCAAAAGTATCACCGTATCATAGGTCCTCATGTATCTCGTACCTAGTGTTTCTTTTTAGGTTTGTTATTTTTCAAATTCTGTATTCATTAAGTTCTGCAGGCTTGTTTGCACAACAAGGCTAAATAATTATATAAACTTTTCTCAATCTAAATAGTGGACTTTGGTAGAATTAAAAAATAAGTGTAGTGCAGGTCTATGATGATTTTTAGTGCTGCTATCATCTAGTTCTGATTCTGGTTCTGTCTTGGTTAAGTCCTCAGTAGTCCTGATTTTGAACTGTTGTAGTCCTGTTTTAATTCTGGATCAGTTCTGGGTCTGGTTGAATTGGGGTTTAGTCCTCGTGTCTTGATACAGCCCTGACCTTGTTCTGCCTTGCTGCTTAATTAAAAAACTAGTTTAAGGTGTCCTGCACATGTGATATATATTTTTCCCTATATGAAGTCATTCTTTTTTGAACAGAGCCTATTAATCTTTCAGTCATTTCTACACCCCCCCCCCCCCCCCCCCCAAAAAAAAAAAAAAAAAAAATCCCACATGCATACTATTTGGGCTAAGCCCCGGGTGTTTCAAATGTCTGGCTCCGCCTCTGCTGATAGCTAATATAATTTCACTCACATCTAACTGATAAGAACAGTAACAGTGCTACAGAAAACATGTTTTCTGGTAAAAATGACATAATGTTAATACCACTCTGCAGTCTGTTTTGCACTTTTATAGCTCAGTAACACAGGAAGTCAGACAGTTTGCATAGTCTCAAATAAATGGAGGATTATTACTGGTCTAACAGCAGTGAAGAAGTCTGTTATACAAGGTATGAAAATGCCCATTGATTGTTCAGTCGTAACTACACCGAAAGTAGTTACTGATAATTACATTGCACATTATTTTAATTTAAAAAATGTTTTTTTAAATTAAATTTTGATATTACAAAATGCTAAGAATAAATGGGGTGTATATACACTAACAGTGAAAATTTTGCACTCACCTTCTCATTTAATATTTTTTCTTTATTTTTGCTGCTTTCTACATTTTAGATACATACTGAAAACATCAAATGTATGAAATTATGTAGCAAAAAAAAAGATAAATAACTAAAAATGTTTTATGTTTTAGAATCCTCAAAATAGCCACCCTTGACAGCTCTGCAAACCCTTGACTTTCTCTCAGTGAGCTTCATGATGTAGTCACCTGAAATGGTTTTCACTTCACATGTGTGCCTTATCAGGGTTCATTTGTGGAATTTCTTCTTAATGGAGTTGGGACCATCAGTTGTGTTGTGCAGAAGTCAGCTGACAGCTCTATTTGACAACTGGTAGAATTCATATTATGGCACAATCAAACAGGTGTGTAAAGAGAAACGACAGTCCATTGTGCAATCCTCTGCACTTCATGATACACTAATTTCTATCCTCTTGCTCCCAATTTTGTTATTCATCAGCTAGTCTTTTATTTTTTTTTTATTCAAGTGGTCCTTCAGTCTTCTCAATACACTCATCTTCACTTTCTTTTTATATTTTCATCTTTATTTTTAATGACTCAAATTTGCTTCACATCATTTCCTGCTCAATCTCTCTGCTTAGCTAACTAATACAAATCACTGCATTTTGTCCTTCCTGTGACCAGCTTCACATGCAACTCGCTGTCAGCCTTTTCCTATATGCCACTTCTTTTTTTGTTTGTTTGTTTTGGTTTGGTTTTTTTTTTGCATCTAACACTATCATGTGTCCTTCTGCATTTCTCTCTTTAGTATTATACCTATCCAACACCACCTCATTGCCTCTGTTTCTTTTACATAGGCATACATAGAAGTCTGGTCCAATCCCCTCTCTCTTTCTCCACTAGGAACACTATTTTCCATTTCATCCATTCTAGTCTCTCCATCATATCAGACAGCTTTCTACTTTACCAGTCATAGTCCCTACATTTAAAATACCTCCTCTCCTGCCTTTCTTTTTATCTTGCTGCCTCCTAAAATGCTTCACCCATCTTCTCTGTTCTCTTCGGCCAACAGCACTGTTTCCACTGGCACCACTGGTAGACCAATAACATCAGAGGCAGTCGTTGCTCAAACAACCATTGCTCAAACTATTTTACAAAAATCTTAATAACCTTTAAAGAAGAAAAAATAATAATCATCAGAAGGAGGCGATTTCCCACTGGGATTCCACAACAGGGTTAGAGTGATGTTGGAAACAGGTGATGATAAAGAAAAATATTTGGTCATTACCATTAATCTGCTACAAACATAAACAGTTGATGTGTGATTAATGGATAAAAGCAAATATGGATACATAAAGTTTGTTTACAAGTGAAGAGAAAACTGAGCAGTCATTGAGGTTTTTGTGCAGGTGTTACTCTGTCCTCAGTCACTGTGCTTTGTCGGGCACAGAAGTAAACAGCAGAATCTTCTGCTGTCAAACTCTTGATCTCGAGGTACTGTCTGCTGCTGGAGTCTTCTTCAGTTATGACGAAACGGCTTTGGAAAGTACTGCCATAGATAGCTGAGTTTTTTCCTGTATCCATTCTACCGATCCACTCCAGAGCTCTTCCTGGCCTCTGTTGTATCCAGTGAATATTGTAGCCTGTCAAGCTATAACCAGAAATGATACATGACATCTTCACTCTCTCTCCAGGTCTCTTCACCTCAGAAGGAGACTGCTCCAGTTTGATCTCACTCCAAACTCCTGTAAGAATAAAAAGAAAGTGATTATCACATTTGTCCATTCTGTGGTTTTAAAGAATAAATATTTATTTTTACCTTGAAGACTAACTACAAGGACAAAAGTCCAGGATAATATATAGTCCATATTTTTCAGCACTTCACAATCGCAGTGTTTAAGATGTAACACAATAAAAGAAGGTTGATGATGGTGTGTTTATAAGCAAGGGTACTTTGCATAGACCTGCAAATTTAACTTGGGAAAAGTTTGGTATTCAAAATCTAAATTATGAAGCTTTTCAGGCTTTTGGGCAGCAGATAAGAACTTGCGATATTATAAATAGTCTACTTTTGCATGTCATTTTCCTGCCTTTTAATATAGACATAAAACATGTATAGGATGTCGGAACATACAAAAAAACAGCAGTAATAAAAAATAAATAGAATAAATAAAAACACGTTTGTTTTCAAATTAACACTTTATTTGAATTGTTTATTGATTATTACAGAATTCACGATCCATCCTAAAAGGTAAATCTCCTTCAAATAATTAATAACATGTCAGGAGTAGTGTCGTGGATGAGAGAAGGAGGACCCAAATGCTGAACTCACAGGTAGGTAGGTGAAGGTTGGTCTTTATTGTCAACGGAGTGAACAAACAGAACAGGAGTAGGAAAGGGCTGGCTGGCTGGACGACTGACTGACTGAATGAATGAAGGACTGACCGACTGAATGGCTAGCTGACTGAACGCAGGCGGAAACGACAACATAACATAAATGACATGACAGTGAACGAGTAGAAACAGAGGGCTAAAATACACAGACTGATGAGGATGATAATGAGAGACCGGTGAGTACACAGCTGAACATAATCTGGCTAATGACACGAGACGAGCTGACACAGGAAAAGCAGGAAGTGAGAACATGGAAGTGGCAAAATAAACTGAACATGAAGAAAACTGAAAGCACTGGGTCACCGACCCAGGAACCCTGACACAACAAACAAAACAATTGAAGAAAAAAGTGAATAAACAAGTAATTGGTGATCCATTTTCCTAGTGGAACAAGCTGACTCAAATCCAGCCAGTGAAATCTCTCTACCAGAATAACAGAGACTTTTTTCCTTTAACTTCTTTTAATTTTTGCAGTATAATCGCTGCGCGGTTGTCCTATTACCCGGCATAATTATTTATCACCGTTTATTCTGTCACTCTTTAACTGACATCTAGTAATAACACAGTGTGCAGTCAAATTAAATGGGGATTTTAAATTTGCATTTTACTTGACTGAGAGTTCAGTGTGCTAAAAAAGAGCCATAAAGTGCTAATAAGTAAGATATATGCCATTCCACTTTGTCATGCTCACTGCAGTCATGCTGTATAAATAGTTATAACACATCCAGGTTTTGCATTGACTTCCTTGACATGTAACATCATATTTTTTAAGATTTACCCCTGGGGTCTCCAGTGAATAACCAATCAATATCCCTGGCTACCCATTAAATACCGCAACCAAATTAAAATACTGCTGCTTACTTTTAAAAATATCAACAACACAGCCTCGAGCTACCTTATCGAACTCCTTAGATCGTACATTCTGGTAACTGCACCAGTTACCAGTCACTTTGTGGAGCATTGGACTGCCACTACCTCATAAGACTTTGTTGTTACACTATCTCTTACCGTACATTACCAAATCTCCATTTGCACTATTTGCCCATTTGCACTACTCTGCCTGGTTTGCACTCAATGCCATTTACTCATTATATTGTATATTGTATAGCTTTCTTGTTATATGTAAAAAATTGTATTGTATTTATTTATTTAAATTTTACTTTTTAATTATTTTACTTGCATTTTTAATCACTCTTATATTTAAATGTTCATTTGCTATTTTATCTAGGGATTGAGAGTAACGTAGTTTCTATTCTCTGTATGTCCTGTACATGTGGCAGAATTGACAATAAAGCTGACTTTGACTTGACTTTGACTTGACTTTGACATTCCTGCTAGAGCACTAAGATCATCCACTCAGTTACTCCTGGTGCAGCCAAGATCTCGGCTGAAGTCTAGAGGTGACCGTGTGTTTGCCTTGGCTGCACCAGATTTATGGAATAACCTTTGTATTGCTATCCGCGCGTATGATTCTATCCAATCATTTAAATCACGGTTAAAAACCTATTTATTTAATCTTGCCTTTCCTGGTCGTTAATGCCTGTATCTGATCCCTAGACTTACTCTATTTTACCTTTTCTACATATCTTTTATAGCTTTGTGCTTTTAACATATTTTACTTGATATGCATTTTATGCTATTTCTGTGTATTAGTGACACTGACCTGTTAGCATACTTGGTACTTTGTTATGGTCCTATATTTAAAACATTTATGTCTTATTTTCTGTCTTTTTTGTGAAGCACTTTTGTATACGGTTGGTTTTTAAATGTGTTCTATATTGTATTATTGTATTGTATTCTCCAGGCCTTTTAATCACTCATTCAGATTCTGTCAGAGTCTGACCATCAACACCTGTGAAAACACAAAATAAAATAAATGATATACCATATCTTAACAAAGTTTTATAAAACAGATGTCAGTTGATGTTTTCACCTGCCAGGCAAACAGTTAAAAGCAGCAGCCCTGTCCTGTAATATATTATGTAAGTTGTTTGTCATCTGTTCACTCTCATCCACTTTTCAGTCTTATAAGTAGAGGTGGAAGATTTGAGTTTTGCATTTGATTTTTGACTCCTCCTCACAAAAAGATGGACCGGAGCATCCAGGCTCGGTCCTTTAGACAGCTTAATAACTTCATTCCTCCCTCTGCCCCCCGGACCGTAACACGCTCTCTCATACAAGTTACAGTCATATCTTTAATTGTCTATGAAACTGCAAAATTTGCACCACATACCTGCTGCTGTTGGTCACTGCACTACTGTCAATGTACAACGCACAAGATGTACATAGGTTTGACTTTCATATATTTCCCTGCAGTTACCTTTATCTTTCTTAATTCTTCCTAAGAATAATGTGAGAGAGAAACAGTATTTCAATTCTCCTGCATGTCCTGTACATGTAGCAAATTGAAAATAAGATTATTTGAATACTGAATGTTGAATTAGATGAGTTATGCTTGGGACACAACGTATCTGCTTTACAGTTTTTTCTGAATGCTTAAACCCTAACTGTGATTCCTGTAGCACAATCTCTAAAACTATTCAGACTTATAGCAAAACCACTCACTGAGTTTGCAAAACTAAAAGCACAAAAACTGCTTTGCACTCAGTTTGCAATTTTGTAACACACACTTTGCAAAACTGTAGGCACAATTCACTGCACAACACTCAATTACCAAATTTCCAACACACTCCTAGCAAAAGTATACACATGTATGGCTATCATTAACACTAATCTGCCAACTGTCTGGCACACTTTCACATGTGAAAACTTCTTTAGATAATTAGTTCACTTTGCAGTCAGCCTAAGCACTATAATCCAGGTAAGCTGTGTGTGCGGAGTACAATGGAGGGAGCAGAAAGAGTGAGAAGTAGAGGAGGCCGAGGAAGAGGACGTGGAGGTGAAGAAGTAGGATGAAGAGGACGACAAGGACAAGGAGGAGCAAGAGGAAGACGAGGAGGGGGGAGAGGAAGATGAGGAGGGGGGAGAGGAAGGGTAGGAAGAGTAAGAAATAGAATTGCTGATGACATCAGAGCTACAATAGTGGACCATGTAATCAACCGTGGAATGACCCTGAGGGTAGCTGGCCAACGGGTCCAGCCTAACTCGAGCCGCTACACTGTAGCAAGTACCATAAGGACATCTTGAATTGAGAATCGGTTAGTACAGTCACTTTGCACAAAGATTTGTAGCACTGCCATATGCCAATGAGAAACACACCAATACCATTGATGTAAAAATACTGAAATTGTTACTTTACAGAATTGCTAGATGACCAGATGCTGGGGGCAGAGGAAGCATGTTCACTGCAGACCAAGTAACCCATATAGTCATTATTGTTACGGCCGAGAGGGCCAGGCAGTGGGTGTGGACTCAAATGCAGACACAGAGGAAGGCAAACGGGCGTGAGCACAGAGTTTATTTACAGAGCTGAGCGAAGTTACAAAACAGAAAACTAAGAATGCTATAACCTATGCATGCTATGAACTGTGAAAGCTATGAGCAGAAAACTGTGAGGCAAAACTGTGAACGAGAAACTCTGAGGGCTGGATTCCACAGAGGGATCCGGGGAATGGAGAAAGGGGGCAGCGGCTTGGAGGGAGGTGTGAAGTCACTATGATGAGAGGAGGAAAGTAGTCAGTGGAAGTCTCAATGAATCACAGCTGGAGGATTAGGCTATGGTGGTTTGGGCTTACGCGTTGCAGATTTGAAGTGTCAATCAAGGAGGGAGTGTCCAGGGGTTTCCGGGTGAGGAGTGTCCAAAGCAGATCCAGAACAGGCTTGGAGTGGGGAGCTGAGCAGGGAGGCAGGCAGATGGGTCCTATGGCGAAAAAGGAAAGAAAACACGGTGAAGAGAAAAAACAGTAATCCAGAGTTCTCGCAAGGGCTTGGCGGCCTAGCACTAACATGTGTTAGCAGAAGATCTGGCAAGGGTCTGTCATGAACGCTGGTCTTATATGCAGGTGACTTGATTGGAAACAGGTGTGGAAGCTGATTGGAGTCTCCGTCTGAAGGTGGAGCCCAGCAGAGTGGAAACACCCCGTATTCACCCGGACCATGACAATTATGGCGATTGCAAATAATCTTATACTTGGAAATAAACACTTGTGTTTGTTTTGATGTGTTTGAATAAACACCAGTACTTGAAGTTTGGATCCCTCTATGCTTATGGATCTATGACAGAAGTATGAGCTCAAACTGACATAGCCTACCTTGTGCACAGAGAAAGCAAAAGCCAGATGTGTTTTATATTCATACCATCAGTGTGCAGTTGGCGCATTGTGTGCTTAGTAGATGATGGCTTGTGTGCACTGTTTGATACGGAAACACCATTTTTACGAAGGTGTGAAGAGTTAATCTAGCTGTGTTTGCTTTTGCAAGAGAACTACGATGTTTTGATTATTGCGTGACAGGTTTTCTTATTTGTGTGAAGAGTTTTGCAAAATTAGCCAATAGTTACAAAAAATGTGCTTAAGCAATCAGAAAAAACTGTAATAGTTAAAAGTGAGATGAGACAATATTGAGACAAAACTGTATTTAATTCCTGAACTGTTTGCAACACCAGGAAAATGTCTGTATATTTAAGAGAAGTTCACTCCTATATTGACAAGACTTTTCTTCTTACCTTTTTCCTACTGATAAATGTTTCTAAAATGTACTAGTAATTACTGTTGTGGCCTAAAATGTTGTTGTTAAAAATGTTATTTTCACACTAAAACAGAGTCACTGGGTCATTTTTAACCTGTTTTTTTCCCCTCTATTCTCTATTATTCTTGTTTTTCTCTTTCTGCAGCCAGTATTCCCATGCCTAATGCTGTTTCAATTGTGTTTCCTCTTAAATACAGTAGGAGCGTCTCTGGAACTCTGCTGGAGGGGTGAACGCCGTACTATCAAAACATATTCCCAGATTTAGTGTCTTCTGTTTATCTTGTTCAATATTAGTAGTGATGTGGAAGAACAACAAAGTATCTAAAATTATGATATCTCATTGGCATTACTGTATTAAGTAAGGGGCGATTATTTTAAAAGGATTGAAGCAAAGATCTAATGTAGCAGAAATGGTGTGAAACAGAACCTGTTGAGTCTATTTGCTAGTCATAGTAAAGATGAAGTAGATGGAAACTTGAATAAGGCTCTTTGTATGAGTTTAAGATGTGGAGGCAAAGAGTCACAAAAACAAGAGTCTAAGAAGGCAGAATGACAGAATATATTGAGTTTAAAGTAAAATAAATGAAGGCATATTGAGTGTTTACATGTTGAGTCTCTGATGGGTTTTTGTACAGAGCTGCTGGTTGTTTGTGTTAATGTGGGTCTCTGGCACAGTAATACACAGCTGTGTCTTCAGGCTGCAAATTCTGTCCAGTTAAAGTCACTGTTTTACTGGAAGAGTCTTTGGAAATACTGAACTTGGTTTTGAGTGAATCTTTGTATTGTGATGTGCATCCATCACATTCACTTCCAATCCATTCCAGCCCTTTTCCTGCAGGCTGTCTGATCCAAGCTGTCCAATAGGTGCTCAGCAAATAAGAGACCTGACAGGTGATGGTCAGACGGTGACCTGGCTGCACAGTCTCTGAGGCTGGCTGTGTCAGCTGTTCACACTTCACACCTGTTAAAAAATAATTTTTTTTTGAGAAATTACAGGTTATATCATAAAACAGATATTGTTGAATGTTATCAAAAGAGACTCACATGAAGTGGCTAAGAGCAGTAAGAGAGCTACAAAAAACATGTTTTTTGATGAACGTGTCATGATGTGAACTCAACACCACAGTCTGATGTGAAGCTTTTATAGCTGAGTAACAGAGGAAGTCAGCGAATTTGCATATAAATGCATAAAGCATTCAAAAAGATGAAGTTTACATAGAAACTCGCATGGACAACATGAAAACATGCTAGGGAAATTCACATATTTTAATTTGGTGACTTTAGTATAAATATACTGTTTTGTGGTAAAAGAGGAATATCAGTTCTATTAATCCCATACGGAAAAGATATATATAAATCTTATAAAGTTTGTATCTGTCTTGTGTGAAACTTGTATGAAAAGCATACAAGAGTGAAAACAGATATAAGATCCCTTTAAAATTATATAAATGAAACTTTTATGTTTTGGATACTTACTAAAACAATATATGAAAGTAATGAGAAAGTGGCCACTTTCATGAGTAAATCATATAAGCCTTATATGATTCACTATATGAAGCAAGCTAAAGCTGATGCAAGTCTTTTAAACGTTTTTCCTATTTCTTTTCCATATGGGATGTTATGTTAGATTGCTGTTTTGCAAACACTTGTTAAAACATTAATGAGATGGGGCAATCGCCATATTGCAGATTATCGAAATAAATATATTTACTGATCTTTATACTGGGATACTTGCTTTACTTTACCTAAGCGTTGCACAAATAAATATAAAATTGTGACTCTATTGGTGTGATTTAAACAATGTAAACTCTCAAGCTTGTTGTAACTAATATGAAAAAATCCTGGAAGAACAGTTTAAAAAACATGACAAGTTTGGTATATACTTTACTTCAACTTTTATAACAAAAGTATTTATAAAAGGGGAAGAATAAGTAAGAATGTGGAAAGTAAATGCCGGATGTCTTAGTCAACCTTTAAAGAAGTCCAGGGTCAATGCCATTTCATTAAGATCAATATTAATGGAACTTTAAGTATCATTATAGTGACCAAAAATAAACAAGGATGAAACAGTCTACTGTCTGACATATTTGAAATTTTGCTTAGATAATACTTTAACTGCCCTTTAAATACTGTATATCTATGTTTTTTACCTTTTACATGCCTTTTTGTATCCACTACTTCATACCTACCTCTGCCCTGTACGCTGCCTCAACTCAGTCAAGAGATGAGACCCAAAAACAGTGGTGTCAGCGGCATGTGTGACAATGACATTGTCATGTACAGTTGTATATGTACAGGGTGTACAGCAGACGACTTTGAAAGCAACTGTCTGGGGAACCAGTGCTGACAGTGGGGAAGAGGTGGGGGCTGAGTCTAACTGACTGAGTTTGGTTGGAGAGGAAATATTTGATCCAAGAGCAGGTGGCAGTGAGCATCTGAAGGTGGTCCAGTTTGGTGGTTCTCCAGATGGCTTCAGATGGCTCAGCCCCTTCTGAGGGCTGATGGTGATGGCACCCTCCATAGACCATTTTGCTCTTTAAGCAAACTAGTAAACTATTTGCTCGAAAACTTCATAAGTACAGATGGGAAGGTTATACATAGGTCTGTAGTTGATGAGGCTGTCTATTTATCTATTCTGAGTTATTTCTATGTTGTCCTTCATAAATGTTTGACTACTTTCTCCTAACGATCATTTTGAATATTTTTTGTTTATATTTGATTTTAATTTGCCTTTTATTTTCATTTTATTTTTCTTCACTGGGCAGCCAGTATCCCATATCTACTGTTGCTTTACATACAACGCCTCTTGAATACAGTATTGATGTCTGTGGAACTTTGATGTAGGGGTGAAAACCATATAAACACCATCAAAACATATTGTATGTATCTTTTCAGTATTAATATTGATGTCTTCTTTTTAGAAACATCAAAGTGTGAAGTAGATAAGTCGTGGTATCTCATTGGTATTACTATATTAAGTAATGAGAGATTATTTGAAAGGAATAAAGCAAAGAGCTAATGTAGCAGAGCTGAGGCCCAAGAGTCAAAGGAAGTAAAACAGAACCTGCAGAGTCTATATCCTAGTGACAGTGAAAGTAAAGCAGATGAAAACTTGAATAAGGCTCTTTGAATGACCAGGATGAGTTTAAAATGGGGAGGGAAAGGGTCACAGAAACTAGACTCCAGGAAGAGAGAATGACAGAATATACTGAGATTTAAAGTAAATGAAGGCAGACTGACATGGACCAGAGTGTTGACAATTGAATTGAGTTTGACTGACTGGGAAACCTCAAGTGAAATACATAAGCAGCTTAAACACTCAGAGTTGCAGACCAGAAGAACTTTCTAATTTCAGTTTGACTCAAGCTCTGTAAATGCACTTTCTTTGCAAAATGTTTGGCACAGACTGCCTCTCCCTTCACAAGTGGTCTAAGGGCTCCTCCTCTGGTGGGGCTCTGACGGGTTTATGTACAGGTCTGCTGGTTGTTTGTGTTACTGTGACTCTCTGGCACAGTAATACACAGCTGTGTCGTCAGGCTGCACATTCTGTCCACTTAAAGTAACTGTTTTGCTGGAAGAGTCTGTGGAAATACTTAACTTGCTTTTAAGTGAATCTTTGTATTGTGTTGTAGATCCAGTTGATGCGCTTCCAATCCACTCCAGTCCTTTCCCTGCAGGCTGTCTGATCTAAGCAGTCCAATAGCTACTAACAGAATAAGAGACCTGACAGGTGATGGTCAGACGTTGACCTGGCTGCACGATCACAGAGGCTGGCTGATTCACACTTCACACCTGTTAAAGATAAAAATGTTTTGTGATAAATTGCAGGTTATATGAAAAAGCAAAATCTGTTCAATGTTACCCGTCTAAAGAGACTCACATGAAGTGGCTAAGAACAGTAAGAGAGCAACAGAAAACATGTTTTTTGATGAACGTGACATAGAACCTCACACCACAGTCTGCCACAGCTTTTATAGCTGAGTAACAGAGGAAGGCAGTAAGTTTGCGTATGAATGCATAAAGCGTTCATTAGGGTCTAACTGTATCCCTTTGAAGAATCTGCTGCTTAAAGACAATATATATTTAAAAAAAAAAAACACTCAAAGGTAAGACATGAATAAAAAAAAGCTGACTTCTGGTCACTGTTGGTTACATTGAGTTACATTTAAATTATAAGTCAAACAATGAGGTAAAAAGGACTGCTACTGTCACTTCTGTTAATGGTATATTATATTGCATTAAAGAGACATGGTATTCAGCATATGGCCAGATTATTAAATTATTATTATTATATACTTGTGTACTGTATCTAATCACTTCACAAATAAATATAAAATTGTGAATAAATTATTTTTTAATGTGCTTCATTTTTTTATAAAGACTCAATTCTTTGTGGGAAGTATAACTAAGGATGTAAAAATTAAATATTGCATGTTTAAATCAACTTTTAAATGAGTCCAGGGTCAGTGCCATTTCATTAAGTTCAGTGTTTATCTTTAAGTGTCATTATAGTGACTTAATAGAAACTAGGATGAAACAGTCTGTGTGACATATTTGACATTTTACATAGATAATGCTGTAAGTATGTATGTTTCTGCTACTTCATACCTATAGAGAAACATTTTAGAGACAAACTCCTGTGATGTCTTTAATTGTATTACTAACATGATTATATAGTTAGATGATATGTGAGATAGTGTGACGTGTCAAATTTTGCATGGGCCTCTCTCAGAAGAGAAAGAATAGAAATTGATTTCTTTTGAGACTTTTAATTGATTAATTTATTATGTATTCAGGTTGGAATTCAAACATTTCTTTTTGAATACATGGTTGTTTTAAACAGTGTCCATACCTGTTTTATGTCTACAAGCAGTGGTAAATAGACTGGTTCTTATTTAGCACTTTTCTACTCTACTTGAGCACTCAAAGCACTGTAGACACTCCGTCTCATGCACTCTCCTTTTTTCAATGTCTAAGACCTTTGTACCTAATATTTACACTCCAATGAACACACCAGGAACAACTCAGGCTTCAGTATCTTTATTTTCCTTTTTACAATATGTATGAAAGTTCTTTTTCAGCAGGAGAATCCAGAAATCATCAGGATTATATTGCTACATGATATTAGTATATGGTGAGGTTTTTGTGCAGCTGCTCCAGTGTCTTACATCATTGTGCTTTGTCGAGCACAAGAGTAAACAGCAGAATCTTCTGCTGTCAAGCTGTTGATGTCAAGGTACTGTCTTCTGCTGGAGTCTTCTTCAGTCATGATGAAATGATGTTGAAAAGAACTGGCATAGCTAGGAGAATTATAGCCTGTGCTCATATACCCAATCCATTCCAGAGCTCTTCCTGGTCTCTGTCGTATCCAGTGAATATCATTATTATAACCAGAAAGGGTACATGACATTTCCACTGTCTCTCCAAATCCTTTCACCTCAGAGGGAGACTGTTCCAGTTTGACCTCAATCCAAACTCCTGTAAGCAAAACAAACAAAAACAGAAAAAAACAACATGATCATCATGAATCAGACTTTTTCACCGTTTTAAAGAATGAATCTCTTTCTTACCTTTGAGACAAACAATAAAGAATAAATTCAAGTAAATGATATATTCGATAATTTTTAAAACTTTATAATCAAAATGTGTAAATTGGTAAAAAAGTTCTTAAGATTTTCTCTCATGAATTAAATGAGAATTGGCAACAACGTTTTTATAAGGAAGCAAAACTTTGCATAGACCCCCCTCTACAGGACGAATTTGGTATTCAAAAACTCAGTTACACAACTTCTTAAGTCTAGCTATTTGGACACTACGCACAAATTAAGATACCGACTCTATAACATGGCAAACATAGAGTACCTAATTTGGATTGTGGCAGGAAGCCAAAGTACCTGGAGAGAGCTCACACAAGCACAGCAACAACATGCAAACTCGACACAGAAAGGCACCACTCAGCTGATGTATTCAAACAGTCTTGCTAACAGCTCAGTAGCAGAGACTTGGTCAGTTAACTGGTCTTGGCAGTTGTGTCTTCTGGGTTTTCCAATAGTCTGTTTATGGCTGTGACCTGTCGTTAGGCTAAATGTTTGGAATGTGGATTATACGCTACTACATGGTGTTACGTATTTGGGTCCTTATGACAGATGTCATTTTTCAGTGTGTGAGTTAATGTTTTAAAGGACTCCATTTGAGCACAAGTTTGATATGTTTCAAACCAAAAGGGGTTAGCTGAGTAAAACCAGCAAGTAAAAGTGAAAAACTGTCACCACACAGACATCCACCTAAAACTGAACATTTATTAAGCCGGAAGCAATATTGCAGAATTCTTGAGACTGGAATGACATGCAGCATCTGTTAGAAGAAAAGTATTTGCTGTCCTGAAAGTGAACACAATTAGTGTTATACCATCGGGATATATATTTAGTTATATTTAGTGTAAACTGTGCAATCCTGGAGAAAGATGTAGTATTTTTATCCCAATGCAAAGTGTTTTCTTTTTGAAAATGATGAAGCTTAAGACATTTACAGTACATATGGCACAATTAACATTTAAAGGCTTTAAAACAAATAATTATAAAAAAGCTATCTTTTTTTGTATCATTTATTATTATTATTATCATACGATACTTGATCTGTTTAAAAGTGGCATTTAAAAACAACAATGGTCCAGAAGCTCCTCCTGTGCTGGTTTACAACTACTGACGCACTGCAGAGTTCTTGTTCAGGTCTATTGATGTTTTGTGTTACAGTGTGTGGCTCTCTGGCACAGTAATACACAGCTGTGTCTTCAGGCTGCACATTCTGTCCAGTTAAAGTAACTGTGTTGCTGGAAGAGTCTGTGGAAATACTGAACTTGTTTTTAAGTGAATCTTTGTAGTATGTTGTGTATCCAGCACGTGCTTCTCCAATCCATTCCAGTCCTTTTCCTGCAGGCTGTCTGACCCAGTGAGTCCAATAGCTGCTCACAGAATAAGAGAAATGACAGGTGATGGTCAGACGTTGACCTGGCCGCACAGTCAAAGAGGCTGGCTGTGTCAACTGTTCACACTTCACACCTGTTGAGAAAAGAAATGGTTTGTGAACATTTATCAAAGAAAAACAAACAAAAAAACCTGCTGACTGTGACAAATCTAGAGGCACTCACATCCAGCTGCTAAGAGCAGTAACAGAGCTAGAGAAAACATTGTCTTTGCTAAAAGCAATTTGAAGTGAAGTCTGCTCTACAAGTCAAGTTTTTATATCTGAATCACAGGAAGACAAAGAGTTTGCATAGAATCGTTTACATGAATCATCATTGGAAACTGATCTAACTGGAGCTATGTTAAATAATATGACTGGCTCCTCTAACTGGAGCCAGTCATGTTATGCAAAGTAATAAAAAATATGCTTCAGAGACTGTACAAACTGTAATTGTAACAGCAGTAAAACAAGTCACCGGTGGTAACACTACATTTCATTTCAGCATTTAATTAACCAAAATGAACCAAAGTGCTGATTATACTGTTTGAAGAGAATTCACTAGAAATAATGAAAAACATATTCAATAAATTGACATTACATAACCATAATTACAACAAATGGAAACTAAGAGGCCCTCTGTCAGAATTACTCCTTACCCTTAAAGCATGGTTATAGTATATTTTGGCATGATAAAACCCACTTTCTACTTTCCTTAGAGCGTTTATTTCAACAACATTAGCAGTAATTAATTAATCTCTTTTTATTTCAGCTACCAGTGTTTCAGAGTTGGAGAAAAATGCTCATGATGACATTGAGCTGTCTGACACACTTATTCTGTTATTTATTTTTGGCTGAAGCCTCATTTTTGGCACCACTGCTGCTTGTGGAAGAAGTAATTCTTTAATTCATTCAGTACAGAGATGATATTGTTGTCTCTGTACTGTCATAATTTTTTAGCTCTATAATCTACAATCAAATTTCCTTTTGAGATAACTAATATTCATTATTTGCGTCCTATCATTGAGTTAAGTAGGAGTTTTGTAACCATATCAATCAATGTATCGAGTGTCGAGCGCAAAGATAAACAGGACAATCTTGTTGTGGATTGTTGATTTTACTTGTTCCACCACCTTGGTTTCAAATAATGTTATTGAAGGCTTTATTTTAGCTCAAATCATGATCTTTTCCACAACAAAAAGAATAGTTTTATGTGTCTTAACATGATCACTGAAAGTCAAAACCTAATCTCCTGCTGCCCTTCCACTCACATAAAAGAAAATGTTTAAAAATCAAGTCTTTATATTATAGTTGTTTCAAGGCTCCTCCATTGTTGGATTACTGAGGCACTGAAGAGTTTTTTGTTCAGGTCTGCTGATCTACATTATTATTTCTACCCACATTTTTTTTTTTCATTCAGGCTGCCTCTCCCTTTATAAGTGGTCTGAGGGCGCCTTCTCTGGTGGATTTACATGTTGAGGCTCTGACGGGTTTTTGTACAGAGCTATTGATGCTTTGTGTTACTGTGACTCTCTGGCACAGTAATACACAGCAGTGTCTTCAACCTGCACATTCTGTCCAGTTAAAGTAAGTGTGTTGCTGGAAGAGTCTGTGGAAATGCTGAACTTGGTTTTGAGTGAATCTTTGTATTCTGATGTGCATCCATTACATGCTCTTCCTTTTTTTTTTTTTTTTTTCATTACATGCTCTTCCAGTCCACTCCAGCCCTTTTCCTGCAGGCTGTCTGATCCAGTGAGTCCAATAGCTGCTCATAGAATAAGAGAGGTGATGGTCAGACGGTGACCTGGCTGCAGAGTCAGAGAGGCTGGCTGTGTCAGCTGCTCACACTTCACACCTGTTGGAAAATAAAATATTTTGTGAACCTTTAGCAAATTACAAGATAAAAAACATAAAATAAAATACAAAAATAAAACAGCTGATTCTGACAGAATTACACTCACATTCAGCTGCTAAGAGAATTAACAAAGCTAAGGAAAACATTATTTTTGATAAAAGTGGCATTCATGCACTCTACTGTGTGGTGTGCAGTCAAGTTTTTATAGATGAGTAATAGAGGAAGTCAAAGAGTTTGCATAGAGTCAGTCACGTGAAGCATCACTGTCAACATGCTTGGAAAATGCACAAAGCATATTTTTTTGATTGATCGTTGAATTGTAATAGCAATAAAAACAAGTTACTGATTGTTACACTGCTTTTAATTTAAGTATAGGTGGAAAAAAAACATAGATACGTTTTCATACCTTAGAAAGAAAAGATCGATTGTGGGCGGGTGGGTGCATGGGGGCCCAGCCCTGGAGCCGCCGGTGCATCGAGCCACCTGGGGGGCTCTTCAACTGGTGGGGAAGATTGTCACATCTTGCAGGAGCTTTCCTCTCCTCAGGGGCTCTCTCTGCAGGAGGGGGAGATACAGGAGAGGTGGAGGAAGATCTCAGCCTGGGTGTTTATTGTCTTATGTAGTCTGGAAGATGAGTGGATGGTGGGGTGGGTGCAGTTTTCTCTGTGGTGGGGTTGGGTGGACTGTCCCGGGCTCTGTGGGGCCGGGAGGCGCTGCTGCGCCGGGCCCCGGTCTGGATGGGCCTGGGCCCCCTTTCCCTGGCGGGTCGCGGAGTATGGGGGTGCCTACTGGGGTCAGCGGGGGAGCTGGCCCCAGGGAGGGGTCACTTGCCCCTCCCTTCCTTCCCTCCCCATCTCCAGCTGCCTCCCTCTTCCCGCTCCACCACAACCACCCACACATGCAGGACCTTGGAGTAGGGGTATGTCACCAGGGTGTAGAGGAGGCTACCCCCCCCCCCCCCCCCCCCCCCCCCCCCCCCGTCCCCCTTCTGGCTGCCTCTGCCTCAATTTTATCCCACAACTTAGACATTCACATTACTCACACTCTCATTACACATACATATAGGATCTTGGGGGTGGGCACGATACACGGAATCCAAAGTACCATCAGGGTGTACACCCCACCCCTGGCGTCGTTGCCCACCTCTCAATGTTAAATACACGTAGACATTGAGGGCTAGCAGGAGGAACCATGCGCTTACCTGCTGCTCTCTGGCAGGTAGCTCCATGCCCTCCTGGGTTTTAAATGCACCTTAGAACACACATGCATCAACACTACAATGAGCGGGTGGAGGGAGGTTTGGAGTCTCCTCTCACCCCCATTCTCTGCAGCCTGCTGGAGCGGGGGGGCTAGGAGGAGGAGTTGGCCGTCCGACTGCGGTCTGGAGTGTGGGGCCTCCCTGCTGCTGCGGAGTCGGGGCGGTCTGCCTCCCCCCACCGCAGGGAAAAGGGTAACACCACCTGGGTCTGGGTGCAGTTCCCCCCTCCAGGGGCAAGAGTACCTAGACCCGGTTCGTAGAGTACGCTTGGGAGTGTGATTGTGTGTACAGCGTCTCTTTATGTCTGTCTCCACGTTGGTTGAGTGTGGAGTAAGTGCATATGAGAGCATGAGGGTGGGAATGGATGTTTGTATATGTGTGTGCCTGTATTTCTGTGTCTATATGTCAGGTTGGGTGTCAGGCGCCACCTCTCTGGGGACATCTCAGGCCCTCCAAGGTTTGGAGGCCTATCTCCCCCTACCACCACTTCCCCTGCCAGTGGCGGACTCCCTCAGACATCGGTGCGTTGGTGGTTCTTTGTGTCCGGGGATGGGCGTCCAGGTACACACCGGCTCACTCCTTGGCGGCCGCTTATCGGGGCCTGGAGCCTGGGGCTCGCTCGGGCCACTTCGGAGGTGGGGTGCCCCCGGCCTCTCGGCCTGGGGCTCGGTCACTCAGGCACGGCTGGCTGCCGGCGGAGCTCACGGGCACGTCACTGCAACTCCCCCTGGCTTCTGCTCCGCGGCTGCTGAGTAAGCCCTCATCTGGGACTCTCCTCAGCTCTTACTGGGACAGTGGCGCGGCTGCCCCTCTGTTGGTCTTCCTTCTTCCTTGGTCTCTTGTGTTCTGGGGGCCTCTGGATGTCTGGAGTTTTGATCTCCTCCATACCTGCTTCATGCCCTGAAGGACGGGGCTGTGGCCCCCCCACACCCTCTAGCAGATCATTACATGAAGGAACCTTTAAAAAAAAAAAAAAAAAACAAGCGCGTCCATGCTCACAGGTGTACACACAGGTGATCACACCCACAAACTACACCCTTTTTGGCTCCTACCTCAAAGCACACTGTGTTCTGTTGATCTTATGTGCTGCACAATAATGTTTAATATTTAGTATTTACTGTCATATTCCCATATATCATTGTGATGTTGTTTATTCTATTACTCTTGTTCTCTTCTGCTTGTTTTCTTTTTTCTTTCTCAGCAGGTGATCCAGGTGATTGATAAATGCATTTTTTTTTCTGCTCATTCTGTTGGTTTTTGTCTTTTGCCCTTCTCCCCCGTCCCTCTTCTCAGCTGTTTCTCTTTCCCTCTTTCTTTCTCCCCTTCTTTCCCCCAGTCAAGTCTGTCCCGTATTCAGTAAGTGAAAATAAAATAAACAATAAAAGGTGAATCAAATGGACCATTATGGCAAGGCTGGGATGGTCAATTTGGTAAAGTAAATCCGTTGGGCATCTTTCTTTGCCATTAGACAACAATTCTGATGGCAAAAGAGCCAAACGGGACAGGCAAAAAAAAAAAAAAAAAAAAAGAAAAAAAAAAGAAAGAAAAGATCGAAAACTAAAAAACCCCTGCACAGAACTGTGCAATAATTTATCCATTTTCTTATAATCATTATCATATTTCACTGATTTATTTGTTGCCTCCTAAAGTTCTTTTAATTTTTAAAAACTCTTAAGTCTAACCTGGAGTGGTTTGCTGCTTAAAGAAAGGACCAAATGACCAAAAAAATCAGTTTAAAAAAATACAAATTTTAGTTGAGAATCAAATTTCTATTAATGTATCTAATGAAAAAGCGAAGTAAGAAAAGAAGAGTTGCGACATAATCTTGACAATATTACTGGCCTAACAGTGAGGAAGGCATGATTTTGTACAGCTGTTGAACAGTTTCAGTAACTGTAGCTTTTGAGCACAATAATAAACAGCAGAATCTTCAGTTTTCAGACTCATCTGCAGATACAGCTGCTGCT
Source organism: Maylandia zebra (assembly GCF_041146795.1). Taxonomy (NCBI): domain Eukaryota; kingdom Metazoa; phylum Chordata; class Actinopteri; order Cichliformes; family Cichlidae; genus Maylandia; species Maylandia zebra. The sequence goes on along the minus strand of NC_135170.1, from coordinate 17,824,020 downwards.
TGTTGTCTCTGGAGGTGGTAAACCGGCCTTGGTCTGACTGAGAATAGTAAGTGCTCCCACCATCATATCTAATAATGGCAACCCATTGGTGAAATGCTGTAATAATTTGTTGATGTCGTTTATACATGTTTAGATAGTGACATACTTCTCAGTAATCTCTACTGTAAGTGATAATGACACTGTATGTTTTATTGATTTTTAAAAGAGTATATGTTATTCTTTTTTAACGTGTGTCTTTTAATGGGTTGTAAGGGCATGCCAAAACTATGTCTGTTTTTTAGGAAAAAAGCCCTGAGTCAACCACATATTCCCTGGTGTTGGGAAATAGAGGAAGTCGTTTTTGTATGGTATTTCTATTGCTGTCTCTCACTGTGTTGTGTCGGGCACAGTAATAAACTGCTGTGTCCTCAGTCTTCAAGCTGTTCATCTGTAGGTAGAGTTTACTGCTGGAATCATCTCTGGAGATGGTGAATCTACCCTGGACTGACTGGGAATAATACGTAGAATAACTATAAGTTGAAGTGCGTATAATAGCAATCCATTCCAGTCCTTTTCCAGGAGCCTGTCTGATCCAGTGCATCCAGTAGTTGCTGAATGTGAATCCAGATGCTGTACATGTCTGTCACGGCTGGCGGAGGGAGCCGTGTGGTGTGGAGGAAAAGGAGGACCCAAGATGCAGCAAACTGATGATACGAGTGATGTTTTATTTACAAAGGTGGTGGTGACAAAAACAGGCAACGAGGTATGAGTACTTTACAAACGGAAACCTAAACTGGGAGAAACTAAGTGACAAACCTGAGACCATACAAAAGGGGTGCGGGGCAGAGAGACGCAGAGACAGGAACACCATAGAACGCAGAGGTAGACGGATGAATGCAGTGATACATGGATGAACGCAGACGAGCCGACAATGAACATAGACCGACACCCACTAAATATACACACGCAAGGTAATCAGGTAATCACACACAGGAGGGAAGAACAGCTGAACCTAATAATACACATGAGGAGCGGAGGACAAGCTGAACACAATGACAACAGACACAGACTTTCAGAACAAAACAGGAAATCTAGAACCCGAACCGGACACAAGGGGGGAGGACACAGAATAACTAGAACAGAGGAAAATAATCACAAAACACAAAACGCTGGGTCAACGACCCAGGACCATGACAATGTCAGCCTGTGTGAATTACCAGGGTTTTTGACCACTGGTTCAGACTGTGTCAGAGTCTGGCCATCAACACCTGCCCAAATGAAAAAGAAATGTATTAGAGAGAGAGAGAGAGAGAGAGAGAGAGAGAGGTACATATACACCATATACATATACAATTTTCACCTGCCCAGCAGACAGTTAAAATCAGCAGCCCTGCCCTATAGGCCATTGTGTGATCTGAGTGTTAAATGTTCCTTTCAACCCTCAGTTAAGTAGAAGTTGAGTTTTTGCATTTGAATTGTTGACTCCTCCTCACAGAAAGGAATCAACTGCTTCTGACAAGATTTGTGTTGCACTTTGTATTATAGCTGCGTAATCAGTGTTGGGTAAGTTACTTTAAAATAGTAACTTAGTTACATTACTAGTTACTTCTCTCAAAAGTAACTCAGTTACTTCAAGTTACTCGTTACTTTCAAAGTAACTAGTTACTAGGGAAAGTAACTTTGGTTTTACTCAGAATTCTCTTGTTAATGTGTTGCTTCCATAACTTTGCCAGTCTTCTAGCTTGTTTACTTGCCACAAGTGCACTGTGCCACCTACCAATAGAAAGGAAAAGATAATGTGCATATTTCCACGAGAGAAATCCCACGCCTGGACCGTCGTTGACTGCTGCCATGATTCTAGCCTACGTCACAGCTTCATGTGCGCCTTTTACATCCAACACAAAAACTGCAGTCGTGGTGCTTTCGATTGTACTCAGAACTCGGAAATTCTGCCTTCTGAATAGGAAGATGTAGGTAACACCAGACTGCAGATGAGCTGCATACAGGGCTGGACTGGGACAAATAAATCGTCCCGGGTATTTTGACTAGAGACTGGCTCACCATTATAGGAAAAATCATAAAGCCTTTGAATGAAAATAAACATTGTTGTGACAGTGATGTACACAGTTTTGATGGTATATATGCATCAATCTATCAATCGTTTGTTGTAAGATTCAGATAATTATTTTTTAAAAGCTAGACATTTTAAATGAGAATAAGAAAGAAAAGTATTTCTTTGTGCCCCACCTTTCCCTGTTAATGCCCTACATGGACCCCTGGCAACACTTTGCTAGACCCACACCTGCACAGTTACCAGCTGTCAGCTACCTAAAAAAGGATCCTGGGGTTATTTGTCTCTCAGAAACAGTTCATAACTTCCCTTCAACTCATTCATGTCACCTAAAAGGTAAACCTGTTTCTCCATCACAGCTCTGATGATTCAGTAAGGACATCTCCTGGTTTCATCTTCATGTTTCCCTCTCACCACATAACCAAACCGACATCATGACCAGCAGCTTTTTTGCAGCTGTGGCTCCAGCAAACATCAGCTGATACTAGAAATTAATATTAAATAAATTCTAACAATAGCTGATCAAGCTTAAACGTGCTGCTGTTGTTTAACGCGACATCCGCTGGTTTCCTCTTTCGGTGCAAAGTGAGCGATAAACAAACAAGAGAGAAAAGACGATCAGCTGATCATTGATCAGTTTTCATGATTGAAGTAGAAACGGGAGAGGGAGGGGAGAGGATGAGAGAAGAAGAGGCAGCTGTGCAGCGTAAACACAGAATAACTCCAGCTTTGTGCCTTTTTCATTGTAGCTGAATTACGGGACAAACTGTTCCTTTTCACCTCAATAAGAAACGCGTAATATTTTCTCTGAATACCAGACGGGACGGTTGGCAACTCTAATAACTTATGAACAAAATAAAGTTCAACATCATTAACTTCATAGCACCACCCAGCTGTATAGAAACTCTGTCATGCTAGCTAGCACGCAGTACGGAAAAAGTCAGAATAACGAAAATAAACTCCACCTAAACTTGGTTCATATCTGACCCAGAGAGACTGCAGGTCATAACTTCTTACCTGAAGTTCAGTTCACACTTGGACCGGCGGCCGCCTCGGGTCTCTTTTCCTTCTGCCTCCCCTTTCCTTCATCCACCTGCTGGCTTCCACCACTTGCTAATGTTACTGAATCTGTGGAAGCTCCGCGATAGCCACCACACGAAGTAACGAGTAACGACCCTATCTAAATCCCAGTAACGAGTAACGCGTTCCTGATTTTGGCATAATAACTAGTTACCGTGCTCGTTACCACAATAATAACGTAGTTACTGTAACGCGTTACTTAATAACGCGTTAGTCCCAACAATGTGCGTAATAATGGGGAAAGTAGGGTAACAAGGCAGAAACAAGAAGGTAATAATGGAGTAATTTTCAAACCATTACTACTCAATTACCTGTGGTAGTTTCTGAGTAATAAGCAGGAAACAGAAGTGCAAAATGTAAACCTGCCTTTTTTCAATGAAATATATTGTCTAAACCTAAACTTAATATAGAGAAATGACCATATGAGGTATAGTAGAATATTAAAACATGTACAGACTTTTACGACTTACAGTTGGTTCGTGGCTCTCATTTTTCAAGTAACAACTGGTAAAAAATTGATTACATAACCAGCTTTAAGGCTCACATTACACACAAAGAAAATGAGAAAATAAGAACAAAATAATTTTATAGAAATCTGTAAAAATTTCCATTGATTGATTTAAACAAAACACATGTCAAGCATCTCACTGTTTCTAATATGTAACTTCACACTTTACATATTATTAAGAATTTTTATTTTTGTCTTTGTACAAAACAACATTTTTGTGTTTCTCACAACAACTAAATGTTGTGAGGCAAAACGACAACAAATGGAAACTAAACACCCTCCACCAGAATTGTGCTACTGATTTATTCAACTCCTTATAACCTTGTTTATTTATTTGTTGCATTCTGAAGTTAAGACCTAAAAAGATATTTTTAGTGTTTGTGTTTTTAATGTATATTTTTACAAGTGATTTTCTTTTTCTGATCGACTGTCTCTTCCTCTAATAAGCATCTATGTCAAAACATAATAAGTGGCCTGGGGGCTCCTCCTCTGGTGAATTTAAGTATTGAGGCTCTCACTGGTTTTTGTACAGAGCTGCTGATTTTTTTTGTTAATGTGGGAGTCTGGCACAGTAATACACAGCTGTGTCTTCAGGCTGCATATTCTGTCCACTTAATGTCACTCTGCTGTTGGAGGAATCTGTGGAAATGCTGAACTTGCTTTTAAGTGAATCTTTGTAGTATGTTGTAGATCCAGCTGCCATCCCAATCCACTCCAGTCCTTTTCCTGCAGGCTGTCTGATCCAAGCTGTGTAGTAGCCAGTAACAGAATAAGAGACCTGACAGGTGATGGTCAGACGGTGACCTGGCTGCACAGTCTCTGAGGCTGGCTGTGTCAGCTGTTCACACTTCACACCTGTTTAAAAAAAAAAAAAAAAGATTTGTGACAAATTGTTTATATTACAAAACAAATACTGTGAATGTTAAAGAGACTCACGTGAAGTGGCTAAGAGCAATAACAGAGCTACAGAAAACATGTTTTTTGATGAACGTGTCATGATATGAACTCCACAACACAGGCTGATGTCAAGCTTTTATACCTGCATAACAGAAGAAGTCAATGAATTTGCATACAAATGCATAAAGCATTCATTAGGGTCTAACTGAAGCCTGCTGAAAAAAAACTGCCTATACAAACAACATGAAAATATGCAAGGAAAATTATTCTATTAGATTCTAATTTCATTACTCACTCAGATGTAAGACATACATTATGAAAGGTGACTTCGTTTTACTGTTGTTACTTTGCAATGTATTTTAAGTTCAAGCAATGAGATGATAAGGGACTGTGAGAGTTATTTCAGTTAATCTTATATTAGACTGCTGTTACACACACACTCTCAGATACCTGCTGTACTCTACCTAAGTGCTTCTCAAATAAATATAAAATTGTGACTCAATTGGTATCATCTAAATACTGTAAATTATTAAGTTAATAGTAAATAGTAATATGTAAGATTGCCTGTAAGAACAGTTATAACAAGTGTATTTTTGTGGAAGGCAAAGTAAGAATGTTCTAAGTATGTGCCGGATGTTTGAATCACCCTTTAAAAGAGTCCATGATCAGAGTCACTGTGTTCAGTCCAGCCACTGTGACCCTCGAGCACAGTAACAAATAGAATCTTCATTTTTCAAACTGTTTATCTCCAGATTCACATGCTTTTTTGCTGTTGTCTCTGGAGATGTTTAAACAGCCTTGAGCTGACTGAAAATTCTCACATATCCTGAGATACAGCTCCACTTTTTTATAGTGTCTCTCACTGAAATAAAAATACAACAGAACATAACAGACTGATAAAATATATGTGGTGGGGTGTGGGCTGTCAGTCAGCTGCAGAGGCAGTGGTTTCAGGGGCAGGGTCAGTGGGAGGCTGGCGGCATTCATCTAATCATGTGTTGAGTAGCACGCCGGAACCTGGAGATGCGAGCTGAATGTGGAACTGTACGAAAAATAAAGAATAAACTCCAAGAATTTCTGTTGTCAAAAATTAAATGAGAAATGGCTCTGAAGTGTTTATAAGCAGGCAAAACGTGCATAGAAGTCCCTCTACAGGAGGAATTTGTTATTCAAAAACTCAGTTACACAACTTAACTTTTTTGGAAAGCAGATAAAATCATATAAGATTATGAGCTGTTTGTCTAGTGTTAATCTGTACATAAGACATAAACAGTATTTGTAAATCTTAAAAGAATAGTGTTGCCATTTGCTTTCTCTCACAACTTATTGTACTGAATACCGGATTTGTGTGGATATGTGTGGATATATGGATAAGTGGTGGTGAAAAATTTCTCATCATTATACTATCTGTTTATTATTATATAAGAATTAATAGTTTAATCTTTCTGTTGTGTTTGCTACAGTAAAACAATCTCATCACAGGATCTTCAGGCAACTCTTCAATATTTTAAACAACACATGGATTTTTCTGCCTTCTCAGTTATATTTACAGTAATATTTCAGAATGGGTTCTGAAATTTATTGTTAACTGTTAATGGTTTATTTTGAACCTTGGAGTTTGATTGTGTGAGTATTTTGTGTGGGTAAGTAGCAGAAGAAATTGCCTTTTTTTGGATTAATAAAGTTATCTGAATGTAATAGGAACATGAACCCCAAAACTGGAAGATCGGGCCTCAGTAGATTACAGGCACAGCATCAGAGGTGTCTATCCAGTGTGAATGTGTGTGTGAATGGGTGGATGACTTAATTTAGTGTAAAGTGCTATACAAATACAGGTCATTTGTATGGTAACGGTTTACCATTTATCCAGAAGAGTGCAGTCTAAGGGAAAGCTAAGATACTGTCAATACAGAACCTCTGGTGAAGAACACACAACCAGTCCTAAAATCTCTAATATCCAAATTTCATTTTCATAACAATACTGAGAGTTGTATTAATGAATAGTGTTTGTATAGGATCTAGGAAATGTTTTTTTATGTATATATTTATTCTTATCTTACAAGAAAGAAGTAAATAATCTCTTTTTAACCAGTTGCTGTTATAACAGAAGAATCTGAGCTCAGACAGGTGACATCCAATGAGTGTCCAGACTGCAAATATTTAGTCTAGCCTGATGAGACAGATACTAAACACACTAGTGGAAGCAAAAATCATTGTTACCTCCATGGATCACTGATCTGATTATTCAGAAACACACACATTACTCAAATATATCCACCTAAAGGTCTTATCAGTATGCAACTATCCAGCATAACAGCTACAGGGAAAATGGTTAAAGCTGAACTGAATTGATCTCTGTTTATCTGACTTTATCAGACAATCATAATTGAGTATTATACTAAGGAGTGAAAATAATACTACAGTCATACTCATATTGAGCTATTGATGCTATTAACCTAAAAAGTCTTTTTTAAATGTGTTTATTTAGTTTTCTTTTTTGTTTTTTTTAATCTCTCCAAATTCTTTACTACTAAAATTGTGCAAAAAGTGGTGCCCACCTAAAGAAAACCAGTGATGAAGCAAACAGATTTAGAGACTGCTGTCAGTAAAGCTGTCCTGCTTTCAAGTCAATTCATTTTAACAACTTTGTTAGAGTTTTGAAACTGTTGGTTGAGATTCTGTCTGACAATGAACACATGCAAACGTAACAGGACAGACCAGATCATGTTAAATAAATGTCAAAGAAAGCTTCACCTGCCAAAAAGAGACTTGAAGACATTGTTGTCCTGTCTTACAGTCTATCATGTTAAAAAAAAAAAAAAAAAAAAAAGAAAAAAAAATCATTGTTATCTCCATGGATCACTTATCTGATTATTCTGTGTTTATTCAGAAACACACACATTACTAAAATAAATCCACTTAAAGGTCTTTACAATATCCAACTGTCCAGCATAACACCTACAGAGAAAATGATTAAAGCTGAACTAAACTGATCTCTCTTGCTCTTTCTTCTGACTTCATCAGATAATAATATCTGATTATTATACTAAAGAGTGAAAATAATACTAGTCATATTCATCTTAAGCTATTGATGCTATGTCTAACCCAGGCCATGTAGTAGCTGCTGAGTGTGAATCCAGAGACTGTGCAGGTCTGTGGGACTCTCCAGGCCTTTTAGTAACTGGTTCAGATTCTGTCAGAGTCTGACCATTGACACCTGGGAAGAGTTTTCAAAAATTATGTGAATTAATTTGTGTCACAAAAACATTATTTATGCATATTGAAGTTGAATCTTCACCTGCCCAGTAGAGAGTAAAGAGAAGCAGTGTCACAGTCTGGCGAGGGCAGACTGTATGAATTGAAAAAAAGGACCCAAAATGCAGATTCCAAGGAACAGGGAACAAAACTTGAATGTTAACAAAAGGTGAGCCGTTTAATATGGCTGGTAGAAAAGGTACAAACAAAGGGCAAGGCAAACTGAAGCAAAATTAACACAAACCTAAACTGGGGAAATCTAAACAAACAATAAGAAAAACCTAGACAAGAAACTTGGAAGCATAGCATGGCATGGACAACAGACGACCTGACCATCACACACTGAAAACAGAGGACTTAAATACACAGGAGGTGATTAGGGGAAGTGGAGACACATGAGGAAACAGCTGGCACACATGAACATAATGACGTCACAGTGGGAGAGTAAAACTGAACATGATGAACACAGAACACCAGACCTCTTCACAATAAAACAGGAAACATAATGAGACATAGACATGACAACCCGAACTTGACAACGTAAGACACAGACATGAAACGCATGAAGAGCAGGGGAGATTTAACATGGTTGGAAACACGAGGGGAAAATAATAACTAGAAACACTTAGGCATAATAATACAAACTTGATAACATAAGACACGCAGCATGAAACACGAAGGGTGAGGGGAAGCTTAAATACAGGGGAAGAAAACACAAGGAGTCTAATAACCAAATGAACTTAGATAACCTAATGAACAAAATAAACTCAAACTTAAAACGCTGGGTCAAAAGACCCAGGACCATGACAGAGCCCCCCCTTCAAGGGCGGATTCCAGACGCCCAAAACCATGAACAAAGAAATGCAGCAACAAGAAAACAAACATGAAACAAAACCAAAACAACCCACCCAGGGCGGGCAGCGGGGGTCCAGGACGGAGGGCCAGAAACAAAACCACAAAAACAAAGAATCTGAAGCACTCAGTCCAAACACAAGGGCTTAAGAGTCCGAGACCCTGTTTCAGGAGGGCGACCATGATCTCGGCAGAAAAGGAGTTCATGGCGGAGTAGTTCAGGTGGCCGACCTGGAGGCCGATGGCACAGTAGTCCATAGTTCAAGGGTTCAGGGGGCCGGCCATGTGGAAGGTGGCAGTGGCGAAGCAAGCATGGCTGGCCACACTCGGGTGGCTTGGCTCGTGGCCGGCGGCAACATGGACGAGACCTGTCGGGTGGCTTGGCTCGTGGCCGGCGGTGACGTGGACGAGACCTGTCGGGCGGCTTGGCGGGTGGTCGACGGCGTGGACGATAATCCTTGGATGGTTTGGTTGGTTTCCGTCGACAGGCTGTCCTGACAGGCTCCGGAAACAGCCGTGCTAGACCTGGACGTGGCTTGGCAGGTGGAAGGAGACAAGGCTGAGGCGTGGCAGGCACAGATAATGGCGCTGCAGGCGATGGCGTGGAAGGATGCTGGGCGCGCTTGGCTGAACCTCCAGCTGGCACAACAGGACCAGGCGAGGCAGGGCCAGACGCAGCAGAGGCCAGACCAGACGAGGCTGAAGACTCTGACGAAGCTGGACCAGACGAGGCTGAAGACTCTGACGAAGCTGGACCAGGTGACGACGAGGCGGCCGCAGGTGGCGGCTGAACGGTCCCCTCGGACCCTCCAGCTGATGAGGCATGAGGCTGGACGGGCTCCTCGGGCCCGCCAGCTGACGAGGCGTGAGGCTGGACGGGCTCCTCGGGCCCTCCAGCAGACACAGGAAAAGGCTGCACAAACTCCAACTTAGCCCCTGGCTCCAACCTGGCCTGGATCTCGGTCCCACAGTAGCTTAGCTGAGCCTCATGGCTAGCACTTCCAGTGCAAACAGTCTTATAATTTGGCTTCTTGGAAGCAAAGTTCATAGCATGATCAATACACTGGGATGCTAGGTAATTGTGCAGAGGGATAAGATATTCCGTGGAAGACTTGGCTGGTGATTTTTCAGTCTTAGTCATTTCATAAACATGCCCATGAACCTTTAAGGCAGTGTTTGTTCCAATATTGTCCTTAGAAAAAACGCGTGGATTCAGAATACAATCACCCACCTCATGTTGCTGTGAGCCGTGGTGACGACCTGGATGCCGCCTCCTCCTGGAAGCCGTGGTCGTGGAGGCCGGCGCCGCTACGGCTGAGATGAATGTAGCGCTGGAAGCAGCCACCGGTTGAGGTGAGGAAAACGCAGCACTTGTCTGCTGCAGTGGCGACATGGACATGGAGACAGGCGGGAGACTCAACACGCCAACTTTAGCTCCTATAGCTGGCATAGGGAGGGCTGCGTCACAGAGGGGCTGGAGTAATTCAGTCTGCATGCTGGGGGGCTGCTTTGGCAACACGGTGCGGATGAAGCCGTGCAAATCCTCCGACAATCCCTCCATGTAAGCCGGGTATGCAGACAGAATCCGGTACAGCTGAACTCTAACTGACTCCTTCTCACTCTCCTGTCTGCACGCAGAATAGATTTTCCACTGTCCATGGAGAATGGTCACACGAGTGCTGAACTCCCAAAAATCCTCAAAGATGTCTGCTGGGTCCATTCTGGTCAGGTCGTTCTGTCACAGTCTGGCGAGGGCAGACTGTATGAATTGAAAAAAAGGACCCAAAATGCAGACTCCAAGGAACAGGGAACAAAACTTGAATGTTAACAAAAGGTGAGCCGTTTAATATGGCTGGTAGAAAAGGTACAAACAAAGGGCAAGGCAAACTGAAGCAAAATTAACACAAACCTAAACTGGGGAATCTAAACAAACAATAAGAAAAACCTAGACAAGAAACTTGGAAGCATGGCATGGACAACAGACGACCTGACCATCACACACTGAAAACAGAGGACTTAAATACACAGGAGGTGATTAGGGGAAGTGGAGACACATGAGGAAACAGCTGGCACACATGAACATAATGACGTCACAGTGGGAGAGTAAAACTGAACATGATGAACACAGAACACCAGACCTCTTCACAATAAAACAGGAAACATAATGAGACATAGACATGACAACCCGAACTTGACAACGTAAGACACAGACATGAAACACATTAAGAGCAGGGGAGATTTAACATGGTTGGAAACACGAGGGGAAAATAATAACTAGAAACACTTAGGCATAATAATACAAACTTGATAACATAAGACACGCAGCATGAAACACGAAGGGTGAGGGGAAGCTTAAATACAGGGGAAGAAAACACAAGGAGTCTAATAACCAAATGAACTTAGATAACCTAATGAACAAAATAAACTCAAACTTAAAACGCTGGGTCAAAAGACCCAGGACCATGACAAGCAGTCCTGTCCTGTAGTCCATCGTGTTGAATTGCTTGATTGCTTCTGTTCTCCCTGCAGTCAGTTAAGTAGACCTGATGAGTTTTTAAATTTTGCATTGACTCCTCCTCATAGGAAGGTGATAACTGTACAGTATCACAGATACTCTGAATATGTAGTTTGTGTATAATTTAAATATCAAAGCCAGATCAGTTATGACAATTATTAATTGTATTTCTTTTACATAAGTTATTCCTTGTAAAGTTTTGTCTTTTTTGTTTATAATTTTTGTTTGTTGCTGTGTGAGGCAGGCACGATTGGACCCAAAAGTACAGGACTCACAGGCAAAACTAAACTTAAAGGCAGCTTTACTGCAAATTCACAGATAACAAAACTAAAACTGGGAAGACACTAGGCAGGCAGAATACACAGAACTGAGGGATGAGGGACATGCAGATAATATAAACACAGAAGGGTTAATTAGGGAACAGGCCACAGGTGAAAACACAGCTAACATAAATGTGACTGATGAGACAGGGGAAGCCAAATTGAACACAAAGCACAAGAGGCAAAATAAGACACACGGATACACAGACTAGGGCACACAACTTGATGTGGGAAGAGTATAACAAACATAACAAGCAAATAGATATGGCAGAGTGGAACGACAGAGAGAGCCAGGGAGGTAGAGACATGAAAGTGAGATAGCTAGAGACAGAGGACGAGGGAGAGACAGAGACAGAGAGAGAGCAAGCTTGACATTCATAAACAGACATGATAGACCTCACAGAGACCCGACTGGGGAAATAGACAAACTAGCATTCAAGATTCAAGGTTTCAAAGTGTTTATTGTCATGTGTGCAAAGAAAAAGCATTTCTCTCTGCTTTCCACACATAGACGCTGGTTAATATGTACAAATAGATTAAATAAAAATAGCATGAATAAATAAATGGAGACAAAACATTGAAGTATTAAATAGATTTATGTGCAAAAGAGCTAAAACATGGAGACAAGGCTGACTTTACAGGGAGACACCAATAACTAACACAGGAAATTAGACACAAGAGGACGGGGAACACACAGGGAGGTCTGACACAATGTAAAACAGAACAAGATTAAATATACTGAGGTAATGACAGCAACAAACAATATAAACGTTAACTGACTGTAAAATTCATAATGAACAAAACCAGAAAATCCACTAACTCAAAACACTGGATCAAAACCAAAAACCACAACAGTTGTACTGTTTTCCTACCCTGTCTGTTTTCATATGTGTTTCTCTGTGTTGCCTGGATTTGAAGCATTGTGTTACAAACTGTTATATTTTGGGCTGGACTTTTTTTCAGCCAAAATAAAAGGCTCACCTTTTTTGACTTAGGGTTAGCGTCCTGCATTTTGTGTCCTCACTTTAAATACTCTACAATATGACACCCTGTCTGTTAACCTAATAAGAGTGTCTTTGGACTAAGAGGGGAAGCCAAAGTACTGGGAGTTCACAGAGAACATCCAAACTCTCACACCAGAAAGCTTCAGCCAGCTGCTGGATTCAAATTTAAATGGAGTATCTGTGCTTCATGTCACATTATCTAATAATAAAGTGATGCCGCCTAAGAAACGATGTTCACCTCAAATGTGTCATACAAACTTGTCTCCTTCCATTCAAGCTTTTTATGCATTTCTTAATATTCCTTGTTTTCTTGTTTGTTGTATAATCATGTACAGCGCAGTACAGTCTTCCAGATTATCCTCTTTTGTATTATAGTTTGGACGGTTTCATCAACTTTGTCTTTAACCTGTTCCCTGCTTTTTTGATTATTCGCTGCACTGATAGTCTGTTCATGATTGTTACCATGATTGTTAAATATTTGGATTGTGGGTTATACTCTTCTGCATGAAGCTTGTGCACAATATATAAGGAAGATCTGTAATCACTCATCAGCCTTACATGACTACTGCTAACCCTTTCTTCTCAACCACCTTCTCAGAGACAATCAGCCTCAATCTTCGCATGGTTTAAATCTGTGCTCTCCATCATTCTCCATTTCAGATTCTCCTGCCTGCAACCCACCTTCTCACCAACTACACCTCAGAGACCTCAGCCAGAGCTCCATTCAAGCCTCAGTCTTCATCGTCACCACCATCAATAGCGTCTCGACTCTGGGGGGTCCTGTCCTAAATCCTATCATTGCTGGGATTCCATTGTGCCATGATGGATCATTTGAGTCTAATCGCCAAATACATTAACTTCTCTAATTCAGTAAATCATGTTCAAGTCTTCCAAGTCATCACTCATGACTGAAATAGTGTTATGTGTTAAGGTCCTTATAATAAAGACATTTCTTAGTATGTGAATTAATGTTTTGATGGGCTGCATTATGGCACAAGATTGATATTTTTCAGAACAAACAGTGTTATGTGTCTAGTGATTAAGTAAAAGTGAAAAGCTGTTACCACACAGGCAATCACCTGAAAGAGAACAATTATTAAGCGGGAGCCAATATTATTATTTTTAATAATAATAATAATAATAATAATCATCATCACCATCATCACCACCATCATCATCATCATCATCATCATATCAGAGTATCCCTCTTTAACCTTTAACGGAAATACTGAATTTGTTTCTGAGTGAATCGTTGTAGTATGTTGTGTATGCTGCACGCTCTTCTCCAATCCATTCCAGTCATTTTCCTGCAGGCTGTCTGACCCAGTGAGTCCAATAGCTGCTCACAGCTAGACCTGACAGGTGATGGTCAGAGGTTGAGCTGGCCGCACAGTCAAAGAGGCTGGCTGTGTCAGCTGTTCACACTTCACATCTGTTGTAAAAGGAAATATTTATTGTTTGAACATTCATATAATTATATAACAAACAAAAGACAAACAAAGAAACAAAACATATTCTTACTTCCAGCTGCTAAGAGCAATAACAGAGCTAATGAAAACATTTTTTGATACATGTTCTTTCACATAAACTCTCCTCTGCAGTCTGTCAAGTTTTTATAGCTGAATGATACAAGAAGACAACGAGTTTGCATGGAATCAAATACATAACTCATAACTGGAAACTTTAACTCTAACTAGAGCGAACCAAGCATAAAAAATACTTTAACTTGATTGATCATACAATTGTAATAGCAGTAAAACAAGTTACTGATTTTAACACCAACGATTTAATTTTAGCATTAACAAAGTTTAAAGAAAAGGTATCAGAGGATATCCTCAGCGTTCATTTGTTGTGTTTGCTTATAAAGAATTCATCAGAAATAAGAAAAAAAAAAATCAATAAAATGACATTGCAATAACAATAATAAGAACAAATGGAGACCTTCTTCCAGGTTTACTGCTTACCTTTAAAGAACGTTTTCAACATATTTTGGCATATTAAAACCCACTTTCTACTTCCAATAACACATTCTTTAGACAAAGCTTCAAAATGATTTTTAAATTTTTTTTATTTATTTTACCATTGTGAAGAGTATTAATTAATTCATCTAGATATTATCATACTTCTCTACTTATTTATTGCAACCTAAAATTGTGGCTTAAAGAGGATCATTTAATTTTTATAAAATGTCAAGTCTGCCTGGACTGATTGGCAAGTTTGGATAAAATACAGCAGGATAAAACAGCTGCTGGGACAAGAGCCAAAATGACAAAAATGCAAACAAACTTCGCTGACAGCTGTAGCTCAGTTTATGTGGTATTTTGTCATTCAAACTGGCTAATTTCATTTGATTGTTTTGGTGTCCTTGGATTCTGCGCAAAGCAAATGTTCTTTAAAATACAGTTTTTTCATTGATATTTATAATTTTATCATCATTGTCAGAATATTTAGCATTAACATTACCCAGTAATTATTGTTTGCAAAAAATAAAAATGCAACATCATCACAGCAAAACAATGAACAATGATGGAGGACTCTGTGATTTTTTGTTGTTAATTACAGTTTAAGATGAAACCTTGTCTCTAGACTATCTCATCTTGCCTTTCTGGTCCAAGCTGTGTAGTAGTCACTAACAGAATAAGAGGCCTGATAGATGATAGTCAGGCGATCATGTGGCTGCACAGTCACAGAGGCTGGATGTGTCAGCTGTTCACACTTAATCACATATTTCCAACTGCCAACAGCAGTAAGAGATCCAAAAACATGGTTTTCGTACGTGCTGTGAACTCCACAGATTTTATAAGCTGTATAATAACAGAGGCCAGTGTGTTTGCACAAAGTCAAACATATGAAAAATCATTGTTTTTAATTGGCGCCAATCATTGAGGCTGAGTGGAACATGTACATATGATATTTTGATTTTATAACTCATTCATATACAACACATCAATGAAATCAATGAAACAACAATTAAACAACAATCCAGAAACTGAACAGGTTAGTGTTCACGTTTCTCTGGGATAAGTGGGCTGGCATTTTCTGCTTTATATAAGTTACACATTTAACAGGTTACTGTTAGTTAATTAATGATTTATATCAGTCTACAAAAGTATTTGGGTCCCGTTAACAGATGCAAAAATAGAAAATATAGGCAAATAAAATAAGGAATACATCTTAATCGAACAAAGAGGGTCATCCACACACCTTCCAATAATACATCAGTTAATCATTTTACTTCTCAAAATTATCCTGTCTTTTTTCAGGCTATTGCTTAAATTTAACTGTCCCTTTTACCCTGTCAATTTAGCATTAATTGCATAATTAATACAATCTCATTTTCTTACAGTAAAAGGATATATGTAGAGAGGGTTTTTTTTTCAATTTGTTAATTTGTTATTTTATTTATTTATTTACTGCATATGAAGGGAAACTTCAAAGTCATCTAAGTCACATGGCTATTTAAGTGTTTTTGTACAGCTGTTCTTCTGTTTTCTGTCACTGTGCTTTCTCGGGCACAGAAGTAAACAGCAGAATCTTCAGCTGTCAGACTTGTGATCTCAAGATACTGTCTGCTGCTGGAGTCTTCTTCAGTGATGATGAAACGACTTTGAAAAGAACTGGCATAGCCAGGAGAATTATTGCCAGTGCTCATATACCCAATCCACTCCAGAGCTCTGCCCGGCCTCTGCCGTATCCAAAATATATTGTAGCTTGTCAGTCTATAACCAGAAAGGGTACATAACATCTTCACTCTCTCTCCAGGTCTCTTCACCTCAGAGGCAGACTGCTCCAGTTTGATCTCACTCCAAACTCCTGTAAATATCAAAAAACAAACAAAAAAACAAAAAACAAACAAAAAGAGAAAGTTTGCTTGTTGTGAATCAGACTTGTCTTCATATTATAAAGAATAAATATTTTTCCTACCTTGGAGAAAATAAATGAATAATAAACTCCAAATAATCATATATCCCATAATTTAGAACACTTGATTATTTGTATGGTTAAAAAATGTCCTGCAGATGTTCTGTAACAAACTAAATGAGAGTTGGTTGCAACATGTTGATAAAGAAGCTAGACTTTGCATAGACCTCCCTCTACAGGAGCCATTTGTTATTCAAAGAAACTCAGTTACCCAATGGCATACAATGTTGTGAACACTCTCTTTTAGCTTTGTTTAATAATCTTCACATAAGACATAAACAGTATTTCTAGTCTCATTCCCACTTTTTTGTGTTCTCTCTGGGATTTACTTCACATTATCTTCTGAAACAATCCTTTTAAAAGAAGTAATACTGTTGTAAAAAATCCGCCTACTTGATTTTTTTTCTTTTTCAGACCATGTCCTTTAAGCCCTAAAGATGGCTTTGTGGAAAAACATAGCACATCAAAAGTATCTGAAACACTCACACAAACAATCTAACATCAACAACCATGCATGTTCAATCATCATCTATCGTCCCTATTATAATACTCAGTTTAAGCTGCAGTAGTTGGTTCTATGTTCTCACACTGGTACATATAGTTTCATACACTTACTAAAGTTTAAAAATAATTTTCACATTGTCACATGTCTGACTTTTTCCCCTACATTATGTCTGCATTTTTACAGAGCAGGTTTTGACCGTTCACTTTTCCTAAGTGGGAACTGTCCCAAATCGATTGGTACGTAAAGGTTTTTTTTAGTTTTTATAGTTGTTTCATGTTTAATTATTAAAAATAATTGTTCAAGAGCTCTTCACCACGAATCTCGGGATCTGTATGTTTTATCCATTGTTTAACAAATACTATTTCTTCTTTGATGATGTGTTGGAAGAGAACATTTAAAAATAAAATGTCTTATTATGGGAAAGAATCCTTCAATTTACGAAATATTCCCTGGTGAGGATGAATAGAGGACGTATGTTTTTATTGCTCTCTCTTGCTGTGTCTCTTATGTGCAGTATTTCTAAAAAAATGTTTGTGGAGTTGTTGATTTATTTTCCTCAATATTTTTGTATTGTTCAGTTTTTCAGTTCAGTTCAGTTCATTTTTATTTCAAACATTTCAAACATGTGCCTTCACAATCATTACAAAATATCATTCCATTATTTGTTTGAAAAGGAGTAGGCTGAAGTATTTACTTATTTGTCCCTACCCCCTCAAGTTTTACCTCTCATTCATTTAATTTTTTTTTGTCTTAAATTAAACAAACAACATATGAAACATATAAACATATGAAGTAAAACAAAACATAACATACATAAATCAAAAACAAGAAATTAGCAAGCCCCACCACAGTATAGTTTCTTTCATATGAAAAATACAGAATGTGTATATTTGCAGATACACAAGTTATGGAAAAACAACAAACCAAAACAAAACAAAAAAACAAAAAAACAACCAAAAAAGAACCGCAACACCATTACCAGCAACATTACCATCCTGGGTTAACCCCGTTTTCTTCATTCTTATACTTATTTAAAATTAGGTTTTTATATTTTACTTTAAACTGTTTTATGTTTTGACTGTCTTTTATTTCTTCTGTTAGACTGTTCCATAATTTAACTCCTGCAATTGAGATTGACATAGTTCTTAAAGTTGTTCTAGCACTTTGTATTTTTAAATTCCATTTCCCTCTTAAGTTATACCCACCTTCTCTTTCTATGAACAATTTACAGATTTCTTTGGGAAGCAATTTATTTCTGACTTTATACATTATTTGCGCTGTTTTAAGCTTCACCAAGTCTTGGAATTTAATAGCTTGCATTTTGACAAAGAGTGCATTTGTATGGTCCCTGTACCCTACATTATTTATTAATCTAATGGCCCTTTTCTGTATTATAGTTATTGTTTGTGTGTTACTTTTGTATGTGTTTCCCCAGACCTCTACACAGTAGCTCATATATGGCAGTAGTAAAGCACAGTATAAAATGTGCAGTGCTTTCTGATCCAACATATGCTTTGCTTTTCCCAGGACGGCAATGCCCCGTGCCAATTTCCCCCGAACATAAGTAATGTGTGGCTTCCAACAGAGCTTGTGGTCAATGATCACCCCAAGAAATTTTATTTCATTTACTCTTTCTAAATATACATTGTCAACACATATTTCTACTTCGATGTTTTTCTTTTGGTTTCCAAACAACATAAATTTGGTTTTATCGAGATTCAATGATAATTTATTTATATCAAACCACTTCTTTAATATCGTTAATTCCTGTGTGATCATTTCCAAAACCTGTGGCAATTCCCCACCTGAACACAGTATATTTGTGTCATCTGCAAATATTACAAACTTTAAAATCTCCGATACTCTGCAGATATCATTTAAGTACATAATAAACATTTTTGGACCCAGTACTGAACCTTGAGGTACTCCACAAGCTATATCCATCAAATTAGATTTATATTCATTTATTTGTACATATTGTTGCCTATTCCCTACATAGCTTTTTAACCATTCCAAAACCACTCCCCTAAACCCGTACTTTTCCAGTTTTTTTAATAGAATTTCATGATTAACAGTATCAAACCCCTTCTTTAGATCTAAGAAAACTCCGAGCGCATACCTCTTATTATCCATACATTCCGTTATCTTTTCCATTAAATCTATCAGTGCCAAAGCTGTTGATCTGTTGTTTCTGAACCCATACTGACTATCTGTCATTAATTCATATTTTTCCACAAAACTGTCAAATCTTTTTATGAAGAGTTTTTCCAGTATCTTAGAGAACTGGGAGAGTATTGACACTGGTCTATAGTTTGTAAAATGATGTCTTTCACCGGTTTTGTAAATGGGAATAACTTTAGCAACTTTTATTTTTTGTGGAAAAACTCCTTTTTGAAACGACAAGTTGAATATATATTTTAATGGTTTTACGATACCATCAATAACTGTCTTTACCGTTACCATATCAATATCATTCCAGTCTGTACTGGTTTTGTTCTTAAGTCCTCTAACCATGTCATAAATCTCTTTCTCTTCCACTGCTCTTAAAAACATTGAGCTACTATTCCTTTCAATATTTTCACCAGTGTCCCTTTCTATTCCATCAACCTTTATTTCTTCTGCCAGTTTTGGCCCTATGTTTACGAAGAATTCATTAAAGCCATTTACTATCTCCTCCATGTTATTAATACTTCTTGTCCCTTCTATAAAGTACCCAGGGTAATCATTATTCCTTGATTCATTTTTGATTATTCTGTTTAATACATTCCATATATCTCTTGTGTTATCTTTATTGTGTTCTAACCTTTTAATGTAATACTCTCTTTTACAGGATCTCATTATATTAGTTAATTTATTTTTGTAAGTTTTATACTTCATTTCAGTTTCTATTGTTCTCTTTTTTATGAATTCTCGATATAGGGTATTCTTTTTTTTGCTGGCATTTTGTAGTCCTTTTGTCATCCATGGTCTTACTGCATAGTTGTGTTTCCTATTGATTTCAATTACTGGGCAGTTTTTATCAAGTAATGTGTTAAATGTTCTTAAAAATCCTTCGTAAGCTTTATTAACTTCTGTTTGTTCATATACAATATTCCAATCTTGCTTTAAAAGTTCATTTCTAAGACAATTTAAGGTCTTCTCTGTTCTTATTCTTTTGTAAATAATCTTATGTCCATCGTTGTTCACTTTATAATGGCAATTATACGATGCAAAGACTGGTAAATGGTCACTTATATCATTGATTAACAGCCCACTTTTTATCTTTCCTTCTATTATATTTGTAAATATATTATCTAATAGAGTTGCACAATGAGATGTTATTCTGGTCGGTCTTGTTATCAGTGGAAATAAACCTATGCTGTACATGGAATCAATAAATTCTTCTGTACTCTTATTATGATTTGGATTCAATAAGTCAATATTAAAGTCCCCACAAATAAACATTCTTTTCTGATTTATATTTGTAAATAAGTCCTCCATATTATCCTTAAATATCTCAATCTTAGATCCTGGTGTTCTATATATACAACTGACAATTAGGTTTTTCCTTTTTTCTATACTTATTTCCACTGATAAACATTCCATCACTCCATCAATAACAGTTGTCATTCTTCCCATTCTTTTGTACTTTAGGTTTTTATCAATGTAAAGTGCCACCCCACCTCCTTTCTTGTTGATCCTGTCTACATGAAGGAATTCATATCCATTTATTTTAAAGTCTTCTTCTTTTCCAGGAGTTATCCAGGTCTCCGATATGGCTATCACATTGAATGGCTGTTCAAACTGTGTTATGTAGTCTTTGATGGATTGAAAGTTTGCATATAAGCTTCGACTATTAAAGTGAACCATTGTTATACCCTGTTCTACCTTGAATTCCTTTTTAAGTTGCTCATTTGTATAATAATTGCATTCATTTGTCTTATTGTTAAAGAAATTACAATCAGGATCTATGTTGCTGTCATACATCAATGTCTTATTTTCAATATCTATATGAGTTGTTAGTTGAAAATTGTCAGACATCTGCGTTGGTTGTGCACTTGGACGGTCACATCATATTTAGCACTGCTTTGCATTTATCAGTTATATTTTTCTAGTTCAGTCATCTCTTTGATGACTAGAACCTTAGCCTGCTCTGGTGTTCCATTTAACTTAATGAATATTTTACAGTCTGACGTCCAAGTTGACTGTATTTTCTTCTGTTTTCTTAATATTCTTGCTTGTCTTGCAATGTCTGCATTTTTCTTGATTAGGTGTTCATTTAAATAAACATTTGTACCTTTTAGCTTTCTTCCTTGCTTGAGCAGTTCTTTTTTCTGTTTTCTATTAACAAAACGAATGATAATGGCAGGTATTTGATTTTTTCTCGGAAGAGGATGGCATCCCTCAATATTTTTACTGTCCATTTCTATACCTTTGCTTTTAAAGAAGGCCATTACCTGCTCTTCCAAAGAGCGTAGCTCTTGCTCGGGTGGCTCCCCTCTCTCTGCTGCTGCTACCCGTGCGTATGTCTGATGCTTGGTTTCCAGTCCTGTCACTATCACATCATTTACTCTTGAATATTGTTCCAGATCTGACACCCGTCCTTCCAGCATAGCAATCTTCTTGTCCTTTTCCTCGCTCTGCCTTCTTAGTTCTTTAATATCATCCATTAAATTGAGTATCAGTTTTTGTTGTTTTGAAATTGTTGTTATTTCTTCAGACATAAAGTTTAGGGATTTCTTTATGTCCTCCAGTTTAACGTTACATTAACGTTGCTCCTCTTAGGCGGCATCTTAACGCTCCTGGGCCTGGTGGAGCAGGAGGATCCTGGGCCTAGTGGCTGCTGGAAGAGCCTGGGCCTGGTGGCTGCTGGAGGATCCTGGGCCTGGTGGAGCAGGAGGATCCTGGGCCTAGTGGCTGCTGGAAGAGCCTGGGCCTGGTGGCTGCTGGAGGATCCTGGGCCTGGTGGAGCAGGAGGATCCTGGGCCTAGTGGCTGCTGGAAGAGCCTGGGCCTAGTGGCTGCTGGAAGAGCCTGGGCCTGGTGGCTGCTGGAAGAGCCTGGGCCTGGTGGCTGCTGCAGGATCCTGGGCCTGGTGGCTGCTGGAGGATCCTGGGCCTGGTGGCTGCTGGAAGAGCCTGAGCATGGTGGCTGCTGGAGGATCCTGGGCCTGGTGGAGCAGGAGGATCCTGGGCCTAGTGGCTGCTGGAAGAGCCTGGGCCTGGTGGCTGCTGGAAGAGCCTGGGCCTGGTGGCTGCTGCAGGATCCTGGGCCTGGTGGAGCAGGAGGATCCTGGGCCTAGTGGCTGCTGGAAGAGCCTGGGCCTGGTGGCTGCTGGAAGAGCCTGGGCCTGGTGGCTGCTGGAAGAGCCTGGGCCTGGTGGCTGCTGGAGGATCCTGGGCCAAGTAGTGGAGTAGTCTTGCTCCTGATTTAACACTTTTGGCCGTGTCCTCGCTGTTAAATTCCGCTTATCCGAAGCAGCTCTGACCTTCGCGATAGTGAAACAACATTTCTGCTGGCTAACTGTGCCGCCATGTTACTCATGTGTAACTGTTCTCAATGGGATTTACTGTTTATTTAACCTTTTAATCTCAAACCAGTTCTTGCAAACCAAGTAACAGTGATATATTTTATTTCGAAAAGAAAAATGTAGCTTATTTTATTTAGATTCATGTTTTTGATTTTGTTACTCATGAGGTGATGGCTTCTCCTCAGCCTGCAGATTATTGTTTAATATTTAAACAGCACACTTCTGATGAAATGCTGTAATAATTTATTGATTGATTGCTTATAAGTGTTTATCAGTAATCTATACTGTAGGTTGTAATGACAGTGTATGTTTTATTTATTTTTAAAAGCATTTATGTTTTTCTTTTTTAATGTGTTGGAAATTGTGTTTATATTGTCTTTTAATGGGCATGCCAAACTCTCCCTGTTTTGGTGATGAAACTAGTGTGAGTTTAATGCGAGCTTCTCTAAACTGGTCAACATATCTGGTTTAATTTGTTCACTGACTTTTCCTAACTTAATGATACAACAAAATTATTGCTGTATATTTGGACCCTAAATTCAAACAAGGTGACACTGGGCAAGACACATTGTATTACTAATTTATTATGAAATTTTTACAATGAATGTTTAAAATGTAGGAAAAAGGCCTGAGTTTACCAAATATTCCCTGCTGATCGTAAAAAGAGGGCATTTCTATTGCTCCCTCTCACTGTGTCTCTCTCGGGCACAGTAATAAACTGCTGTGTCCTGAGTCTTCAAGCTGTCCATCTGCAGATAGAGTTTACTGCTGGAATCATTTCTGGAGATGGTGAATCTACCCTGGACTGACTGGGAATAATACGTAGAATACCTAAAACTTGAAGTGTGTATGAAAGCAATCCACTCCGGTCCTTTTCCAGTAGCCTGTTTGACCCAAACCATACAGGAGCTTCTGAATGTGAATTCAGAGGCTGTGCAGGTCAATCTGTGAGATTCTCCAGGTCTTTTAAGTAGGTCTGGTTCAGATTGTGTTAGAGTCTGACCATCAACACCTGGTAAAATTTTTTTTTTAAAAAATCACCTAAATTGTGTCACAAACAGAAACAATGCATATAAATACTGAGATCAGTGAAAATCTTCACCTGCCCAGCAGAGAGCTAGAAGCAGCAGTCCTGTCCTGTAGTCCAACATGTTGTTTTTTGTTCTCTACCATCCTCTGTGCTCATTTAAAAAGAGAGAAATGTCTAAGTTTTGCATAGACTCCTCCTAACAGGAAACACTGACAACAACGAACTCACTTTGCTTTCGCTTGGTGAGAACCTAAAATTGTTACACTGCATTTAACAAAATTGTTTGTTTCTGCAGTGCAGTAAAGCAAACGTCATCTTACTTTGTTTTGTAGTAAATTTGCTCTCATAGGTAAGATGGAGTTGGGACCTTTCTTTGTTAGCTAAAATCATGCCATCATACGGCCTTAACAGTAAACAAAAATATTTTGAGTCGTACAAAATGATTCTTTTTTTCCCGCTGCTTAGTTCAGCTGGACAAAGCAAATGGTTGATGAGTCTGGTTCTGTCTGTAAGTCTCGTTTTCTTAAAATGGAGTTCTTCCTCCTTACCTGCAACAAGTGGTTACTCAGAGAGAATAAAAGAGTCTCTCACTCTTTCCTTACATTATTTACCTTAAATTAAAGGGCACCTTAAAATGACTGCTTCATTGAACCGGCTCTGCACAAACTGGTAATTGGCCTTTAAAAAACAAAAACCTGAGCTGACATGAAATGAGACCGGCATTCAGCACCATTTAGTGAAGACACTCAAAACATTTATTTGACTTCCTTGAAATGATATTTATGTATGTTTTGTCTCTGTGTTTATCAATTGTTTGTAACTTTGAGATGTGCTGTTGATTTTTTTTTTTCCTGTAGGTAGGTCATGCCACTGCGATAACCACACTGACATGTTGCTTTCAACTGCAAACAGCAAGGTAATGTGAGTAATTTATGTGTTTTAGGGTTGGTGCACAATGTTTAATTGTTTCACTGCTTTTAAAGGTTTAAGTAAAGCAGGAGGAACTAAACATAAAGACACACTTCTTCCTTGGGATTGATCAAAATAATAAAAATATGTGGAGCAGGATTTTGTACAGCTGCTCAGCCAGCATCAGACACTGTGGCTTTGTCTGTGTCGAGCACAATAATAAACAGCAGAATCTTCAGTCTTCAGAGTGTTCATGTCCAGATACACCTGCTGTCTGTTGTTGTCTCTGGAGATGGTGAACCGGCCTTGAACTGACTGTGCGTAGTATTTGCTAGTAACATCGATAGTGGCAACCCACTCTAGTCCTTTTCCAGGAGCCTGTCTGACCCATCCCATTAAGTGGCTGCTGAATGTGAATCCAGAGCCTGTACAGGTCAGTCTGTGGGATTCTCCTGGTCTTTTAACCACGGGTTCAGATTCTGTCAGAGTCTGACCATCAACACCTGTCAGAACAAGACAACAGTTACATGTTGTAAATTGTTTATCCTTGAAAGACAAATTTGATTCAACATCAGTGAAAGGTCTCACCTGCCCATAAAGCAATAAAAAGAAGCATTCCTGTTTTTATGGCCATCATGTTAAACTGTGTGAGCAGTTGTCTCTGTCAACCCTTCTGCAGCTAAAGTAGGTTTAAGACATCCAGGTTTTGCATTGACTCCTCCTCACAGGTTTTTAAGCCATGCTCTTGTTCTACAAACACAACAGCTTTACTAGGTTACAGGTACCAGCTACAAATGGTTTATTTTTTAATGCAGGTGCTCACTGTAAACATTTCATTATTGTATTCTATTATTGCTCTTTATAATTGAGATTAATTACTATAATAACACTCAGATAAAATTGCATTTCCATTTTCCTCTGTAAAATTTAAAAAAGAAATATTAATCACAATACAGACAGTAAGAAAAGCTTAGTATTAAAATGATGGTCTTTTGCATTTTTTGTATAGTTTTCAGGTTCAAACACATGTGTGAGTGTGAACATACTGTATGTTGTGTCTCACAGACCTGTTTATATTGCAGTGTGTGTGTGTATGTTGTCAATTGGTCCTTGCAATCAGTGCTTTGTCAGTAAAGGGCTTTTGTATCTTTCAACAAAACATTAATATTAATTAATATTAAAAAATGAATATTAATACTTTGAATTCAAATTACAAAATCAAGTATTTGAGGACTGCCTGTGCCCATATACCCAATCCACTCCACAGCTCTTCCTGGTCTCAGTCATATTCAGCCAATATTGGAACTCGCTGGACTATTGCCAGATAGGATACATGACTCTCCTGCTAGGTCTTTTTGTCCTCACAGAATAGCATATCTGCTGAATGTGAATCCAGAGGCTGTGCAGTTCTGTGTTCATGCCCACAACTCTTTTTTTAACAGTTGAATTATGAGACATTTTTTCTTTTGTTTGCCGTCTTTCTGAGCATTGGAATGAGTAAAAGACACAATGAAGAGATTTTTCTTTATTTATTTTTTGGGTATTTGTTTGTTTGTTTGTTTGTTTTGTCTCCTGCTACTTCACAACCAGATTGTTATGTCGCTGCAAATATACAAACTGTTAATGTGTTAACTGATTTGTTTTATTTTTATTGTTTTTGGGAAAGTCCACTGTGAGTTTTCACTTCTGTTCTGAACTGAGAAAGTATAGTATTTGCTAGTAATTTACTCAATTTCAATCCTTGTCTTTTCCTAGTCTAACCTGTCTACATATTAACACCTGTTAATTAAGAAAAAAAATAGTGCTGTCAATAGATCAAAAAAAATTAACTAATTAATTGCACAGTTTTCTGTAATTAATCGTGATTAATCGCAATTACTTAATCAATAGCCTGGTTTCAATTACATTTTTTCCACGTTATGTTTAAGCTTCTAACTGATTATATGCAATATAATGAAGTAAATGTAGAATAAACACAAAGAATGTCTGCTTAAATTCAAAGAGAATTTGATAGTTTTCATTCAATCTTACAGCACAGGTTCTCTCCTGTGAAATACAACTTTCAAAAAACTTATATAAAGTCCTCAGTCTTCAGTCTTCATGCTGTTCATCTGCAGATAGAGTTTACTGCTGGAGTCATCTCTGGAGATGGTGAATCTACCCTGGACTGACTGGGGATAAGAGGTAGCATAACTATAAGTTGAAGTGCTGATATAAGCAATCCACTCCGGTCCTTTTCCAGGAGCCTGTCTAAACCAAACCATCCAGTAGTCTCTGAATGTGAATCCAGAGGCTGTGCAGGTCAATCTGTGAGATTCTCCAGGTCTTTTAACCACTGGTTCAGATTGTGTCAGAGTCTGACCATTAACACCTGGTAAGACAAATAAATAAATAAATAAATAATGAATTATTCTCCAAAAATAAGAGAATGTTACATCAGGGGAAATCCTCACCCGCCCACCAATTAACTGAAAGGAGCAATCTTGTCTTGTAATCCATGATACAGTACTACAGAGTGAGTTGTCTGTTATCTTTTCCAACAGATGGATAAGTAGTGGTGGAAGATGTTTTGCATAGACTCCGCCTTACTTAAGTGAGGAGTTTTCACAATTTTTCAAGTGATTACTTTGGCAAAAAGGTTAACCTCATCTCTGAAACTCACTCCAAATAAGCTTGTTCAACACTATGTTGTTCAACCATCAATAACACACTGACCTAAAAACATCTGGAAGTGAAGTTGGGTATAAAGTAATGTAAGTTTATCTTTGTGGTTTGAATAATGTTTCGGTATAGCAGTTCTGCTGTTGAAAGGATGATTGTTTAACCTGCAATCACCCCACTGGCTTAGTGAAATAACTGCAAGAAGGATAACAATGAGTGCAACAGAAAATGAAAGACATGGATAGTAGCTGATGCATCTCATTGTAAAGATGCTTGCAAAATATTTTTGTTTTTTAGATGAGACAACAGGGCACAGCTGTCGTCAAACAAGAATTAAGGCAAGCAAATGATTGCTTTTACTCAGGCACTATTTCAGGTAACATCACAACAAATGAAATTAATGCAGTAACAAGCTAATCTGGAGGATTGCAGTTGGATGTGAGAATGACTGTTTATCCATAGCAGAAAGGAAAGGATTGTAGTAACTATTAGATTTGTATGACTGGACAATGTGACTTCAATTTTTTTTAATTTTGGTATTTAATTTGAGAAAAGTATGTGCCATCCAACAGATAACATCACAGTCTAACTGCAACATACTATAGTAAATATGAACCGAAGATAATGACACACTGACTCTCTTTTTGAAATGATTTGGATCTTTTGAAAATTATTTGTTCTTTGTTCATAAAAATGTACTTTACTTGAGCAAATGTGTTACAGGTTTTTGCATGCAAATTATTTGTTGCTTTCTCTGATATTTATGTTGAATCTCTGAAGGGGCAGCAGCCTCCCTCTACCTAGACACCTCCTCCAGTTTTTCCAAGGCCTGGTGAGAGACATAATCTCTGTCAGATAAAACTGAAAGCAGATTCCCTGCTTTACACGCAGTTTATAATTTCATTCAAAAATATTTTGTGGATGTTCAGTGTTTACTTATACTGTGAAAAAGATACTTCCCCTACGTGTGTGTATTAATAATAATTTATGTTGAAAATACACATCTATGGAGCATCCATTCATTTGGTTAAAATATGAAACAGAATGATAACACTTTTTTATTTCCATTTCTTCATTAAATAATTATGCATTTACAAAATTATGAGTCACATAAATATAAATGTAAATATTGTTGGAGTGAGGAGACTCTTTAAAATCATTAGTAGTCAGGGAGCTCCTCCCCTGCCAAAAGAATAAGAAACCTGACAGTTAATGGTCAGGTGTTCCCCTGGCTGCATAATCATGGATGGGGCTATGTGGGAATGTTGAAATTTTAATCCTGTGAATTGAAAAGTATATTTTATAATAAATTATAAATTATATAAGATTCTGTGTTGATCTAACTAGACTCATATAAAGGCTGTTTTCATTTTTTCACCTGAAGTGATTCACTTTATTTCAGATACAAAAGGCTGTTTCTGCAGAAGCAATGCAATAACTGCAATATTTATTCATACATTGTTTTACTTTCTTATTTCTTTTTTGTGATATCAAATGCAAATGCAAATACACTTTACTTTAGCTTTACCTAAACAAAATTAGGAGATTTTTGTTAACAAACATGTTTGTTGTTCTCTCTGTTTGCAGATGTCAGACACAGAAAAACATGTAGAGCTCCTCAGAGAATTCAACACATTCCCTTCTTGTTAAGTAAAACCAAACAAGTAAGTGTCCACAGCTAAGTGTTGATTTAGCAAAGCATTTTACTTAAAGTGATAAGATAAGAGACATCATCTGCAGCTGTTTTGTATTGATCTTTGTTTGAGCCCTGTTTAAGGCCATTAGTGGTCTGATGACTCCTTCTCTGGTTGATTTACGTGTGTTCAGGTGATGTGAGGTTTTTGTTCATGTTGTCGAGATAGGTGGAACAGAGAGAGATTGAAGTCCCCCTGGCTTCTCTCCCTAAATCTGAGAGAGCCATATTTACTAATAGTAAATCATCTTTATTTATTTAATTAAAGAGATAAATAAAAGTATAAGTGATTAATATGTTGAAGGAGAAATGAGTCTGAGAGTAGGAAAAAACACTGCCTAAAAGAAAACCACTGGATGCCCTCTGACTCAACTCCAAGTCCATCGGATTACTTTCAAGCAATTAGGTATAAGTTCAACTAATCTAACAAATATACAACAGCCTATATAACTAATAGTCCTTTCCATGCATGCTGGCTGATCCAGGCTATGTGAAATCTGCCAAAAAATAAGAGACTTGACAGGTGATGACAACATGTTGTCACGAGAAGATTGGTAACTCGAGTATTGAGTTTGGATAGATTCTATTATTCTGTCTGGAAAAGGGATCACGTACCTGGAAATCACATCAGCTTCATTATTGTCATTATTCACCCAACTGTATTCTTTTTGAAAAGGCAGCATTTACAATAACTGAACGACTGAATTTACTCTGTTCTTGCTCGAAACTAATAACGTCAAAATTAAAAGATTTATTTTTAAAACAATTGATAATTTCTTGTGCATTAACAAATAATATAAATCCTAATGCAATATGTTTATTAAAAGATAAACAATTCAATGGGCCTCCATATAGACTAAGGTTATTGTCTACATTTATTTTAATGTTTTTACTGGAGATAATAAACTCATTATATGCCCTCCTTTAATGCAGTCATGATAAAAAATTCAAAAATCAAAACAACATACTGGAAAAATTATTATTTTTTGCTTGGAATACTTTTAAATGTATTTGTGCAGGTGTACTGCTAACATACAAGATTCTGTAGTATGTAAACTTTGGTTTGTCGTTTCTGCTTTGCATAAAGTACCCTTGATGTTTTCAGTTTCTGCAGATGTGTGAGAACGAAGCTCTAACGTGATACTATAGGGAAATAACTTCTGAGGAACTGAAACTGTGTGAAAGCACAGTAGCCTTATGAGCTAATGAATATGCATGTGACCAGAGACAAATAAATAAGATAAGATAAGATAAGATAACCTTTATTAGTTCCACACGTGGGAAATTTGTTTTGTCACAGCAGGAAGTGGACAGTGCAAAAGTTATGAGGCAAAAATTAGAATACAATAAGAATAAATACAGTACACAACTGTACAGAATAGAATAAAATAAAATACTATATACAGTAGAATAAAATAAAATAAATATACAATAAGATAAAAATAGAATACAAATACAAATACTATATACAACTGAGTAAAAATACAACGATGACAGAAAGGATTATTGCACTTAGTATTATTGCATATGTATGGATGTGTGTGCTTGATCAGTTAAAGTCTTTATTATGGAGTCTGACAGCAGTGGGGAGGAAAGACCTGCGAAATCTCTCCGTCCCACACCGTGGGTGCCGCAGTCTCCCACTGAAGGAGCTGCTCAGTGCTGTCACAGTCTGCTGCATGGGGTGGGAGATGTTGTAAATATGTAATATTATTTATTTATTTGTTTATTTTTTATATTTGACTTACTGTAAGAAGCAACTGATGGTGAATTCAAAACTGTACAGTTCAATGCATGCAGCCCTCCAGGTCTTGTAACCACTGATTCATAAACGGATTATAAAAAGTATATAAATAACATTTCATTGATTTGAACTGTTGTCCAGTTTGGTGAGCCTGTGTCCTGTGTGTAGCCTCAGCTTCCTGTTCTTAGCTGGAGTGGCACTTGGTGTGGTCTTCTACTATTACACATCTGCTTACAGGTTGATATCTTGTTCCTTCAGAGATGCGGTGATGAGTGATTACAACCAAAGTATGTTGCACTTCTATCAGCTCCACTTGGTGATGGGCTCTAACATCCAGCATCATCAAGGTATTTTTCCCTAGAGAACTGTCACTCACTGGATAGTATCAATTTATCAGATGTGTCCTAGAAATGGCTGCTTGCTCCTTTGCTTGTGTTTTTGCTCACTGTGTGTTTCCCTGTGTACAGACCTTCCCTGGAATCCCTTACTGGAGTGTGGTTTTGGATGACTGTTCTCGCTGACCCCTGGAGCCAATCCCCGCCTGCACTTTGCATGTAGCACATAGTTGGTGATCACTTTAAACACATTGTGCGTTTATTCTGTCCTGCTCTTGAGTCCACTTCAGTTTTTGTGACAAAATCAGATAGAAGTACGGATTTGGGTAACGCTTTCTAATAATGTCACACTATTAGCATCAGTAAGGTATTGATCTGTATTTAAAAATTGTCATTTATAAATACATTTATGTTTATCCATCTATTACTGTTACACCATCACTATCACTGCTCTACACTGCTACTTAATTATTGCTAGTAATAATAATAATCATAATAGCATATCTGTATTTATAAGTTTCATAGGAGGAGTAATTATATATAAATAATAATTTAAACACTTGCTAATAACTTACTAATACCGTAATAATGCTTAATAGATGTGACGTTATTAAAAAAATAATTTGAATTGGTCTATTGTATGTTGGTTGCACTGCACCTTGCCACCGTCACTGTAAAGTCTGTAAATGCATATGTGCATATGAGTTAGGATGAATTCAGTAAGATTTTGTACAGCTGCTAAGCCAACTTTAATCACTGTGAGTCTCGAGCACAATAATAAACAGCAGAATCTTCAGTCTTCAGACTGTTCATTTGCAGATACACCTGCTGCCTGCTGTCGTCTCTGGAGATGGTGAACCGGCCTTGAACTGACTGAGCATAGTAACTGTTGCCATTGTCATTTCTGACAGTGGAGACCCACTCCGGCCCTTTTCCAGGAGCCTGTCTGACCCAGGCCATCCAATTGCTGCTGAATGTGAATCCAGAGGCTTTACAGGTCAATCTGTGAGATTCTCCAGGCTGTTTTACTGCTGGTTCAGACTCAGTCAAAGTCTGACCAAAAACACCTGTGAAAAGAAAACAAAAAAAGATGAAAAAGGGATAGTCAATTTACACTATCAGTAAAAACTAAGAACAATTACCAAAAGACCTTCACCTTCACAACATAGAGTTAGAAACAGCAGCCCTATTCTACAGTCCATCATGTTAAACTTAATGTCCACTGCTCTCTGTGGCCCATTGCAGTCAGAGAAGTAAAGGTGAAGGGCACCTTTGTTTTGCATTGGCTCCTCCTTGAGGAAGGACATAACTAATGTGAAACCGGTAAAAAAATGTCCATACTGTGTGTTTATAATGGCATCAAATATTAGAAAATGACTCAATGAATACTATCCTTTCACTCCTCAGTTACACAAGTAAACAACAAATACAGCAATCTAGTAATCATAGTGAAAGAAAATATTCATTTGTACAATTATGCACCTGATTAATACTGACAATACTGGTTTCTTGGAATATTTTTTAAAAATGTCACCAGCCAGGCGTAATATACATACATATATTTGCCTAGTTTGGCATATCATTTTAAAAAGTAGTGCTTTCTGCCACGGCCAGAGGCCAGTGTGGGAAACAGACTCTAAGGCAGACAGCACTTGGAGACGCAGGGACCGAGGGTGACAAAGCTTTATTTACAGTGGTGCAATAGATGCAAAAGCGAATGAAGGTGAGAGGTGCTTAAAGTGCGTACCATAACCTAGAATAGCTCAAAGTAATCACGGAATAGTTCAAAACACTCTTGTGGAACTGAAGGCTGCCAGCAAACTAATATAATCTTAAAGCACACTAGAAACTCTACTCTGGAACATGAACTTAGAACATGATTGGCACTAACATTAACTTTGAGGCACACTATGATTCATAATCCTACACTTAAAGACACACTTGTTTAACTCAGTGATTCATAACTCTTTACTTTGAAACACACATGGCCGACTTGCCATTTCTATGAAACAAAAAGCTATTAAGAGCACTAGAAGTGTCCATGGGGAAGCCGTGGGGCTGTTGTGGACGGGATGGAGAACCCGACACTTGGTAATCAGCCAGTGCAGGAACTGCCGGGGAGGGGGAGAGAGGTAA
Organism: Maylandia zebra; assembly: GCF_041146795.1. Lineage (NCBI taxonomy): Eukaryota > Metazoa > Chordata > Actinopteri > Cichliformes > Cichlidae > Maylandia > Maylandia zebra. The sequence continues at coordinate 17,791,097 of NC_135170.1, read as the reverse complement.
AGGTGTAGTCATCATGCGCAGGCGGAGGCGAAGCTTAGAGGGGAGGTGGTCTGGGTGAGAGGAGACGGTAATCCGAGGATGAACTGAACGCTGGGCAGGGAGGCAGGCAGGTGGGCACGGAGAAACTGTGAGCAGACGAGCGCTGAAATCCAAACACGTCATCATGACTAACATGCTATCGATTGATGGTTTTACAATAAGTGAAAGAAGGAAAAACAAATAAGTTGTTTATGTTTCTCTAAAATTCCTTTAATTAATTTCCCAAAATGTGTGCTTGACTTCTCGGAGAGAGACAATGATTTGCACAGCTAATGTTGCTTTATATTAGCTGGAAAAGAGTAGAGTAGCACTGCATGTTTTTTTTTTCTTTTCATGAATCAGAGGCAAGGAAGGGGGGGGGGGGGGGGGATGACTAAGCAGATTCATCACTTAGGGAGGCCAGGCCATTGCTGTAACTGAAACCAAAAACAAACAAATTAAATATCGCATAATGCTAATTAGAAAACTTTTCCAACATAATTATGATGACGCCAGGTGTTTCTGTGCTTCAGCAAATGCATACGTCAAACAAAAGAGATAAACAAAGAAATAAATAGAATCTTCAGTGATAATAATAATAAACAGAATCTTCAATTTTATGCCCGTTGACTTGACTTCAGGACACATTAAGAGAAAACCTGAAATGATTTTGTAATGAGCTACAATACAGTGATTGTGATATTTACCAGTTCTACTCCGGTTCTTTCTCTGGCTTATGATGAATGCTGTAACTTGTCATATTATAACTAGATGTGGTATAGTAGACCTTCCAGCAGTTTATTTTAAATCACTGAGGGAGGCTGGTCAATTTTAATCTTACTCCACACATCTTAATAAGGTAACGCAATTATTATTATTGTTTTGTTTCCTTTGTTCTTTATAGCTGCAGATTTTCTTTTCTTACCACGAATACTAACTTTAAAAAAGTACTCAAGTCAATCCTATTTTACTTTCCTTTCAAAAGTATTACAGTTATTAATGATGATTAGGTAAATTAGTTTTAGCAAACCTTCCTTTAATACTGTACACACTGACAAATGGAATCTCAAGTACAAGTACAGAAATTTGTGAATGCCATCAATAAAACTGTACATGTGGAAATGCTGAAATAATTTGTTGATATTGTTTGTAAATAATGTTTATATAGTGACATACTTATCAGCACTCTATGCAATAAGTATAAAGCTTTTTTTTCTTTTTTGAGAATTGTGTTTTCTTTCTTTATACACTTTTAATAGGATATAAGACACAGCAGCAGGACAATTTCTGTTCGGATGAATTTTACTGAGAGCCTGACTAAAATATTCAGCATATGTGGTTGTGTTTGTTCAGAGATTATTGAACATCCAACATGATCCAAAAATGTTTCTGTGTAACCAGAACCTTTTTTAATGCACTCTATTTGGGACATGTTTTGCCAGGACCATTTGAATATAAACTGACTGAACTATAAACTGCAGTTCACCTTTTGTGGTTATTTTTCCCTCCACTTCACCAGCCCTCTGTCACTGCAAACAGCTGGTGAGTTTGGTTCTGCCTGGAGATCTCTTCCTCTTCTTCATTACCTGCAACAGGTTTTTGCTTAAACAGGATCAACAGAGTTCTCTGTCTGATAAACTCTGAACCTGGTCTGAACGAAGCATAATCAAAAACTGGAAACCAGCCCCTAATAATCCAAAACCTTTTGAAATTAGCTTTGGTTGATCAGGATCATCTTCTCTTGCTCTTCTGTGGCATTTTCAGCCCAGGTACTATTTCTAAATGTCTTGTTACAACTTCCATTATGTCTTATTGTACCTGTAGCCTTTGTAATGCTTCCAAATCTCCTCCATTGTGTAAAAACAGCTGATTCAAGTCACAGAGGGACAAATCAGGTTAATAGTGCAGGTGCTGAACAAAGATTATGTTGGTATTCTTTGATATTCTGCTCAGCTGACACAAAGCCTCTATTGAAAACTGACTTGTAAGATAAGATATTGAACCAATCTGCCCATTTAATGACGCTGTCTTGCTGGTAGAGACACCGAACTTGTTCTTCAGTTAAGTTAAGTAAGTTTGAGTCACTACTAATCCACTCAAATCCTTGGAAGCTGTCTTTTTGATTGGGAAAAGTTTTTTTCCCAAGGTATTTAGTATAATTGTATTGTGTCACATTTTTACTACTCAAAGCAAGGGCATCATTTAGTTTCACTATGGTGTGGAGCCTGTACAGAAACTAAAAGTCAGCAATGGTCACTGTGAGTTTTCAGTCTTGTACTGAACTTAGAAACTATATTTTGTTCAAAAAACTTCCAAGATCTTCCCTGATCCATTGCATTTTCAGAGATTCAAGACTAAATTTAAGCATGCCAATTTGGAATTATTACTTTTAAGTATTAAGTTTGATAGAGCTGTATGTGATTGATTGAATAAACTGAATCCATTTGTAACCTTGTTCCTTGTTCTGTTGAACTGCAGGTTCAGAACCATGCCACCCAACATAAGTGAGGTAGGAGAAATAACAACACCATGTCTAAGCTAAAAAAAATCAGTTTTACTTTTATTTTGCATATTAATGGGTGTAACTGGCATTGAAACTGATACTATCAATTATTTAGTGGGGTCTAATATGAACTGTAGAGTGTCTGACAAGAAGTGTAGAGTATAATTTTATTGTAGCAGTTTGTAGTTGAGTTTGTAGACCAACTAAAACAATTCAACAGCCTTAGTGGATCTCCAGTCCAGTCCTGATTTGTCACAATATGTAGGAGTAACACAGTCAGAATTCAAGTGTGAATTCAAGTGTGCTTTTTACAGTGTCAGTTTAGCATCATTACATAATATTGAAATGATGAGTAATAGACATTTTCTCATCGGTTTTACAGTAAAATTTCTGTGACATGTAGACAACAAAGTCATTTTTCAGGTGAAGAGAAAAACCATAAGTCAGTGAGATCCCTTTAGTAGTTGGTGTTTTTGTACAGCTCTTCCTCTGTTTCCAGTCACTGTGCTTTCACGGGCACAGAAGTAAACAGCAGAATCTTCTGCTGTCAAACTCTTGATCTCAAGATACTGTCTGCTGCTGGAGTCTTCTTCAGTCATGACGAAACGGCTTTGGAAAGTACTGCCATAGATAGCTGAGTTTTTTCCTGTATCCATTCTACCGATCCACTCCAGAGCTCTCCCCGGCCTCTGTCGTATCCAGTGCAAATAGTACTCTGTCAGGGTATAGCCAGATATGATGCATGACATCTTCACTCTCTCTCCAGGTCTCTTCACCTCAGAGGGAGACTGCTCTAGTTTGATCTCACTCCAAACTCCTGCAAACACAAGAAAAAAAAGTAACCAACATAAATCAGAGTATTGTCTTTATGTTTTAAATAATACACTGTTTTCTTACCGTGGAAACATATAATGAATAATAAACTCCAGGAATTTATACATTCCATAATTTAGACCACTTTATAATCAGCACGTATGTGTGGTTAGAAAGTGTCCCGAGCTGTTGTGTAAAGAAACTAAATGAGAATTGATGAAGATGCGTTTATATCTGAGCAAAACTTTGCATAGACCTCCCTCTGCAGGAGCCATTTGGTATTTTTGGAGAAGGTAATGGTTTACAAAATCATCAATAGAAAAAAAGTCAGTCCACTTTTTGTATTGTTTAACTGTTTTCACTGGGATTTATTGCAGCTTCTCTTCTCAAACAAATGTTTTCTAATGAAGAAATACTGTTGCACTTTAACGAGAATTAACACATTCAAGTGACGGTGGTTTGTCCTGAGCCTTTAACTTGTTAATTAGCAGTCAAGCTTGATGTGGTATATTGTGGCTGAGTATGTTCTCTGGAGCATAGTTTTTTTAAACCTCTGATTTCACATATCAAGACAAAGAATAACCAGACATGTGACACTCTCATTATAATCAACATCAGATTTTTGATTTTTTTTTTCAAACGAAGTTGCTAATCTTCTCACAGAATTCAACATTTTTAAAGCTAAACCATTAAGAAGTCTTCTATCATCTCACTGACACACAAGTATAAATATTTATTCTTTAATGTTAATGAAGACAACACTAGTCATACACAGCAAAATCAGGTCTATATGGGTCCACACCTCTGAGTGTTAAATACAACACTGTTGAGTGTTAAATTAACACTTTTGACAGTGTTATATGTTTAAAAGTAACCTAGTCAGTTTTGAAGATTAACAATGGCTAACACTGAGCAGTGCTGATTTTCTAACACTGGAAAATAACTCAAAATGTTAGAAATATTCCAGCGTTAGAAAATCAGCACTGCTCAGTGTTAGCCATTGTTAATCTTCAAAACTGACTAGGTTACTTTTAAACATATAACACTGTCAAAAGTGTTAATTTAACACTGCAGATTTTGCTGTGTAGTTTATAGTAATTTTACATCATGAATGTTATATCATGCCGGGGACAGAAGTAAAGAGCAGAATCTTCTGCTGTCCTGCAATCAATTTTAAGTTACTGTCCTCTGGAGTTTTCTTTAATCATGATTAAATGACTTTGAAAACAACTGCCATAGATGGGAGAGTTTATGTTCTGTCTGCTCCATAGGTCTTTATTGTATCCAGCGAATATTGTAACCTGTCTGGTCCAAGACCAGGATTTATTTGACAAATAAAATGAGAACTATTAATGCTAGGTTTATCTAGGAGCAAAAGTTAAACCTTAAACCGCCTTCTTCATCAATCATTTGGTTTTCAGAAACTCCCAAGAATTATTATTATTGTGCTATTTTTTTTTAACTGAAGAGATTCACTTTGTTTAAGATACAAAAGACAGTTTCTACAGACGCTTTTAACTGATTTATTTATTCACACATGGTTTTAAGATATGATCTCTTAATTCTTTTACTCTCTTTTACAAGTTTCCAAAATGTATGCACTAATCTTAAATCTCGAAGCACTTTTTTGTAAAATGATAAATTCTTGTAGCAGTAAATGAGTATTATTGGCAAACAAAGACACATTTCTTGTCATTGTAATTATGAAATTTAGAAAAATATTTTCAGAGTGAATAAATCTGCTGTCTTTGTACTTATCTTTGTTATTATATCAAGAAACCTCTTTAATATCCTTATGGGTCTGACAACTCATTCTTTGGTTGGTCTACAGCTGTTTGGTGTTATTGTGTTTCTCTGGCAAAGTAATACACAGAGGTGTCATCAGGTTGCACATTTTGTACATTAAGACTGTATTGCTGGAAGAGTCTAAGCCGATACTGAACTTGTTCTTTAATGAATCTTTGTAGTATGTGGTCCATCCAACACCTGCACTTCCAATCCACTCCAGTTCTTTCCCTGCAAGCTGTCTGATCCGAGCTGTCCAGTAGATGCTAACAAAATAAGTGACCTGACAGTTGATGGTCAGATGTTAACAAAGCTCTGGAGTCTCAGAGGCTGACTGTGCCAACTGTTCACACTTTACACCTGAAAACAAAAAGGTATATTTCATAGAAATAACACATCAAAGTTCTGCTTCTAAAGATAGAGGGCCAGTTTTAGTAAAAAAAAAATATTAATGTTGTATGAAAAGCAACAACTTATTTATAGCCTTAAGAAGAGGAAGTGAAAGAAAAAACAGAAGAGCAGCTGCACACATGAACATTTCTGCATATTTACATGCCTGTCATGCTTTCCTTTCTCCTCATTTTGCATGTTTTACTGCCACCTGGAGGTTTTTTAGTATTTACTTTCTTTGAAAGGGTATTTGGCGTAGTAATATACAATAGAGTCATAGTGCTGGACTTTACAGACCTTCAACTATTCAGTATTTCTTTTGTGTTTATGAGTGTGAATCCACTGAAGGCTCCTTCCAACCCAAGCATCTCAGCTCTCAGTCCTCTTTTGAATTGGAAAAAGTACATTATGGGCCAGTTGTTTGTTCCAAGATCTTAATATGGAAATCATTTATATGATTAATAAATATTTTCTGTTTACACTTCACATTCAGAACATTGAAATTAGTTTTCCAGTGAAGAGAAACCCAAAAGTCTTCGAGGTTACTTTACTAGTTGATATTTTTGTACAGCTGTTCTTCTTTTTTGTGTCACTGTGCTTATTCGAGCACAGAAGTAAACAGCAGAATCTTCTGCTGTCAGGCTCTTAATCTCAAGATACTGACTTCTGCTGGAGTCTTCTTCAGTTATGATGAAACGACTTTGAAAAGAACTGGCATAGCGAGCAGAGTTTGAGCCTGTGCTCATCCAGCCAATCCACTCCAGAGCTCTCCCTGGTCTCTGTCGTATCCAGCCTATATCATAACTTGTTGGGCTATAACCAGACAGGATGCATGACATCTTCACTCTCTCTCCAGGCCTTTTCACCTCAGAGGGAGACTGCTCCAGTTTGATCTCACTCCAAACTCCTGCAAGAATAAAAGAAAAAAGAAAAAGAAAGTTATCATTATAATTAGAGTATTGTCTTCATTTTTTAAAGAATGAATCCTTTTCTTACCATGGAAACATATAATGAATAATAAACTCCAGGAAGCAATATAGTCCATAATTTAGAACACTTTATAATCAGAATGTTTGTGCAGTTTAAAAGTGTCCAAAGCTGTTCTGTAAATACACTAAATGAGAACTGATGATGATGTGTTTATATCTGAGCAAAACTTTGCATAGACCTCCCACAACAGGAGCTAATTGGTATTTCAAGAAAAAGATAAAGACATAGAATATCATGAACTGTCTATTTTTTTTATATTTACTATAACAAATTTTCTGCACATGAGACAAACACTATCACTAAATATTTTTTAAAAAGTCAGACCCACTTTTTATATTGTGCAACTATTTCCATCTAGCTTTTTTGCACCTTATCTCCTCAAACAAATGCTTCCAAAAGAAATAATACTGTTAAATTTAGCCAGAATTAAAATATTATTTAAATGAGGGTGGTTTGTCCCCACCCTTAAACATTCATTAAATCAGAACATATTACACTTTAGTGTGTTCTACATTTTTTAAAATACTGATAAAATTAATCAAAACTCAAATTGAGCCTGTTTCAAGTCAAAGAATAATCAGAAGTGTGACACTGTCATCGTCATACTCATGTATCTGATCATTCAGTCTTTCTACTGTTCTTTTTAAGGAAGATGTTATCATCTAATTGACCCCCACACACTGTGCTTAAAATTATATTAAGAGCAAATTAATTTTGAAAAAAAGTAAACTCTTATAATTATTTTACATGATGCAGGTTACATAGCTCTGCGCATCTATTAATGAACAAAGTATTTATTTTAATTATATACATTTGAAAAAAATTGTCAGACACCATTACTCAAATTAAACCTCCTGAATCTAAAACTTTTAATGGGACTCTGCCCAATTTTTCTATTACTGAACTTAAAATAAGTTTCAAACTTAGTTTTCTTTGTGTTTTAGAAAAGGCAATGTAAGAAACACATGCACACACTGTCACTACAACTACTAATAACTGCTACACAGTGATAATGGGTATTAATGTGTAATGTATTTAATGAATCTGTTGTAACATTGTTCTGTTAAACTGCAGGTTCAGAAACATGTAACAGAAACAAGTGAGGAAGGAGAAATATCAGCACCATGTCTAAGCTACCACAACAAGTAGTTTTTTTTTTTTTTTTTCATTTTTAAAATATATATTATGGGTGTAATTAATGTAATCAAAAACTGATAGCATCAGTTGAGTGGGGGGGATCTAATAGGACCTGTAGGGCAATGTTTCCCAACCACTGTGCTGTGGCACATAGGTGTGCCGTGAGAAATGATCAAGTGTGCCATGGAGATTATCTGGTTTCACCTGATTGGTATGCTAAGCAACCATCGTGAGCAACGGGCAGAGGAATTACATTCCCCTCCACTAGAAGGCAGTACAACTACCTGCTCTAATTAAATGGGTTGCCAACTGCCAGTAAAACAGAAGAAGACGAAGAAGCTTCTGTTTAAAGCTGTTTATAGTCAGAGATTGTTTTTCTGGTTAAAAAAGAAAACAACTGCAAGAAGTTCTGTGATCAATAAAATGACAATTGTAATAATGGAGCATAATAATGGAAGTGTGAAACTAAGTTTTTGAATACCAAATGTAATACCAAATTTGGTTATCTAAACTCTGTCTCAAATACCAAATTTCCCTCTACAGGAGAAATTTGGTATTCAAAAACTTAGTTTCACAGCTTCCAAGTATTTTACGATGTGATACGATATCATGAATATTTTTGTCGTAATTCTTAAACATATAAACACCATGAGAATCTCATTCTCAACTGACCAGATTATTTACAGAGGGATGGTTTGTGAATGCTGCAGGATTGATGCGATGCTGATCTACATTTCTCATTGCTCTGCATGTAGTGCAGGAGGAATCAACAGTATATTTTTGATGATACATTTCTCATGTACTGTGGATAACTATTATCCAGAGGTAGACCTTAAAGTTCTTGTAAGGTATAATATAGTATGCAAAATTTATAAAATAAAACTTTTTATTTTATTGGGGTTGGTGAAAAAATATTCTATAAATTGAATTGAATATTTTATTTGAGTGAATCTAATGAAATCATCAGGATTTTGTACAGCTGCTGAGCAACTTCTGTCACTGTGGGTCTCGGGCACAATAATAAACAGCAGAATCTTCAGTCTTCAGGCTGTTCATCTGCAGATACAGCTGCTGTCTGCTATTGTCTCTGGAGACAGTAAACCTGCCTTGAACTGACTGAGAGTAGTATTTGGTGGCACTGTTAGTATCAGCAGCAATCCATTCCAGCCCTTTTCCAGGAGCCTGTCTGATCCAGTGCATCCAGTTGCTGCTGAATGAGATTCCAGAGGTTGTACAGGTCAATCTGTGAGACTGACCAGGTTGTTTAACTGCTGGTTCAGATTCTGTCAGAGTCTGACCATTAACACCTGCCCCAGTAAAGAGAAAATTAATAACAAATGCACAACTTAAATAGCATGGACCAATATATATTTTTAGATTATCATCAACAAAGCTTTTCACCTGCCAAGCAAAGAATTAAAAACAGCAGTCCTGTCCTACAATCCATCATGTCAGGCTGTGAGTCCACGGTTCTCTGTCATCATCACTACAGTCAGACATAAAGAGATAGAAGCTGTCAGTGCTTTGCATTGACTCCGCCTCCTCGTGAAGGGCAGCTTCTCCCTGATGAAATTAAAATTAGTGGTGTGCTGGTGTGCTGAGTATCGCAACCATGTTACACTATTCACTTTAACAACATCACCATGTTGAAACTACAACAGTAGACTACAGACCAATATCTCACTTCGGCACATATTTGTTTTATGCGGGTCACATAAATGAGAACAGCTGGTTATCACTCAAGAAAGAACATTTAGTGCCAGATTTACTAACAGCCTGTGGCAGCAATAAGCCTTCTTTAACACTAAACAGCTTCTGGGTTTACTAAAAAGATGTGGTGTATGTTTTGTGACTGAGAATTTTGAACAGGTAATTTTTGCAGATGACCTTTTTGTATTTGTATTCCCCCTTCGAGAGAATAACAGAATATGTTAAAATTAGGTTGAACCTTTTCAACTTGCTTGCCTGTTCAGTTTAAAGTCATGGGTAAATGTACGGATGTGTACGATGTCACTTTATCGAAACTCTTTTTCATCTGCGGAGAAAAAACAGAAGTCATAAGATCACATTGTTACTTGATATTAGTACATGCTGCGGTTTTTGAGCAGCAGTTCTTATGGTTACATAAGTAAACAACAGGTGCACTTTCTGCTGGAGTCTTCTTCATTCGTGATTGCACGATTTTGAAAAGAACTGGCATAGGTAGCAGAGTTTGAGCCTGTTTTCATCCACCCAATCCACTCCAGAGCTCCCCCTGGTCTCTGTCATATCCAGCCAATATTTTTAACCTGTCAAGGTATAACCAGATATGATAGATGACATCTTCACTTTCTCTCCAGGTCTTTTCACCTCAGAGGGATCCTGCTCCAGTTTGACCTCACTCCAAACTCCAGTGAGAAAAAATCATGTGATCATGAATAAAAAGAATAGAATAATGAATATATCCTTCCTTAACTTTGAAATTAATTACACAATCAAGAATATAACACATATAACCGAGACAACTAAAATTTAAGTATTTGTATGAATAAAATGTTGTTCTGGAAGTAATTAGATGAGAGTTTATGGTAATGGTTTTATACAACCTACTAAAGATTTCCGTCTACAGGAGCCTTTTGGTATTCAAAACTCACTTACACAACGTATTCTCTATTCTTTATTTTCTTCGTATTTTAGGAAGGAGATAAAAGCTTATGATGTTATGAACTAGCTGGTTTTCACTGTTATATTTCTATCGTTGCTTTTTCCTCGTTACTTTTTGCATTGTGTAACTCTTCCCTTCATAATTGAAAGGACTCTCTCTTTCTTCTCAAAATGAGTAATTTTTTTTTCATTTCATCAAAATCACTGTCCTTTTGTCTTTCACAGAAGTAAACAGCAGAATCTTCTGCTGTCAGGCTCTTTACTTCAAGGTACTGTCTGCTGCTGGACTCTTCTTCAGTCATGATGAAACGACTTTGAAAAGAGCTGGAATAGTCAGCAGAGTTTGAGCCTGTGTCCATCCTACCAATCCACTCCAGAGCTCTGCCCGGCCTCTGTCGTATCCAGTGCAAATAATAGCTTTTCAGGTCAATAGTTGCTTGTTGGGTTATAGCCAGATATGATGCATGACATCTTCACTCTTTCGCCAGGTCTTTTCACCTCAGAGGGAGACTGCTCCAGTTTGATCTCACTCCAAACTCCTGCAAGAACAAAAAAAGAGTTTTAAATATGTAATGCCATTTCTTGGAGAAACTCTCTTGAATGTCAGACTTTTTTTTAAAGTATCGAGGTAATGTAACAAACATATGTGCAGACTGTCAGTAAAGGTCCGTCAGTTTTCGTGTCATTTATTGATTTACATTGGGCGTAAAGTTGTTGTGTTTTATTGAAGGTGGGGAGGCAATAAAATAAAACCTGAAGGATTTTGTACAGCTGCTTAACCAACTCCTATCACTGTGACTCTCGGGCACAATAATAAACAGCAGAATCTTCAGTCTTCAGGCTGTTCATCTGCAGATACAGCTGCTCTCTGCTGTTGTCTCTGGAGATGGTAAACCGGCCTCTGACTGACTGAGAATAGTAGATGCTACCACTGCCACTGCTGATATAAGCGATCCACTCCAGTCCTTTTCCAGGAGCCTGTCTGATCCAGACCATATCGTAGCTGTTGAATGAGATTCCAGATGTTGTACAGGTCAATCTGTGAGACTGGCCAGGTTGTTTAACTGCTGGTTCAGATTCTGTCAGAGTCTGACCATTAACACCTATAAAAATAATGAGACAATGAGTGACTTGCATAACTTTAAAGCATGTAACAAAATATTTTAGACCATCGAAAAAACAAAAAAACAACCCCTGACCTGCCAAGCAGAGAGTTAAAAACAGCAGTCCTGTCCTGCAGTCCATCATGTTGAGATGAGTCTGATTTCTGTCATCATCCCTGCGCTCAGATATGAAGAAGCTCTCTGTGTTTTTGCATTGACTCCTCCTCTCAGACATTTGTGTCCAACATCTAAAGAGTGAAGAATAATTAAGGCTTTTTTAAATCGTGTTTATCTAAATTAACATTTTTGGCATTTCCTAAACTGTTTGCCTGACTTCATAGAGAGAATATATTTGCTTTATATTCTTATGAAAGGGTATAACAGAAGTGTATATTCTTAATTTAAATAATTTATTGAGAAGATGTGATATGCTCAATAATATATTAATGAATTAGGTTGTTTTTTTTATTGTTTTTTCAACCGTTTTTCACAATATGTAAAAACATAACTTCGCACTTATATAACTTTACCTAGATCATATATCAGACAGTTTATCAGAGCAGTCTATGCATTTAAACATAACATTTATGTCATCCTTTTCTCTCCCTGGGATGTACCTGGGTTATACTTTCTCCCGTTCTGTAACATTAGCTATATGCACACGCACAACAACAGACTGCATCAGAAGTCTAATTGTAATGCTAAATACAGCACCATAAATGAAGCATAAATTATATGTTTTTGTCTCTTACATTTCTTTGTATTCATTAAAGATGTGATGAATATGCAATAGAATTTACTTTTATTTGTTAAATACAATTATAAATTCATGAAACAAAAACATGTGAATTGTAAAAAGAAAAAGAAGCATACTCATGGTCTCACCTGTCACCTGACATGCTGTCTTTAGGCTTTAATCTGTGGATTCTTACACTTAAAGTTATTCAGTCTATTTATAGTTGGACACTCCAGTCTCATCACCACACTTTCAGACAGACGTCTGAAGGAGTGTTTAGAAGGATTCTAAACATAAACACTGGACATAACTAAAATTTTGAAAGGGAGATGGCCAGTTAAATTATGTGTTTGTTTGACCATTTGCTAGTTTGTATTGCTCAGTTTTTGTTTGTTTGTGTGTGTTTTTTAATGGATTAGCCTTTGTATACTTTGCAGAATTCTATATAAAAATGGGCTGAGTGCATAATAATATAAACATAATATTTATGTATAAAATACATGTTGTGTTTTATTTGCCCTAAGAAACTCATCTACATTTACCAGTGAACTGATCCTGAAACAATCTGTGGTCTTAGGGCTCCTCCTCTGGTGGTGCAGAGTTTAAATAACGTAAGGTGCTTTTCTTCTTGACTTCTTGACTTCAGCTTGACGTCACCCACCTGAAATTAAAGCTGACAGGAAGATAATTTCTTCAACTGTCATGATGTGACCTTGACTGAAAACCTTTGAAAAATATTTGCTTGATATCTGTTTAAACCATAAATGATTTGGTTCCATCCTGTTAAGATCAAAGACTTTATAAGGGCCTCCTGATAATAAAGGTATTTTTATACACAGTAGTGATGACTGTGTCAGCCTTAATTTCTTAACATACTTAACAACAAATAATTAATTTGTAATACACAGTGTAGGATTCTGTACAGCTGTTCAGCCAGAGTCCGTCACTGTGGTTGTCGGGCACAATAATAAACAGCAGAATCTTCAGTCTTCAGGCTGTTCATCTGCAGATACACCTGCTGTTTGCTGTTGTCTCTGGAGATAGTAAACCGGCCTTGAACTGACTGAGAGTAGTGGATATAACCACTACTCTCACTGATCCCAGCAACCCACTCCAGTCCTTTTCCAGGAGCCTGTCTGACCCAGTGCATCCAGTAGTCACTGAATGTGAATCCAGAACCTGTACAGGTCAGTGTATGAGAATCTCCAGGTCTTTTAATTACTGGTTCAGATTGTGTCAGAGTCTGACCATCAACACCTGTTAAACAAGTAAAACAGTCACTTGCTGTAAACTGATTAATCGTTTGAAGGCAAATATAACTCAGTATCAGTGAAAGTCTTCACCTGCCCACAAAGTGATAAAAAGCAGCAGTCCTCTCGTTATGTCCATCATGTCAAACTGAATTATGACCCCACACTCTCGTCTTCCCTGCAGTCACATAAGTAGGTTTAAGACAGCCAGGTTTTGCATTGACTCCTCCTCACAGAAAGGAAAGAGCTGATGTAGATGTGGCAATTATCCTCATATAGTTCACATTTAGATTTTTCAATACATTTGATTCATTCATTAATTTAGTTCAGTTCACTTCAGTCATTGTATTGTTCCTACTGAAAAACCTGGTTCACAGACAGGCACACAAAAGTCATCCACAAAAAGAAGAAGAAGAAAAACAACATCAAAACAACAAAACAATACAAATCTGGATCAAAAATTTTATTCACACACAGGATACAGAAAAATGCACAAAACATATAAAAACACAAGACATTAATCAGTAAAAATTACTAAAATATACAAGTGCAGGTATCACATGAATCAATTTAAGAACACTATTAGACTGGGACCAGCTAAGTGTTTGGTCCTATTACACCTTACTTGTGAAAGCACAGGCACTGATGGCCCTTCTTGGTCACTGCTTTCAGCCTGGCATCAAATTCATAATATCAATAATATAACAGAAAATAATTTATTGATTTCTAATTCAAACGGTTTATTTATTTTCTTTCTTTCTTTATTTATTTATAATTCGACTCTAGTTTAACAAATAAACATTATGTTATTCCTGCTTCAACATACATAACATGTAGAATCACTGGTTTACAGAAGCAAACTGAATAATTTAGCTGTATTTGTACAAATGGTCGGTAACCCTCTGTTCATGTGTTTTCATGTGTGATGGACTTTAGAGCACAGTGGTGTGGTCACACTGTTTATGAACAGGTTTTCATGCTGTTTTACTATTTAACTGTTTTGAGATGCTTCAAAGAAGCTGAGCAAATGTGATTGCTGTCACCACTGCCCCATACAGACACAAAAACAGCATGTACAGTTTCACAGATTTCCTAAAACAACCAACATACACCAATAGCTCTATCCTCTATTTCAATAGATACTGGTCAAATTTGACCTTTGAACAGGCACACAGTTTTTCTTTTTTGTGCATTTTGAGTCACTATAATAAAAATCATACAATTTCAGGCTAAAAGAATGGCATTTAGGGTATTTTTAACACTTTCATAATAACTAATGATGGATGTATTTAAGGTTATATTTTCTTGATTGTCATCTTTGAGGATTAAACAATGTGTAACTAAGTGATGATCTACGTCCTTTGCAGACTTTACTGGGAATAAGAATTAAAGGGACAAGTGCAATATTGTGAATGAAGCGACTGTAAAGTATTGCACTAAGTATTAGTACAATGACAATAAAGATATTCTGATTCTGAAATAAACATAAGCACGTAGCTCTTCCTTGGGATCCATTAATACAATAAAAAAGAATAATGGCAGGATTTTGTACAGTTGCTCAGCCATTTCTGTCATTTCTGTGTGAGTCTCGAGCACAATAATAAACAGCAGAATCTTCAGTTTTCAGGCTGTTCATCTGCAGATACACCTGCTGTCTGTTGTTGTCTCTGGAGGCAATAAACCTGCCTCGGACTGACTGTGAATAGTAATTGGTACTACCACCAGTATCAGCAGCAATCCATTCCAGTCCTTTTCCAGGAGCCTGCCTGATCCAGGATATCCAGTAGCTGCTGAATGAGATTCCAGATGTTGTGCACGTCAATCTGTGAGACCCTCCAGGGTTTTTAACCACTCTGTCAGAGTCTGACCACTAACACCTATAAATTTAATGAGAAAATGAATGACTTGCACAACATTAAAGCATGAACCAAAATATTCTAAACCATCAAAAAAAAAACCCCCCCCCAAAAAAACAACTCTTCACCTGCCAAGCAGAGAGTTAAAAACAGCAATCCTGTCCTACAGTCCATCATGTTGAGATGACTCCACTATTCTCTGTCATCATCCCTGCAGTCAGATATGAAGATGAAGAAGCTCTCTGTGTTTTTGCATGAACTCCTCCTCTCAGAGATTTGGAACAGGGCTGTGAAAAACTGTCACATACTATGAGGTAAGTGTTAATAATGAAAGAGCAAGGAACAATATAGGCTAGTTTAAATTAGGTTTATGTAAAATGACATATTTGGGTTTCCCAAAATGTTTGCTTGACTTATTAGAGAGAAACAGAATGTTGTGATTAGCAGATATTTACTTTATATTGGGATACAAGGATATAACAGGAGTGTTTATGCTTCATTTTTAATAATTTATTGAGAATATGTGATATGCTCAATAATATTTTTTTTAATCTTTTTTTGCTGGATGTCTCACAATATGCAGAACTGTTAAGAGAATTTTTATTTTAGTTAAATCATTAAAGTATAATCAAGTAGAAACAAGTATGCCTTATAATCAAGTGTTTATATATTTTCACACGGTAAAGCTTACTGTTGAAAAGAACACAATGTATTCCTTGCTTAAGTGTGTGAGATGTTTGACAAAGACAGGATATACATGCATTCTTTACTTCAGTGTCTGCGATGTCAGATAAGCATGAATACTGCTGTGTCGTTGTTTTTCAGTTTGTGTGCAGAAGTTAGATAGCTAAGACAATGCCTGAGCTCTCCCCTCTTCAGTTGAAAGAGGAAGTACTATGTAACCCATTTTGCCTTATAAATAAAGCGAGTAAACGGTGCTCGGTGTGTTAGTCTGCTCAGAGACTCTCACCCGTGCGCACGTCTTTGAAACTCTGAGTCGGTCTGCCAGTGTCTCATTTCTCTCTTACTGTGCTTTTACAAATGTCAACCCCTTGACATTTAATTGGTCCTTCGTAGCCGGAGAACTGACTGTTATTTTTAACGTCTAGTTTTCCACAGACGGTCTCCATCGGATCCTGACGTCGTGACGCCTGCGCTGGAAGAAATCTGATCAGTAAAACGAAAAACCCGGACACGTGAATTCGATCTCCGGTCAGCGTTCGGCCTTCACGACTCCAGGACCCGATGAGCACCGGATCCAAAAACGCAGCGCCACAGTAGAGGTGAACATGACACGCATTCCACCAAGCGCTAAAATACGTTGATATTGAGATTTTCCTTTAAGTAGTGTGTAAACCTAGGTACGCCGACAGATCTCAGTGTCCATGCGGGACTAGGAAGACGACAGGCAAGAGCGAAATTCTAGAAAAATCGCTATTAAAAGTTCCGGTCGCTCTGGGAGTGGCTGTAACGGAACAGGTTTCCGGTCACTCAAGAAGAGTGGCTGAAGGTGAAGGTGTTACACAAATAAATAGGCCTACGGAAAATCTCAATAAAAATCATAGAAACGCGCTTTGTTTGTGAGGAGTGAGTTGTTTTTACGACCCAATACGCGGTCAAACCACTTCTCAAACTGTTTTCCTGTGTACACTCACGTATTGGTAAAGGTGGAAAAAAGGGTTGTGCTTCATCACGTAAAATTGATAACCGCTCTCTCAATTAGTGGGAGAGTAGAAGGCTGTTATCGAAAACCCATTCTCACTTTTTCATGCCAAAGGTGTCACAGTTCTGACGTAATTAGTTCAAAATGGGTAACTCTAAAACTAAAGTAAAATTAACAGCAGACGAAGAGTGGTTAGAAAAAACTGTTCAAATGCAGGAATAGTCAGTGCAAAAAGGTGGAGAAATCCACATAAAATATATTGTCCAGCTTGGCAAGGCAAATGCACCCCTGATTCAATAAATGCTTTAAAAACCGCTTTGCAAAAAGAGTTATATGTGGAAAAAAGTCAAAAGCCAAACCAGCAGTTGTAATATATGTGAAAGGTGTGCCGTTAAAAATGTTTTGAGACACAGGAGCTTGTAGAACTGTCTTAACTGTAGAAGTCCCAAATGTAACATTCTCAAAAAACACTATAATTGTGAAATCAGCCTCAGGACATGTGACAAAACAGCATCTAACCGATCCCCTTTTTATGTCACATAGAGATAGTGGCCGTGGCTGCAAAAATCAGTGCATTTATGACCCATCATGCCCAGATTGTATGAAATAAATAAAAGGAAATCATTCATATGAAGACCTTTTCTATAAAAAAGAGAGATGCATAAGGTAGATTAAGGCTGTGTCATTGTTCAGCCAAGGAAAGTGTGTGAAAAGATAAATGTTTCCATCCTGGAGGGTGAGTGAGACTGCAGCTCACTCACGGTCCCTGATGGATACAAAATAAAATATAATAATCTGAAGGTTGGATCTGAGATGAGGCAAACAGAAGACCAGTCTAAAAGTAGGCACAAACCTGTTAAGAGAAAAAAGCAAATCTTGTACAGATTGGATGAACTATAAATTATCTGTTTGCCGAGTAAGATGATCCTAACTATTAAATTGGCTCAGTAATAATATAGTGATATACACTAATAAAATATTGTAATACACTATTGTTATTATATAGAGAGAAAAAGATGATAATAATTAATAAAAATATAATATTAATATTGACAAGAAGTATCTTAGCCAGTATGATGTGAGATGGACAATTGTTATGAAGAAGTCTGCATCAAGCTTAAAGGTTTGCTCAAACTCAGTATAATGACATATGAGATGAAGAAAATAAAAGCAATATCTAAACCAATTAGGTGCATAGAGGCACTTAACCTGCTTGAAAACCTGTCATTTATCCTAGATAAATATTACTGAGATACAGAGCACATCTATAATAACAACTAATAAGCCAAACCCTGTAGATAATAACTAAACCTACAGGATTATGAAGCTGAATTAAATGTGTGGACACCGCTAAGTTGATAAGCATGTTACACATTTTCTTTTATTTTTATTGGTTCTTTTTTTTAGAGCAGAGGCTGCATGCTGTTAAAAGCGAACACATACAGCTGTCTGTGAGCTCAGTTTCCCCTCACACTTCTGCTTTGTTTCTGGCAGCATTTTTCTTTGTCTCTTTGTATCCTGACTCATGTACGTTTTTGTTTTGTTTGATTATTTTGTTAGTTTGGAAACAAATTTGTGCCAGTACTTGTGGATTATGGTGACACATAGTGATTAGACATATGATTTACAAATGCCCAGTTTTAGAACTGTGAGCTATGAACAATGCAAAGTTTAGGAAATAATATATATACAAAACAAAAAACTTCAAAGTTTGAAATATGTAAGATGTGTGAATTCTTTGAAAAACTAGAAGGTATCTAAAATTGCCTCAAGTGAAAATGAAATTCTCTAATGACACTCTGATAGTTAGGTCAGCATAAGGGCCAGAAGGCCTGTGAAACCACAATATCCTTTGAGTGCAGAAGCAAAGGAAAGAATTAGGCCAGTAATTGCAGACATGCAGAAAGCAGGTATTCTCGTGAAAACTAATAAAGCCACGTGTAATACACCAATTCTTCCAGTAAAAAAGACCTAGCAGTAAAAAAGACAAAGTACAATGGACTCCAGAAGCAGAAAAAGCTTTCGTTGATTTGAAAATAGCACTGCAGACATGTACCGTCTTAGCATTACCAGACTATGGAAAACCTTTCGTTCTCCATGTTGATGGTGCAGGAGGGTATATGAAAGCAGTCTTAACTCAAGCTTTTGGAGAAAAACAACGTCCATTAGCTTTCTACTCATGCAAACTTGACTCTGTAGCTGCTGGATTACCTACCTGTGTTCAGGCATGCGCAGCAGCAGCAGAGGCAGTTAAAAAATGTGCAGACATTGTTCTAGGACATAAATTGATCATCAAAGTCCCACATGCAGTGACCTCTATTTTGCTCCAAGCGAACCTCTCTTTCCTCACGCATGCAAGACAACTTTCTTATGTGGGGATTCTACTTACACAATCACACATAAAAATAGAGAAGTGTGGCCAGCTAAACCCAAGTACACTTTTGCCGATTTCTCTGGACGGAGAACAACACTGTTGCATTCAAAAATTAGAGGAAGATACAAAACCTCGCACTGATATATACAGCTCCCCCCAGAGCAGTTTCAGTAATGTTTTTGTGGACGGCTCAGCGTCAAAAGACATTCACGGTAGAAATTGTGTGGGTTATGCGGTCACAACTGTTGATAAAGTGATAGAAGCAAAAGCTCTCAGCTCCTCAAACTCTGCTCAAAGCGCAGAACTAACCGCAGTCATCAGAGCATGTACTTTGTATAAGGGTCAAAGTGTTAATGTTTACACAGACAGTCAATATGTCTATTCAGCAGTTCATCATTTCGCTAAAATATGGCATAACAGAGGAATGACAACTTCCTCAGGCAACACAGTTCAACATGCAAACCTTCTAAAAAAGCTATTAGAAGTAATAACGTTGCCAAAAGAATTAGCACTATGCAAATGTGCAGCTCATCAAAAGGATGACACAGAAATTACGAGAGGAAATAACTTTGCTGACAAAGCAGCAAAAGCAGCTGCAGAAAAACAAATTGATGTTTTAACAACAGAAACCATAGATCTAATACCTTTAGAAATACTAGCAGATGCACAGAAAACAGCATCGCTGAGTGAACAAAAATCTTGGGTGAAAGATGGAGCAGAATTAAAAGACAACCTCATGATGTGTAATGGCAAACCAGTGCTTCCAAAATCTTTGCATAGAACTGCTGCTTTAGTGACACATGGGAAAACTCATGTGTCATCAGGAGGGATGATTAATATTCTTAATAAACAATTCTATACAAAAAATTTTGAAAGTTCAGCACAAGAGTTTATCAGAACATGTATGATTTGCCAAAGACACAACGCACAGGGAAATCTACGTCCAAAGCGAGGGCATTTCCCTATACCACCGCATCCATTTCACACTGTCCACATGGATTTCATAGAATTAAATGAATCACAATCCTCCAAATATGCACTTGTGATAATTGATGTATTTTCCAAGTGGCCAGAAATATACCCAGTGAAAAAAGCAGATGCAATATCAGTAGCAAAATGTCTATGTAATCATTTTATTCCAACGTACGGTATTCCATCTCTGATAAGATCAGACAATGGCACACATTTTGTAAATGAAGTAATAAGTAAAGTTTCTGAAGCTTTAGGCTTCAGCATAAAACATCACTGTTCTTATCATCCACAAAGTGCAGGATTAGTCGAGAGAACTAACGGCACAATTAAACAAAGGTTGAGGAAATGTATGGAAGAGACTAAAAAACCTTGGCCTGAATGTCTAAGCTTGGTTAAATTATGGATGAGAATAACTCAAGGAACAGGTGGTCTAACGCCATTTGAAATCGTACATGGCAGACATTTTCCACTCCCCATAATGAGTGAGCCAATTAATAAATCTATTGCAGAAACAACAATGGCAGAATGGATGACAAAACTATTTGAGAATAAAGAAGTGAGATTAAGCAATCAACTGCCGAGTGACTTTTCTTCAGTTTCTTGCAGGTTGAACCCCGGTGATTGGATTCTGATTAAAGTCCTCCAGCGGAAAAACTGGAGTGCTCCAAAGTGGGAAGGTCCCTTCCAGGTGCTACTTACCACACCCACAGCGTGTAAGATAGCCGAACGAGTTTCGTGGATTCATCAATCCCACGTGAAGAAAGTGTTTGCACCACAATAAGACGCCGGTTCCCCTGACTCTTACATGAACCCCTGCTGGAGGACAGGGCTGAACGGGTTTCCCGCCCTGTGCTTCCTCGGCAGTGCTACTCACGTGGGAGCTCGGGTGTGCCTGGTCGCCCTGAAGATCAGACTGACCTATCCCACCGAAGAGCAGAACCAATAATAACACCAGGGACGCCTGAATAAAATCTCAACAAGATGACTGAGGAAAACAACCTGATAAATCCAGAAGAAGAACCAGCTTCAGAATCAATGCTAGCACCAGTTCCAGCCCCAAAGCTGTTGTGCTTGGGCGCTTGTGACATCAAACGAAAACTACTCATGTGCTACATATTCTGTCTAATGGCTATCCTCCTGATGACGACACTCTTTTGGTTGATGCCCAGTGGAACCCACAAGACAGTACCAATTATTCTCCGACCTAAGAGGTGGACCCACGACAACTCGCACCTGAAGGAGATAGACAAAGAACACAACCACCCGTGGCTGAACAATGCATGGTACCGGTATGTCCATGACAGAGTGCACAGAGAAGACAATGCCACAAACTGCTATGTCTGCTCACATATGCCCACGACAGCACTCCATGCCACAGTGTATGGAAAACCCCGAACCAAGGCTGAAGCACTCTGCATATATGACAAAGCCATTACCGGGACCTGATCAACACCAGGAAAACCTGTGATGGTGATAGGTGGATCCATAAAGGACCAAAACAGCAACACATGCCACAACACTACACAATATATAGTCCCACAGAGTGTAAAGTCTCTAATCTACAACATAACAAACTGCACCCACCAGTACCCAAATATAAACTACACCTGCAATGAAGCCTACTGGGTGCATATAAACGTCAGCCATAGAAAACTGAAATCATTCTCAGTTGTTTTGCCACCTGACATACAACACCCAGTGTGCTTTAACTTCACAGGAGCAACCGGACAAACAGGTACGCCCCAGGGTCTGAAGAAATTAGGACAAAACCGAAACTGCTCCATGATCCTGGCGGCACCAGATTGGGATGGCATCGGCTCATCAACAGGTACATACTGGGTACAGGGCGCAGCTTGGGCGTGTGGCCTGAAAGTCTATTTCATGCTGCCACCAAACAGCACCGGACTCTGTGCCCCTGTTCTGGTATCTGACCACACCTTTAAGATGTCAGTGAACAGCAACACCAGAGCTAAACGTAACACAGGCCTCAAGCCCCATGATCCATATCTTGGTTCTGATGTACCAGATGACTTCAAACTCTGGACCAAGAGCCAGAAGGTAATACACGCTTTGTTTCCATGGATAGGAGTAGGGAAACACGCACTACAGATAGAAACCCTGGACTATCGTTTTGGATTATTTTTAAATGCTTCAACCCGCATTAATCAAGGACAGAATGAAGAAATTGATGCAATTCGCATCACTGTCATGCAGCACCGAGTGGCTTTAGACATCATTCTCGCAGAGAAAGGTGGTCTCTGCGTATTGTTTAACACTACATGTTGTACCTACATACCTGATAACATCCATTCATTAAACATGACAAATGCTTTGAATGTTTTGAAACAACTGAGAGACGCTCAGCAGCAGGACTACGTTACCGATACTCAAGGTTGGTGGGACTGGCTGCTGAGCGGCTCTTGGAAATCTCTACTGATTAAAGGCCTGTTGGCCCTTTTCAGTGTGATGTTACTATTTTGCCTTTTCATTGCTTGTATTATCCCATGTCTGAGAAGCATAATGACAAACATGTTCAAGCGTATGTTAGGAAACCATGTCTTGGCTCAGTCAGTTATGGAGGATCCCTATCGTCAGTATGATATGCTGAGTGTGAGAGAGAGAGAAGAAAATCTCTATGACAATCTTGACAAGCTTGTTGTTTAATTATTTCACTGAATGACGTGCAAGTTGAAAATGTGACTAACAAGTGACTATGCATTGAGTAAAATATGTGAAATATATTAACATCAGGAGGGAATGTTAAGAGAATTTTTATTTTAGTTAAATCATTAAAGTATAATCAAGTAGAAACAAGTATGCCTTATAATCAAGTGTTTATATATTTTCACACGGTAAAGCTTACTGTTGAAAAGAACACAATGTATTCCTTGCTTAAGTGTGTGAGATGTTTGACAAAGACAGGATATACATGCATTCTTTACTTCAGTGTCTGCGATGTCAGATAAGCATGAATACTGCTGTGTCGTTGTTTTTCAGTTTGTGTGCAGAAGTTAGATAGCTAAGACAATGCCTGAGCTCTCCCCTCTTCAGTTGAAAGAGGAAGTACTATGTAACCCATTTTGCCTTATAAATAAAGCGAGTAAACGGTGCTCGGTGTGTTAGTCTGCTCAGAGACTCTCACCCGTGCGCACGTCTTTGAAACTCTGAGTCGGTCTGCCAGTGTCTCATTTCTCTCTTACTGTGCTTTTACAAATGTCAACCCCTTGACAAGAACCTTAAAAACAACCCTAACTTCACATCATATAAAGGTCCTGTTTTGGATTTACATGTATACTTTAAATTTGCAATTTTTCAAATCATTCCAAACCTTTAAACATAACATTTCTTCTTCCTCTCCTCGATCTTCTGCAGCCGGTTACGAAGACTACGTGAAGTACCCTCAGAAGATGTGAATACAGCAATACCTAAGACTAATCAGCTGATCTACACTACAGCAGCAGTGATAAGTGAGATGCTTGGCAGTACTCTCCATGGAGAAGAAGACTAGGGGCTAAGATCAAGGTAGCACGGAGGGAAGTTAGCCATCTATCAAAGCTGCAGAAAGGTGTGGCAAAGTGTGACACAGAAGGTGCCTAAGAAGTACAGTAAGCTGTCCATACCAGAGGCCTTGGAAACTGCCAAGCAAAGACTCACAGCCAGCTGCTTGAAGAGGTACACCAGAGAGGTTGCAGGCGGGAGAATAAATCAGCTGTTCTCCATAGAACCAGCCAAGGTGTACTCTCAGTGGCAAGGGAACCCTATGAGAACAGGCTGGAGACAGAGCAATACTGGAAGAGCATATGTGCTAAGGGATCTGAGAGCAGACCACAGCAACCTCCCTGAACAGGATCCAGTAACCATCACAGTGGCAGACATAGGTTCTCCAGTATGAAGAGTTGGACAGCACCAGGCCCCGACATGGTTCACGCCTACTGGCTGAAGAAGCTTACTTCACTCCATGAGCATCTGGCACCACAAATGAACCAGCTGCTAGTTGGCGAGAGACACCCGGAATGGCTAACCAAAGGCCGGACAGTCCTGATCCTCAAAGACCACCAGAAGGGACTGGTCCCGGCCAATACCCTGCCTCAGTACCACATAGAAGCTCCTTTCAGGCATCATAGCGGCTAAGATGAACAGGTACATGGGTCAATACATGAGTGGGGCACAGAAAGGGATTGGCAAGAATGCCAAAAGGCGCAAAACCCCACCTACTGGTAGACAGAGCAGTCAGCCAAGACTGCAAGATTAGGGTGACGAACCTGCGCACTGCCTGGATTGATTACAAGAAGGCCTCTCACTCAATGCCCCATCCTCGGATTCTGGAATGTCTAAACCTTGTTTATGTATGAAGCAGGTCTTGAAGCTCCATCTATTGCTACAATCTCCTCTACTCATTTATATTTTTAATTGATTATTGTTGTTATATATAAGAATCAGCTACTAACTTTCACAGTAAGAATTTATTTCAACAGGCCAAAACATATATTTCACATATACCAAAAAAAAGTCTGACAAATCCTCAAAGCCAATATATGTACATGAGGGCAAGACTGGCTTTAATGACACTTTCCAAAAAATTGTCACGCTGCTCACGAAATGGGTTAAAATAAGATAAGATTTGTAAGTGATTTGTTTAGTTATAAAATCATTCTTTTATTTGTTTTATATTATTGTTACAATAAGTGATGATGTAAAAAAAGGTGTTTGAGTTCTACACTTCCTGCTGCGCCTAGCAGGAGCTTTTATTTTGAAGATCTGCCGGAAGTTGTGCATTAACATGGAGTGTTGTTCCAAATAACTAAGGGAAAGAAAAAGTTTTCTTTATTATTAGCAGAAACTGCCTCTGTAACTGAAGCAAAGCTTCATAAAAGTTGCTAAAAAAGTGTTTCAGAAGTTATTGGCTAACATCTCAAAAGTGAGATGAAGGTCAGGCAGAGCTGCTGAAATCAGCAGAAGTGGCAGCAAAATTAATGGCGTCCCATGTGTCTCGGTAAACTAGATTATTTACCATCTCTGTTAAAGAATATCAACAAGAGTAATTAAATGTTGAACTCATTTTATTTTCTTCGTGAGTTGCAGATGTTACTTTTGATGATGCTAATCATAGTAGTTGATGCATAAAATACTTTTTTCTACTGAATCTGTCATTTCACTAAGGACTGCTAGTGTTATGAGGAAACAACTGCAATTTAATAACTTTTTGTACAGAATTTAGTTGTGGTGTATGGTCTATGGAAACTTTAAGCTTTAACTTTTGTTATTTTATTTGTCTAATAATTGTGTTACGTTAAGTAATTGCAAAGTGCAGCTGCTGTTTAATTGTTGAATTTATTATTCACTTGAATACTGTAAAAGAGAATATTAAGTGGAACTTTACTTAAAATTAAACATATTTGTAATCTATATATTATATGAATATAATATAGAGACTATAAACCTTTATTCCAAATACAGGTCAGGTCTTTGATTGAGCTATGAGCTCCATGAGGAAAGTCCGGTCATTCCATTTGATGGCGAGCCTTCCAGTGTGATCTTCAGGATCCAGATGTGCACAACCACTCAGACGGTGAATGATTTATCTAGTTTCTGGAAGGATTCCAGGAGTCATCCTGACTGGCAACAGTGGACAGACAAGAAGAGCGCACTTCAGACTGAATACACAATGCGTAAAACTGCTGTAGACTTTAAACTCTCTAGACGTTGCTGACTTTAGATTTTTTTTGTGCTGCAGTGCCCGAGTTGCTGACTGACAGATTATTACAGATAATTCCCTGATCTGATCTGTTCTCTGACTTGATTGACGATTGACTCTATATAACTTTGAGGTTACACAATATAAATATGAAAACAACAATTTAATTATTAGAATGAAATAATAATTTCATTATTGTTTTCTTAACAGGGATGTAAAACAGATGTCTGAGTCACACTGGAGGATTTTGTTCAGCTGCTTCACTGATTCCAGTCACTGTGAGTGTCGAGCACAATAATAAACAGCAGAATCTTCAGTCTTCAGGCTGTTCATCTGCAGAAACAGCTGTTCTCTGCTGTTGTCTCTGGAGGCAGTAAACTTGCCTTGTACTGACTGAGAGTAGAAGTTGGTGCCACCATCAGTATCAGTTGCAATCCACTCCAGTCCTTTCCCAGGAGCCTGTCTGATCCAGGACATCCAGTTGCTACTGAAAGAGAGTCCAGAGGTGGTACAGGTGAGTCTGTGAGACTCTCCAGGTTATGTAACAACTGGTTCAGATTGTGTCAGAGTCTGGGCATGAACTGTTAAATCGGAACCAAATGAAAGTCAGTTTCATTCATTTTGCAGCATTTTATTGATAATTAAAGGTCATTTAGCTTTACCTCGCCAGCAGATGGTTAAGAGCAGAAGTCCTCTCTTGTAGTCTATCGTGTTAAACTGTATGACATCTGCTCGCTCTGTCATGCTCCTTGCAGTCAGATAAGTAGAGGTTTAAGATAAATTTTGCATTGACTCATATTGTACTACCAGACTGGTTTCATGTGAACTCTTTTTGTGGTTAAGCTAGAATGAATGCTGGGTGTAAGCAAATGTCTTAAAATGTTTTCACAACCTTAAAAATTAGCAAAGTTTTTAATGTCACTTCAACAACAATTATAGCAGTAAAAATGTAATCTGAAAGTGAAACATTATACTTTTTCACATACTGAGCTTTGACACTGACTTGAACAGACAAAAAGTTAATATTTAAAAATTTTAGCGCATTAGTTTCTTCTGAATCCACCTAGTATCTCAGTTGTTGCTATATTATAACATACTTTGCAAAACTATTACCACAACTATTACACATAACAGAACCTGTTTTCTTATAAATACCCATCCATCAATTATTCATCCAGTCTGACCAATCTTTATCGCAAACTTCTTTGCCTTGTAGACGGATTAAATTAAAGCCATTTTTTAAAAGTTAGTTAATTTGTGTTCCATGTGGATATATGAATGGTGGTTTGTATGTAATATAAAAAGAAAAATCAACCTTTACCAAAACTTCTTTACACAGCTACATTCACAACTGAAAATATCTT
This sequence comes from Maylandia zebra, assembly GCF_041146795.1. Lineage (NCBI taxonomy): Eukaryota > Metazoa > Chordata > Actinopteri > Cichliformes > Cichlidae > Maylandia > Maylandia zebra. The sequence goes on along the minus strand of NC_135170.1, from coordinate 17,763,805 downwards.
AAAAGTTTATTTTGTGACTCAGAAAGAGTAATAGTAAAACTAAGTAGCTGCCGCCATTGTTGGAAACAAATTGGCTGAATTCTGGGATAGATTGGGTCATGAACGATGCACCGACTCGGCTTTCAAATACGACCTGCAAAGGATGCAGTCTATTTTTTTGAGAAAATAGACTTACTTACTTACTTGCAAAAGTTTTGCGAGATCTTGCAAAACTTCATCTTAATTTTTTTTTCTCCCAAGGCCCTTTGCTAGGCTCCGTATGTTTGCACTTCCAATACCGGCGCAGTGTTTTGCTGTGACAAAAAAGATTTTTTTGGTCACTAATTTGCTCTTTGGATTTTGCAAGACTGAAACTGTTAAATTTGTTAATCTCACATTTCTTCACTGCACCTGTAAAAACAGCTGCTATCTGCTGTCAACTCTGGAGGTGGAGCTGTTGAAGTGAGTGAATAGATAGAATAGAATAGAATAGAATAGAATAGAATAGAATAGAATAGAATAGAGAATAGAATAGCCTTTATTGTCATTGTACAGAGTACAACGAAATTGGAGTGCCACTCCCTTGGTGCAAGTTTCAATAATAAATATAAATGTAAAATATAAAAAGTACAAAAAAAACAATCGTAAGTACTCAAACAATAGTATGTACAATATATACAGGATAGCAGCATTAATATAATGACAGTATGAATAGCAGCATAATATAATGACAGTGACGGTATGGAATAGGTTCAATTGTTTTTGTGCTTATTTACTACGGTGATAGCTCTGGGAAAGAAGCTATCCCTGAATCTGTTTGTCCTGGTTTTATGTGACCTGTACCGTCGGCCTGACGGTAATAGTTCAAACAGTTGGTTGCTGGGGTGAGAGTGGTCCTTGATGATATTGCCAGCTCTGCTGAGGTACCGAGAGTTTGCAGTGACCTCCAGGCTGGGCAGAGAGCAGCCAGTGATCTTCTGGGCTGTGTTGATGACCCTCTGCAGTACTTTCCTGTCTGCAGCTGAGCACCCTGCATACCATGTTGTTATGCCATACGTTAGGATGCTCTCTGTGGTGGCTCTGTAAAATGTCACCAGCAGCCTCTCCTCCAGGTTGTTCCTCCTGAGCACTCTCAGAAAGTGGAGACGCTGCTGGGCCTTTTTAACCACCGCTGTAGTATTTGCAGTCCAGGAGAGGTCATCAGATATCTGCACGCCCAGAAACCTGATGGAGTGTACCCTCTCCACACAGTTCCCGTGAATGTAAAGTGGGGCCGGGTCTGCTCTGCCCTTCCTGAAGTCCAAGATAAGTTCTTTAGTTTTCGTGGTGTTCAGTTGGAGGTTGTTAACTGAACACCACTCAGTCAGTCTGTTGACCTCATCTCTGTAGTCCGACTCATCCCCCCTTGAGATGAGTCCAACCACTGTGGTGTCATCCGCGAACTTTATGATGGTGTTTGAGAGATGGGTAGGGGAGCAGTCGGATGTGTAGAGCGTAAACAGGAGGGGACTCAAAACACATCCTTGTGGAGACCCGGTGCTGAGTGTGATGGTGCTGGACCGGTGGGGGCCGAGTCTGACAGACTGTGGTCTATTTGTCAGGAAGTCCTTGATCCAGAGGCAGATGGGGGTGGAGAGTCCCAGGTGAGAAAGTTTCTGGACCAGGATCTCCGGGATGATATGATTGAATGCTGAGCTGAAGTCCAGAAAGAGCATTCTCACATAGCTTCCTCGGTGCTCCAGGTGACTCAGCGCAGTGTGGAGCGCTATGGTGATAGCGTCCTCGGTGGAACGATTTGACTGTTACTGAGAGTAATATTTGCTGACAATAACATTAGTAATCAGCAGCAGCAGCTGTTTAAAAATGAATCTAGAATATGGCGGTGCTCTGGAGGTTTTGTACAGAAGAATTGCTGCAAGTTCTTCCAGTGTTTGACCTGAAGGTTAAAAGTACTGGTTGACACATGTTAAGTCAAAGCTCTGCAGAAAACTCACATCACTCACAAAGTTTGAAACCTGATTAATCTTCCGAGTCCAATCCACAGTTTGCCCTGACCTCTTTGGTGAAGCCCTGTTTAAGTTAGTTTCTGATCAGTATTGCAGTTTAACTGGAGCGAGTCAGACATTTGAAAACATCAGAACCTTACATATTCAACAATATGAGTGTTGAGAGGGACAGAGAGTGGAATGGCAGACAATAGCATCCCAAGATCCATCTCTGAAATTAAACCAAAAAACACCAGAGGATCAACCGCTGACAAACACTGTGGACTCACAAACTGGATTTATACATTTTGTCTTTTTCCCTGATCTTCTTTCCCATGTTGGACTATAGCCTCCCACTACATTATAACTTCCAAGGATTTGGCTCCCTTATTATCAGATAATATATCGACACAGATTGGAGATAAGTTCATCTTCAGACCATGATGTGCCCATCCCCTCTCTCAGGACTAGGTTTAATTGTATTAGTATTAGTATGGATAATGTTTTCATTATACTACAATTATGATGCAAGATACATGTGGCATAATGAGGACTGCAGGATTTTGTACAGCTGCTTAAACAACTTCTGTCACTGTGGATCCGAGCACAATAATAAACAGAAGAGTCTTCAGTCTTCAGACTGTTCATCTGCAGATACAGCTGCTGTTTGCTGTTGTCCTTGGAGATGGTAAACCGGCCTTGAACTGACTGAGAATAGGAAGTGCTGCCATCACCCCAGTATATGTAAGCAATCCACTCCAGTCCTTTTCCAGGAGCCTGTCTGACCCAGACCAGGCTGTAGTCTCCAAAGGTATACCCAGATGCTGTACAGGTCAGTCTGTGGGATTCTCCTGGTCTTTTAACTGCTGGTTCAGATTGTGTCAAAATCTGGCCATCAACACCTGCCAACAGAAATAAAAAAAACCATGACAAAAAAGTATTATCATAAATTAAAAAAACATAAGAGCATCGGCAAAAAGTTTCACCTGCCCAGCAGACAGTTAAAAGTAGCAGTGCTGTCCAGTAGTCCATCATGTATAACTGTTCCTGCCCACTGTGCTGTCATACTCTAAGCAGTCAGACAAATAAATGTAGAAGACAATGGAACATTTGCATTGACTCCTCCTTAAAAGCAGGAAAAAACTAATAAGTCATTAACAATTGGTTCTAACTTAAAATGAACTATTGTATTGTGAAGTTACAAAAGCCTCAGTGTGAAACCAGTAGTTTTTAGTGGTTCAAATAAAAAAAAAAAAAACATTTACACTATAAAGCTATCTGCTGTAATGTGTTTGACTTTCAGGTACGGAGTGCTGCTGAGGACATCTTTAGTTCTGACAAAACTGCTTTGAGAAGATCCAACAGCTGGAAGTGATTCTTTCAAGTTCTCAACTCAAGTGTATTTATAAAGCACATAAAACAACTCATGTTAACCAACATGCTCTGCGAAATATAAAATGGATAAAAAACATGAGGGAATGGAAAGTAAAATACATGTTTGTAGGTGCTAAACATATAGTGTCAATAAAGCCACAAAAGAGACGGTGGGCAATTCAGACAGTCTCATATGCCAATGAAAAAAAGTTTTGTGAGCCTTGTTTTAAAAGAATCAGTGGAGGGAGTAGAATTGACAGTGAGGGGAATGCTGTTCCACCTGTATCCGTTCAAAACACTTTCCTGACTTTGGCCATACTCTGAATTTTTTCTGTTGCAGCAAACCCAGATATGATATTTTGGGGTCTTTTCAACATTTCATTTAACTCTCCAAACTTCTGTTGGAACAAATGTATCTATTATGGTTCATATTTGTTTTTAAATCATTGTTGTTTTGATGCAATAAAGATTTTTTTCTATTAAAAAGAAAAAAAGAAACAGCATATTAAATATTTCATTCTACACTCCAATCTAATATAGGCTATTGCATCTTTAAAAATATCACAGTCATTGTGGTTTAATAAGCATCGGCTTTCACAGTCTTCTGACTGCTGCTTTACAAATTTAACATAGTGAACTACAGCTACACTCACTGTTCTCTATAGGGAGCAACTTGACATTGACTGCCCTCTAGTGGGGTTTTTATTTTTGTTTGTTTGTTTTGTTGTTGTTGTTGTTTTTTTCCTCATACTTGGACAACGCATTAAGCAATTCAATTTACTGTACAAAAGTTGGGTGTTTTTTTGCTTTCTTTTTCTTTTTGCCTCATCTTTCTAAGATTAAATATTACCAGTTTCAATAAAACCCACATAATCAACACTGATTGTGATGGGATTTGTGTAGCTGTTAAATTAGCTCCAGTCACTGTGGCTCTCAAATAAAATCCAAAGTACAAGTACTACTACTGCTAATAATAATAATGAATAATATTGTATCATGATCACAAATAAACCAAATTGTATCCAGAGTACTTGATTTAATTTAATTTAATACTCCCTAAGGAAATTATGTCAGATAGCAAAAAGTATCAGTTGTTGTTCAGACTAACAGTTTAATGAAAGTGTGAGTTCTGTGCTATTATGCTTCTTAGAGGTGCTTCACTCTGGGATACTCCAGGCCACCCTGTTCACACAAATGAATACACTGGTCATATTTACCATTTGTGCTGATTAGGATTATAAAATAACATATTTTGATTATAAGAATATCTTGGCCAAAATAACAGTTTTTTGCTTATAATATTGAAATAGCAAAAATTTAACAAAAGGAAAAAAAAACATTCAGGTTGCTCCTTAGTCAAATTCAGATTTAATGTGGTTGTGTGTGAGAGTGTGTGTGTGTGTGTGTGTGTGTGTGTGTGTGTGTGTGTGTGTGTGTGTGTGTGCGAGTGTCAGTGAGAAGAATTCCATAAGAAAGGAGATAATAAAATGAACTCCCTCTTTCAAGATTACTACAGATGAAATGATAAGTTTGATGAGTGTGTTGTAGTTTTGTTTCTTTTCTTCTGGGTGGAAAAGTTGTCACAGCTGGACATGGAAACAGTCAGTTTCATTCATTTTGCAGCATTTTACTGATAATTAAAGGTCATTTAGCTTTACCTCGCCAGCAGATAGTTGAAAGCTGAAAGAACTGAAAAAAAAGAACTTCCAGAACTTCTCAGACAAGTCCAGAAGAGACACCTTAATAGTATTAGTAACAATAACATTAGTTTTAGTAATATCCTCATTACATTAAAATTAAGATGTTAAATACATAAACTGTAATTAGAATCATGCAAAGCTGTTCAAGCAGCTTCAGGCACTGCGGCGCTCGAGCACAATAATGAACAGCAGAATTTTCCAGTTGTTCATCTGCAGACACACCTGCTGTCTGCTGTTGTCTCTGGAGATGGTAAACCGGCCTCGGGCTGACTGAGACTAATAGATGATAGCACTATCATATCTGATTATTACAACTCAGGAACCTGTCTGACACAAATCATCTGGTAGTCACTAAATGTGAATCCAGAGGCTGTACAAGTCAGTCTGTGGGATTCTTCAGGCCTTTTAACCACTGGTTCAGACTCAGTCAAAGTCTAATCATCAAAACATATCAGATAAATTAAGAGAAAGAAAAAAAACAAAGAAAAAGGAAATAACACAGTTATAAAGTAAGTTGTATTTTTTAAGACAAAATGTAGTGGATTAGAAATGTAATTCCTTTCTGAGTAAGAACTTTGGTTCTTTATATCTAATAAAATAACTTCATTGTTGTTTTGACTGTGTTTCTGTAGAGAAAATGCAGTGGGAATCTAAAAGGAAATAAGTGGCAAGAGTTTGGCCTTGGCTGATTGTGAGCTGTTCAATGAAGGGCAGTCAATCTGTACAGACAAGTGAAGGCGAGAGCTGCGTTTCAGTGTCTTCATTCATCTTTCCTCAATATTTCTCCCGTTTAAGGGCACAACAAAAACCACTAAATACTAGTGAAAACCTTCATCTGCCCAGCAGGGAGTGAAAAACAACAATTCTACAGTCCATCATACCAAAATGTGACTACTGATCACATTTTGTCACATTCTGTCTCTAGAGTCAAATACATAGAAGTGAAAGACGTCTGAGTTTTGCATTACCTCCTAGTTTTACTAGTAGAAAATCACACTGTGATTAATAACATCCTTCGTTCTGTCACCTACAATAAAACACAGCACAGAAATCAAATAATAAAAAAGGTACATGATATAACACTTGAAAGTTACTTAAAATTGGACATTATTTGTACTAGCAAGTGCATTAACAAAAAAAAAAAAACCCAAACTTAATCTTTAATTGACAGTGAAAAATCACCGAAAGCAAAGTTTCTGTTTGTCTGCTGGAAACAAAATGTATTGCCCCAAAATGACAGCTAACAGGAACACTGAGTTCCGCAAGAGACATTGGAGAAAAAAATTGAAGATGTACTTAACTGTACCTAACTTTTTTGCAATCACAGCTAAATTCGCAGTCTGCTCATCTAGCTGTTATCTAAAGGGTGAGACTTCACTATGACTTCCCTCCAGTGTTCCAGAAAATGGAAACATTAGTTTTCACCCTAAACAGTGATTTTAGAATTCAAACAGTTTTACATCTCTGAATTGTGTTATTTTTGTGAGCAAGAGTCAGCTCTGTTAGGGTATGAGCAGGCTGGGTTATGTGTTATTGTTTTGTCCTTTGTGTTTTGTTCCGTAAGCAGGCGTTACCAGGGTGGAGCTGCCTCAGATGAGGACCTCAACTGTTCTGGATTGCTTTCATCAGTTCAGCATTTCTTAAGAGGCAAATTCCACCACATTGTACCTCTGTGGTAACACTTGTCTCCCCAATCCATTATTTACCATCTTTATTCCAAGCTTCCTGTTAAGCTATCTGTGTGTGATCTTCAGTGCCTGTTCTCAGACATTTCACTGCCTCAGTTGTTTGGGCGCCACTGTCATCCTGCCTGCCAGCCCCCTCCCGGTCTCCCCGTTTCAGATTTTTCCAGAGAAGTCTGTGTTATTTCTGTCTGTTTAAATACACGGCTACTGTATATAAAGACTGCATTTACTTCAAACTCGTGTTTGTGAATCCGCACCCTGGGTTCAACCTTTGGCTTCAACCTTTGGCTTCACCTTGTAAGAGCTGATAATTGGTGTAATCACTGTCACATGTAACAGCAGCAAACCACTTCAGTTCTTCCATCCAAGATTTACTGAATGTGAATCCGTTGGCCATGATTGGCGGTAGAATAGCAGCATCATATTTTGATATTTTTTCAGAAGCCAGTTCTCAAGGCCTTTTATGGGTTCTGAATCAGAGTCTGACTGTAAGCACTTTTCAATTTATAAAAGAAAAGAAAACAAATTTGCTTTAACTTGGAAACTATATCAAGACAAAAACAAGTTAAAAGCAGCATCCCTGTCTTGTACCGCATATGATTAAAATTAAGTGAAAAAAATAGAGTTGTGATATTGGCTGAAAAATACAATACTCAACAAGCTTTGTATCTCATGCTCTCATTACAGATTCACAATTACAGCATGTGTGTGGTTGTGTGTTGCTGGTTGCTGAGTATTTGCACAGGTCCGTAAGTGGTTTGTATTACTGTAACGTGCACAGTAATAAACAGCTGTGTCCTCAGGCTGCAGATGCTGTCCTGTTATTGTAACTGTTTGAGCAGAAGTGTCTCTGCTGATGCTGAACTTGCTTTTTAAAGCATCATTTTGGTAAGTGCCCCCACTAAACCATATGTAGAAAATCCATTCCAGTGGTTTTTCTTCAACTTGTCTGATCCAATCTAAATGATTTATTTAATTATTTAGGATTTCTGTTGTATTCAGTAGCGTGAATTGACCAAAGCGTCTCACATGATGACAAAGCCAGCAGCAGTGTGAGCTACAGAGAACATGGTTGATAATGAAGTTGAACTGAACCAATGTGAGCTCTTCTGTCCTCTTATACATCACAGTTATGAAGAAATGCATTATGTCCATTTGAACAAAGGGACTGTACATCTGCAATTCAAAAATTTAATAATGAAATCGACAAACTGAATACAGATTGAAAATATGTGAATTTTCTCTACTTCTTTTTTGTATTCATAATATTCTCTGGTTTAAAATGATTTTTGTTTTCTTTTTTTTTCATAAACTCCTTAACTCCTATAAGCAAATGCATTTTGAAAATCAATAAAGTTAAGAAGGAAAATGAAGAACATGTGGCTCATTGGAAGCAAAACATGAAGAAATGAGAAGTATCTCAAGAACTTTGCAGAGCACTGTACTATACTGTCTACTGTACTGTACATAGATTACTGAAAATATAATAATACTAAAATCCTGAGAAAATACCTTTAAACAGCTGGAAAATCTGATGAGGCCTGAAATGATCTCCACACATATGAACAACTGCTTATTAACTCACCACCATCTAATCACCACACCATCTGAACTGTGGGTACCTCTGATAATGAGATCGTTTACATGATGCCACTGGAGGAGACCATGGCTGAAAGTACTGTAAAGAAGCAATATGAACTTCTTGGTAGCATTAGTAAAATCCTCGTTATTCTACAATTGCCATGCAAAATAAATTAAGTACAATAATGAGGACTGCAGGATTTTGTACAGCTGCTCAAACAACTTCAGTCACTGTGAGTGTCGAGCACAATAATAAACAGCAGAATCGTCAGTCCTCAGACTGTTCATCTGCAGATACAGCTGCTGTCTGCTGTTGTCTCTGGAGATGGTGAATCGTCCTTGGACTGACTGAGAGTAGTGGATGTTAGCACTGTTATAATGGCTTGCAACCCACGCCAGTGCTTTTCCAGGTGCCTGTCTGACCCAGGCCATCCAGTAGTCACTGAATGTGAATCCAGAGGCTGTACAGGTCAGTGTGTGGGATTCTCCAGGCCTTTTAACCACTGGTTCAGACTCAGTCAGAGTCTGACCATCAACACCTGTCAGATGAAAAAGAAAAATAACATAGTTACAACACAAGATGTTATTTTTCAAGGCAAAACAACTAATTATGAGTGAAAATCTTCACCTGCCCAGCAGAGAGTTAAAAACAGCAGTCCTGTCTTGTAGTCCATCATATCAAAATATGACTCTACTGATGTGTCATTCTCGCTACTGTGAGATAAGTAGAAGTAAAAAGCATCTGAGTTTGCATTAACTCCTCCTCACTGAATAGACTGAGCAGAAATTAACATAGTCGACACTTTTAAGTGTCAAAATCACACTGAGCTCAATAACATCCTCAGTTCTGTCACCTACGAGAAAACAGCATAAAAATAGCATCAACTGCTGTTCAGACTAACAGTTTTAATGACAATCTCTAACTTCTATTATGTTACAGGTCTCCACTGGAAGAGCTTTTTAAGAAGCACAGGGATCTGACTGTATCGTCACTGTTCACACAACCTAAAGCTGCTTTGTTTGTTTTACAGTATAATTTTAAATTGGATATAAATGCAACAATAAAATAAGATAAATATTTAATATATAAATTTTAAAGTAATTGATAATTAAATACATGCACAAATACATATAGATCTATCTGTAGACAAAGGACATGATATTCTCTTGCTGTCTTGACCTTTGACCCCGAGCTCCAGGGATGTACAGGACTGCTAATCTTTGTACAGGACATTAGTTGAGAGGGTTGTATTGTTGTGTGTTGCTGCCTGTTGAGTATTTAAGCAGGTCTGTCAGTGGTTTGTATCACTGTGTGTTAACGGCGTGCACAGTAATAAACAGCTGTGTCCTCAGGCTGCAGAGTCTGTCTTGTTATTGTCACTGTTTCAGCTGAAGTGTCTCTGCTAACACTGAACTTGTTTTTTAAAGCATCATTTTTGTCAGTGCTCCCACCAGACCGTATCATGAGAATCTAGTCTATTTGTTTTGTTTCATGCCATCTAATCCAAGCTGTTGCATAGCTAGTTACAGAATAACTAGATAGCCAGAGATTGTCCAGGCTCTACGATGCTTGAGTCTGGTTGAGTAAAATCAATACTGTACACACCTGTGGAAAAAAGAAATCAACATTTTAGTCTTTACCTATTTGATTACCTAGCATTGCTACTGTGTTTATGTGGATCCAGCAGTTTTTCACAGGATCTAGCTGGTAGCAGCAGAACGCCGCTGATGTTGGAACTGAAGAGCAGTGAGCTCTTGTTTCCCCTCAATTTTGAGGAATTTCTTGATGTCTGTTTCATAAAGGAACTTTGTATTTGAATTTCATTAAATCATTTGAATATTGCATTTTTGTTCTTGAAGTATCTTTGATGTTTTCTACCCACGCCAGCTGTAACAGCTAAATTATGTAAGTACTTAATATAAGTCAAACTGACTATTTTTGTTATTTTATTTTGAGTTTGTTCAAAACCCCAATTCTTTGATCTTTGGGCTGAAGGAAGAACAACACTCGGTGTTTAATGCTCAATCAACAATCTCTTTAATCAATACAAATCTTTATTCCATACAAACACTTTGGAAAATTCAATCGTCCGGAGGAGAGATGTGCACAGGAGGGGGACCTGCAGATCTCGAAGTGTTTGACAGTTTCACACATTCTGATTGTTAGGTTGAAATTGTTAAATTTTGCCATTATTGTACTTAAATTTGTAAGCCTTGCCTTAAACTGTAGGATCAAAGACATTGTCAAAGGAGCTTGCAAAGAAAAGCATCTGGACTTCTTTAAGTTACTTGAAGACGTTTCACCTCTCATCCGAGAAGCTTCTTCAGTTCTAAGGTCAAATGGTGGAGAGTCCCAGATATAAACCTAGTGGGAGTATCCCCCCCACAGGGGACAAAAGGACCCCCTGATGATCCTCTAATCGCCTGAGGGGGGGGGGGGGGGTCATCAGGGGGTCCTTTTGTCCCCTGTGGGGGGACTGCCTCCAACATTTTTATTGCATTTAGAACTGTGCATTTTCATTGATTGATTCTGTTTATTTTTCGATATTTTCAGTGAAAGAAACATTTTATCTGTTTCATAATCACTGACAGACAAATTGTCAATGTATTTGGAATAATGGCTGCAATAACAGCCCTCCCTGCATTTGTCTGACCTACTGTCTGATCACAAATGTCTACCCAGAAGCAATCTCTTTAGTCTTCCATTTTTAAAATGAATTCAGCAGTTTTCAGCTCTCCTGTGTAAATGGTTTGAATCAACAACTAGTTCTTTAGCTTTTTAATAGCTTAATAGTTTGTGTCCATCAGCACTCAATCCCTGCTGGATTAGTGATTATACTCATCATCATAGAAGAGAGTACAGAAAAGATGAATGCAGTTGTGAAAAATGCGAATCTCAGAGCATTTGGTTTGGATTTTAGAGTTAAAAAAGTGCATTAATAACAATAAAAAAATGGCGGAACTGCTATTCTGGAAAGAATAATGGAAGACATTTGATATATATTTTTGATTGAACAATTATTCATATTAGTATGGGATCTGAACACACACATGTTGAGTAAATCTTAACTATATACTTTTCTTTAGCCACTCAAAAGAAAAAAAATGATCCTAGTAGATACATGTAGCAGTGATGAGGACTGTAGGATTTTGCACAGTTGAGATCACTGAGTGTTGAGCACAATAATAAACAACAGAATATTCAGTCTTCAGACCGTTCATCTGCAGAGACAGCTGCTATCTGCTGTTGTCAAAAGACCTTGAAATAACTGAGAGTAGCAAGCAGTGCCCCCATCACTGCTAATGTAATCAATCCAGAGGCTGTACAACTCAATAAAGTAAATGTCAACATAAGTGTAACCAATCTAGAAAGCTAGAAGTAGCATTGCTGTCCTACAGTTCATCTTCTTCAGTTGTGTCTCTCTCTGTCCACTAATCTTTTTCTCACTGCAGCAGAGGGATAAATAGAGTCGTTTATGGGAGTGAGACACCATACTTTTCATTTATCTCTTTAAAACTTTTTCAAACATATTTATTTATATTTTTAATTTCATCATACAATTTAGAATCAAGGATTGCTTTGATAAGCATAAAAGGATATGAAATGTCATATTGTAAAGAATATATTTGCTAATGATGTTAAATAGATACAGTTAGGTCCATAAATATTTGGACAGAGAAAAAGGTTTTGTTTTTGGGTTGCACATTAACACAATCAATTTTAAACAAAACAGCTCAGATTTGGTTGAAGTACAGACTGAAATCTTTAATTCTTTGGGTTGAACAAAAAGACTGCATAAAAATGTAAAGCATTTTAAACACGATCCCTTCATTTCAGGGGTTCAAAAGGAATTGGACAAATGCAATTACTTGAAAATAAAACTTTCATTTCTAATACTTTCTGAAAACATTTTGCTGGCAAAGACTCCTGGGTTCCTTTTCTGTATAATTTATGTCACTGTCCGTCTGTACTATGAAACGTCGCCCAATCAGTTTGACTGCATTTAGCTGGATTTGTGTAGACAGTATGTCTCTGAAAACCTCAAAATTCAATTAACTTCTTCTGTCCTGTGTCTACATCACACAACACTAGTGTCCAAGTGACACTGGCAGCCATGCACGTCTAAGCCATCGCACTGCCTCCAAAGTGTTTTAGAGATGATGTGTTATGCTTTGGATCATGAGCTGTCCCATCTCTTCTCCATACTTTTTTTCTTGCCATCATTCTGGTAGAAGTTGATCTTGGTTTCATCTGTCTGAAGAATGTTTTTCCAGATCTGAGCCGCAAAAATGTTTTAAATGTTTCTTTTTTTAACCAAGATTAGTCTAGATTTTTTTAGCCAAATGTAGATCACTAAATGTTTTTTACTTCTATTGTTTCTATTTAGAACTAATTATCATAAGAGAAACATATTCAACCACTTTAAGTCTACAAATGAATATTGCACTATATATATTAAATTATGCTATAAAAACCTCCCTGAAAACAAACTGAGAAACAAACATGTCTGATTTAGACTCTTTGGAAAAATAAGATAACCACATGGATTTCTGTTAAAGTCGGTTTCTTATTACTCTAAAGATGAGCTGAGAGTGGTCCCCTGGTGACATCATCCTACAAATGTTTAAACGCTGCCGAGAGTTTGTTCAGGTCTGCTGATGGTTTGTGTTAATGTGACTCTCTGGCACAGTAATATACAGCAGTGTCTTCATGCTACACATTCTCTCCATTAAAAGCAACTGTGCCTTTTCCTGTTTGATCTCTCCTCCTCGCTAACTCATACAAATCATAACATTATTTCCTTTGCGTGTCCAGCCTTACATACAACTCAATTTCGGCCTTTTTCCTCTTCATTTGCCTCTTTCTGTGCTGCATCTTTTTTGCTAATCTCGTCCTTTAAATAGTTTTCTGTACTTCCCCAATTCCATCACCGAGTCTACTTGTCATCTTTCCTCTGTCCAGAGTATACATCAGACATCTTATTGGCCTTTCACCTCAACACTACAGCTGTATTTTCCAAATTATCTGGTAATTTTGAAATTCAAGCAGGAAAAGATATAAAGCAGGTTTAAAGGTCATCCTTGAACTCTGTGCAACATTCTTCTGTATTCAACTTCCATTTAATCCTTAGCTTTACCTTTACTTACTTCCTTTTCCTGATTACCAAAGACTACCATACAATATAAGCCACATTTTCTCACGTCTCTCTCTACCGTATGCATAGATTCCACCTGTGTGCATATCCTGTCATATAGGTCCCTCTTTGTTGCTCCATCTTCTTAAAGTGTTCACCACAGCCATTTCCATGCTTTTGGCAAGATCCACTACCATCTATTTTTCTGCATTTTTCTCTTTAGCAACATGCCTATCCAACACCTCATCACCTTGAAGTCTGCTCCAATCACCACTCTCTCTCTCTCTCCGCTAGACTATCTACCACTTCATCCATGCTATTCTCTCCATCTGACAGCTTCCTACCTTTACCAGTCATAGTCCCTACATTTAAAATACCTCCTCTCCTGCCTTTCTTTTTCTCTTGCTGCCTCCTAAAATGCTTCACCCATCTTCTCTCTTCTCTTCGGCCAACAGCACTGTTTCCACTGGAACCACTGGTAGACCAATAGCATCAAAAGCAGTTGTTGCTTAAACAACCATTGTTCAAACAATTTTACAAAAATCTTATTAAGCGCTATGGTTCAGCTGCTATTTTTTGCAAGCAAAATATTAATTAATAAATTAAAAAATGTAGGAAAATTAAAAAATAAAAATAAAAATATTTGCTCATTACCATTAATATGTTACAAATGTAATCAGTTGATGTGTGATTAATGAATAAAAGCAAATATGGATACATAAAGTTTGTTTACAAGTGAAGAGAAAACTGAGCAGTCACTGAGGTTTTTGTGCAGGTGTTACTCTGTCCTCAGTCACTGTGCTTTCTCGGGCACAGAAGTAAACAGCAGAATCTTCTGCTGTCAGACTCTTGATCTCGAGATACTGTCTGCTGCTGGAGTCTTCTTCAGTTATGATGAAACGACTTTGAAAAGAATTGCCATAGGAGGCAGAGTTTCTTCCTGTGTTCATCCACCCAATCCACTCCAGAGCTCTGCCCGGCCTCTGTTGTATCCAGTGAATATTGTAGCTTGTTAAGCTATAACCAGATATGATACATGACATCTTCACTCTCTCTCCAGGTCTCTTCACCTCAGAAGGAGACTGCTCCAGTTTGATCTCACTCCAAACTCCTGTTAACAAAAAAAAAAAAAAAAAAGGGGGGATAGAGAGAGAGTTACTATGAGACTTTTTCATTCAGTAGTTTTAAATAATTTTTATTTTTATTTTTTACCCTGAAGCCAAACTATAAGGACAAAGGTCCAGGAAAATATATAGTCCATATTTTCACAATCACAGTAACACAGATGTAACACAGTAAAGGAAGGCTGGTGATGGTGTGTTTATAAGGGAGGGAACTTTGCATAGACCTCCCTCTGCAGATTTAACATAGGAGAAATTTGGTATTCAAAATCTAAGTGGAGTTTTTCAGTTTTTTGGGTATAGCAGGTAAGAAGTGGCAAGTTCATAAATTGTCTACTTTTGCATGTATATCATGCCTTTTAATATAGGCATAAAAAATCTATAGCAACATACAAACAAATAAATACTAGTAGTAACTAGTACTGTACTGTGAAAGAAATGTAGACATACAAACAGATTTGTTTTCAAATTAACAATTTATTTGAATTGTTCATTAATTATTACAGACTCCATGATCCATCCAAAAAGGTAAATCTCGTTCAAATAATTAACAACAAACAAAACAATTAAAGAAAAAAATGAATAAACAAGTGATTGGTGAGCCATTTTCCTAGTGGAATAAGCTGATTCAAATCAAGCCAGCAAAATATCTCAACCAGCATGACAGAGACTTCATTTTTTTTCCTTTAACTTCTTTTAATTTTTGCAGTATAATCGCTGCAAGGTCATCCTTTAACCAGCCATAATTATTTATCACCATTTATTATTAATCTGCCAATCTTTAAATGACATCTAGTAATAATGTGCAGGCAAATTAAATGGGGATTTAAATTTGCATTTTACCTGACTGATATTTCAGAGTGCTAAAAATGAACAGCCAGAAAGAGCTAATAAGAAACATATATGCTGAATTTGAATTTAAGTTTTTTAATCCGTGAATGTTTGATCCAATTTTGACTGAATAATATTTGTAACACATGTATTATTTTATTCTGCTACTTCACACACAAAATAACTTGTGTGATATATCATAAGGCAGCAGATTGCTCTGTTGCCTTATGATATATTAATCATTGTGTTTTGGGGTTAGACTTGTTGGGTAATGTTGAACATTTTTCAATGTATTTCAAACTTTAATTAAAACAACAAACAGCAAATAAGGATAAACAACATAATTCTTCCTTGGGATCGCTGACAAAATGAAAACTGAGCAGTGCACTTACTGTGTCTCTTGAGCACAGTAATAAACAGCAGAATCTTCAGTTTTCAGTCTGTCCATCTGCAGATGAACCCCCTGTTTGCTTTGTCTCTGGAGATGGTAAACCTTCCTTGAACTGACTGAGAGTAGCTTGTAACTTCGATGTAAGCAACCATCTCAAGTCCATTTCCAGGAGCCTGTGTGACCCAGGCCATCCAGTAGTTGCTGAATGTGAATCCAGAACAACTACAGGTCAGTCTGTGACTCTCCAGGCCTTTTAATCACTGATTTAGATTGTGTCAGAGTCTGACCATTAACTCCTGTCAAAGCAAAACAAAACAAACAAATAAAAGGACAAAAAGAAGAAAATGAAGAAAATAATCTCTAATCAAGTTTTGATTACAAATTTGACAAAACATTAGTGAAACTCTTCACCTGCCCAGATTATGATAGAAAGCAGCAGCCCTGTTCTTGCATCCATTACATCAAGCTGTGTGACGATTCCACTCTGTCATCCTCACTGCAGTCATACTATATAAATAGTTATAACACATTCAAGTTTTGCACTGACTTTGCACCTTGACATGTAACACCTTTTTTTTAAGATCAACCCCTGGGGTCTCCAGTGCATAACCAATCAAAACCCCTGATTCATTATTGTTATCACATCTGATATACAGACAGCATAATATCTGCATTTTTATTGCATCTTTGTTTCACAAATAGCATTTTTTGATTACTAAAATGTTTTTGTGTTATAATCAAAATATACTTTATTGTCACTATGTTGAGTATTACAACTACCTTTAGTGGTGAAGTATATGTGTGTACAAACATGATGTTGATGGGGAAATGTGTTACTGATGTGACAACAGCATCAACACAATTAAAAAAATGCAATACTGTCAAGCACTGCATTTGAGTTTTCAATAAAAACATGGTATTTTTTTTCAAATGTATAATTTTTCAATGTATAATTGAAAGATTATACACAGAGAGTGTGTGACATGCCTTGTCACACACTCTCTGTGTTAGCTGTGAAAGTGTTTTTCTCTTAAAAGCAAATATAAACATACATCTTCAGAAGAGGTTTATTTGAAGCAAATGTTCTCAGTCTTGTATCACAAGTACTTGATGGCACTGCTAATTACACCAAAGAATGTACCATGTGTAGTGTGACTTGAGTGTACTATGCAATAGCTCATAGTTCATGTGTTACATCTTAAAAAGATGAACATCCTGTGTGACAATTGTTCAAGTGACAGATGGACAGAGATACTACAGGTACATCCAAAGTAACTAAAAAGAATCAAGCTGCTAATATCAGCAGCAGCAGAGTTGCACTTAGTTTGCGTAGAGAAGAAGCATGAAGAGGAAGAAAGTGAAGCACATGGAAAGAAGACAAACCACAAATGGGACAAAGTTTCAAAAGAATAGAAAAGAATGCATTGACATGGATGGTATATACAAAAAAAAAAAATTAAAAGGAGAACAGACAGTTAAAAAAAACTGTAACCATTAAAAAAAGAAAAACCAAAGACATGAAATACGACAAACATATGTTCAGTTGTAACCATTTTTAAATACATTTTGAACCAAAAATAATAAAAGGTGCACATTAAAATAAATTAAGCATAAGATAAAATATAACAGGATTGGATAAAACACTCTCAAAATAATGTTAAGGTAAAATTTATTTTAACATGTATATATGGTCTGCACCAAACTAGAGTGGACTACTGAATGATTTTGTACAGCTGCTTAAACAACCCCAGTCAGCGTGCCTCTCGAGCACAATAATAAACAGCAGAATCTTCAGTCTTCAGACTGTTCATCTGCAGATACAGCTGCTCTCTGCTGTTGTCTCTGGAGATGATAAACCGACCTTGAACTGACTGAGAGTACCAAGTGCTGCCCCCACTGCTGCTAATTCTTGCGATCCACTCCAGTCCTTTTCCAGGAGCCTGTCTGACCCAGGCCATGTAGTAGCTGCTGAATGTGAATCCAGAGGCTGTACAGGTCAGTCTGTGAGATTCTCCAGGCCTTTTAACTGCTGGATCGGACTCAGTCAGAGTCTGACCATCAACACCTGTGAAAACACAAAAGAAAATAAATGATATACCATATCTTAACCAAGTTTTCTAAAACAGATGTCAGTTGATGTTTTCACCTGCCAGGCAGACAGTTAAAAGCAGAAGCCCTGTCCTGTAATACATTATGTAAGTTGTTTGTCATCTGCTCTCATCCACTTTTCAGTCTCATAAGTAGAGGTAGAAGATTTGAGTTTTGCATTTGATTTTTGACTCCTCCTCACAAACTTGGTTTATTTTCCCTTTCCCTTTGGGAAAGATGAACCAGAGCCTCCGGGCTCGGTCCGCTAGACCGCTTAATAACATCATCCACCAACTTCATTCCCCCCTCTGCCCGCTGCTGTAACACACTCTCTCATACAAGTTACTATCATATCTTTAATTGTCTATGAAACTGCAACATTTGCACCACATAATTGCTGCTGTTGGTCACTGCACTATTGTCAATGTACAACGCACGAGATGCTCTCTTTTTGTTTAATTGGAAATCTATCTTGCACGACTGCACTATGTACATAGGTTTGACTTTCATATATTTCCCTGCAGTGTCCTTTATCTTTCTTAATTCTTCCTAAGAATAATGTGAGAGAGAAACAGTATTTCAATTCTCCTGTGTGTGCTGTACATGTAGCAAATTAAAAATATAATTATTTGAATACTGAATGTTGAATTGACCACACCACACCCCTTCTCATTACAGAGTTGCACATCACCTAATATGCTTAATTGGTAGTAGGCTTTCGAGCCTATACAGCTTGGAGTAAGACAACATGCATGGAGAGGATGATGTGGACAAAATACTCATTTGCCTAATAATTCTGCACTCCCTGTATATTTAAGAGAAGTTCACTCTCATATTGACAAGACTTTTCTTCCGACCTTTTTCCTACTAATAAATCTTTTACTTACTTTTAAAGTTTTAAATAATACGGCGCCTAGTTATTTAAACAAACTCCTCAACATGTATGACCCCAAAAGAGCACTGAGATCATCTATAGCCAGATGCTCTTAGCACAACCAAGGTCCCAGTTGAAGTATAGAGGAGATCTGAAATAATCTGCCAGAGGAGATTCATACTTCAGTCTATTCAGTCTTTTAAATCTCATCTTAAAACTCATTATTTACTTTGACTTTTAATTCAAGTTCAGTATGAGTACCAGAACCAGAACCTCTCGCCACAAGAACAGTTTCTTCCCCTCTGCTGTTGGACACATGAACAATAAACGTACGACTGTCCCCACCACTAACTCATGACCCTACGCTGTGTTCACTGCATGATTCCATGTTTTGGCACTGATCACCACCTGCACTCATGTATATATCTTTCTACGTAGCACTTTCAATTCTTATTCTCATGTATATATCTCATGTATATCTCATGCATATATCTTTCTATGTAGCACTTTTAATTCTTATTCTTACTTTTATGTTTTCATGTCTATTTAAGCGCAATTTATGACAGCATGTTTGCACTGAAGCACCGCAGCAATTTCCTAATGTTGTAAACCTGCTCAACATTTGGCAATAAAACCCATTCTGATTCTGATTCTGATTCTGAGTACCATCAGGCCTGTTTTATGTTTTTTATTATTAATTCACTTTCTTCTTATTTATCTGTATTTGTTTCAAATTTATCTGTATTTGTTTCAAATTTATCTATATTTGTTTCTCTATTGTTTTCTCTTGTTTTTAACCGATTGTGAAGCACTTTGGTCATATCTGTTGTTTTTAAATATGCTATACAAATACATTTTGAATTTGAAATCTTTCTAAAATGTATTACTGATGTGGCATAAAATGTTGTCGTTAAAGACATTCACACTAAAACAGAGTCTTTTAAAAGATTGTGTTAGAGTGTTTGAGATTTGGGACACATTAGTGTTTATACTTCTGCATGAAGCAAAAATTGTAGACCTTCTTTGGGCGGATTCAGTCTGATGAGAAAACTGACTTCAAGTTATTCTGTCACTATTCACTGAGTTATACTGTGTTGCCTTTAGGTCCCTACAATATAGGGCTCCAAGGCTTTTGGTGATCACCCTGTGACATGAACTGAACGCATTAAAGAAGTACAGGCAGACTTTAAAAATAATTTTGTGGGTAAAAATAAGGGATTACACTCTTTGTGGTAAATAAATATATATTTGTGACAGTGACACTAATGATAATCAAAGGTTCTCATGAAATTCCACATGAAATGAATGTGGACGCTTTGAGTGGTGATGCACTACCCCAAACCACAATTTTGTAAAATATATAAAAGGTAAGTTAAAAATGTCAGGGACACGATATCAAAAACATGTTTTTTGAGAAATAGCTGGAACATGAAATGATAACAACTTTATATTTATCAGATATTGCAAGAAACCAACCTCACTGGGTCATTTTTAACCTGTTTATGCATCTAAGGGTTTCTTTTAGATCACTTTATACCTCCATCGCTAGTTATGACCTGAGGTCCTCACCCAAGGCTCTTCTGGTCATCCCACAATCATGACTGAGAACAAAGGCTGATCAGTTTTTTCTTTTTTCTTTTTTTTTCTCTCAGGACACCGACTCTTTGGAATATTCTCCCCGAAGAGACCAGATCAGTTAGCTCACGTTCATCTTTTGAATCCCTGTTAAAGACATATTTTTATAAGCAGGTTTTCCTGTGACTCCATTTAATTATTTCTATGTTATTATTTCTGTTTCTATGTCAGCCTACATAACTGTTTAACCACTGTATCTCAATCATTTTTATTATTTATTTGTTTGCTTTTAATTTATCTTTTTTCCTTCTCTATTCTCTACTATTCCTGTTTTTCTCTTTGTGCAGCCAGTATTCCCATACCTAATGCTGTTTTAATTGTGTTTCCTCTTAAATACAGTAGGAGTGTCTCTGTAACTCTCCTGGGGGGTGAACACCATACTATCAAAACATATTCCCAAATTTAGTGTCTTGTGTTTATCTTATCAATGTCAGGACTGATGTGGAGCAACAACAAAGTACAAAGTAGCTAACATTATGATATCTCATTGGCATTACTGTATTAAGTAAGGGGCGATTATTTTAAAAGGATTGAAGCAAAGATCTAATGTAGCAGAAATGGTGTGAACCAGAACCTGTTGCTAGTCATGGTAAAGATGAAGCAGATGGAGACTTGAATAAGGCTCTTTGTATGAGTTTAAGACGTGGAGGCAAAGAGTCACAAAAAAGGCAGAATGACAGAATACATTGAGTTTAAAGTAAAATTAATGAAGACATATTGACATGCAAAGGGCAATGAAGAAAATTAATGGACCAGAGTAATGGCAATATAATTGAGTTTGACTGAGTGGGAAACCTGCAGTGATGACAAGAAGTGACTACTGGCCCAGACACCCGGGAATGCAGGAAAGTAAACTGAGACCTTTGTTGTGAGGTGAATAGAAACATTATTTTTATGCAAAATGTTTAATATTAGTATTACTATTTCCACATTATTATTTCAACCCACATTTTTCCATTCAGACTGCCTCTCCCTTTAAAAGTGGTCTGAGGGCGCCTCCTCTGGTGGATTTACACGTTGAGGGTCTGACAGGTTTTTGTACAGAGCTGCTGGTTGTTTGTGTTACTGTGAGTCTCTGGCACAGTAATACACAGCAGTGTCATCAGGCTGCAGATTCTGTCCAGTTAAAGTCACTGTTTTACTGGAAGAGTCTATGGAAATACTGAACTTGCTTTTAAGTGAATCTTTGTAGTATGTTGTAGATCCAGTTGCTGCCATTCCAACCCACTCCAGTCCTTTCCCTGCAGGCTGTCTGATCCAAGCTGTGTACCAGCTGCTAACAGAATAAGAGACCTGACAGGTGATGGTCAGACGGTGACCTGGCTGCACAGTCTCTGAGGCTGGCTGTGTCAGCTGTTCACACTTCACACCTATTAAAAGAGAAAATGTTTTGTGACAAATTACATTCACAGAATAAATACTGTTGAATGTTATCAAAAGAGACTCACATGAAGTTGCTAAGACCAGTAAGAGAGCTGCAAAAAACATGTTTTTTGATGAACGTGTCATGATGTGAACTCCACACCACAGTCTGATGTAAAGCTTTTATAGCTGAGTAACAGAGGAAGTCAGCGAGTTTGCATATAAATACATAAACATTACATAGTAACTCTCATGTACAACATGAAAACGTCCTAGGGAAATTCACATATTTATTTTGGTGACTTTAGTATAAGTATTGTGGTAAAAGAGAAATATCAGATGGTTCTATTAATGTTATGTTAAATTGCTGTTTTACAAACACTTGTTAAAACATTAATGAGATGGAGCAATCGCCATATTTACATTTATCTGTTCTGAGTTATTTCTATGTTGTCCTTCATAAATGTTTTACTACTTTCTCCTAACGATCATTTTGATTATTTTTGGTTTATATTTGCTTTTAATTTGCCTTTTATTTCCTTTTGCTTTTCTTCACTGGGCAGCCAGTATTCCATATCTATTGTTTCAAATATAATGTCTCTTGAATACAATATTGATGTCTGTGGATCTTTGATGTAGGGGTGAAAACCGTAAAAACACCATCAAAACATATTGAATTTATCTTTTTAGCATTAATGTTGATGTCTTCTTTTTAGAAACAACAAAGTGTGAAGTCGATAAGTCGTGGTATCTCATTGGCATTACTGTATTAATTAAGGAGAGATTATTTGAAAGGAATGAAGCAAAGAGCTAATGTAGCAGAGCTGAGGCCCAGGAGTCAAAGGAAATAAAACAGAATCTGCGAAGTCTATATGCTAATGATAGTGAAGGTATGAAGACTTGAATAAGGCTCTCTGAATGACCAGGATGAGTTTAAGATGGGGAGAGAAAGGGTCACAGAAACTAGACTGCGTGAAGAGAGAATGACAGAATATACTGAGATTTAAAGTAAAGTAAATGGAAGCAGAGTTTCAGTTTGACTGACTGGGAAACCTTAAGTGAAATAAATAAGCAGCCTAAACAATCAGGAATGCAGACCAGAAGATCTAATTTACATTTGCCTGAAGCTCTGTAAATGAACTTTCTTTGTAAAATGTTTCATAATAAGACTGCCTCTTCCTTCAAGTTTAAGTGGTCTAAGGACTCCTCTACTGGTGAATTTAACGATTGGGTCTCTCAGGGGTTTATGTACAGGTCGGCTGATTGTTTGTGTTACTGTGGGTATCTGGCACAGTAATACACAGCTGTGTCGTCAGGCTGCATATTCTGTCCAGTTAAAGTAACTGTTTTGCTGGAAGAGTCTGTGGAAATACTGAACTTGCTTTTAAGTGAATCTTTGTACTCTGTGGAAGATCCAAGTGCCATTCCAATCCACTCCAGTCCTTCCCCTGCAGGCTGTCTGATCCAAGCTGTCCAATAGCCAGAATAAGAGACCTGACAGGTGATGGTCAGACGTTGACCTGGCTGCACGATCGCAGAGGCTGGCTGGTTCAACTGTTCACACTTCAAACCTGTTAATGAAGGAAATGTTTTGTGATAAACTGCAGGTTATATTACAAAGCAATGTTCAATGTTACCCGACTAAAGAGACTCACATGAAGTGGCTAAGAACAGTAAGAGAGCAACAGAAAACATGCTTTTTGATGAACGGGGCATAGTGTGAACCTCACGCCACAGTCTGCCACAGCTTTTATAGCTGAGTAACAGAAGAAGTCAATAAGTTTGCATATGAATGCATAAAGCGTTCAAGAGGATCTAACTGGTGGCCGTTTCAGGAACTGCCACCTAAGTACAAATTTAAAAAAAAAACTTACTCACATGTAAGCCATGAATAAAAAAAAAGCTGACTTCTGTTCACTGTTGGTTACATTGAGTTACATTTAAATTATAAGTCAAACAATGAGGTAAAAAGGACTGCTACTGTCACTTCTGTTAATGGTATATTATATTGCATTAAAGAGACATGGTATTCAGCTAATTGTCTGATTATTAAATTATTATTATAATATACTTGCTGTACTACATCTAATCGCTGCACAAATAAATGTAAAATTGTGACTCAATTAGTTTATACTCTGCTTCATTTTTTTATAAAGACTCAATTCTTTGTGGGAAGTATAAGTAAGGATGTAAAAAGTAAATATTGCATGTTTAAAATCAACTTTTAAATGAGTCCAGGGTCAGTGCCATTTCATTAAGTTCAGTGTTTATCTTTAAGTGTCATTATAGTGACTTAATAGAAACAAGGATGAAACAGTCTGTGTGACATATTTGACATTTTACATAGATAATGCTGTAACTGCAGTTTGTTTCTGCTATTTCATACCTATAGAGAAACATTTTAGAAATAGACTCCTGTAATATCTTTAATTGTATTAGTAAGATGATGATATTGTTAGATGATGTGTGAGATAGTGTGATGTGTCAAATTTTGCATGGGCCTCTCTCAGAAGAGAAAGAATAGAAACTGATTTATTTTGAGACTTTTAATTGATTAATTTATTATGTATTCAGGTTGGAATTCAAACATTTCTTTTTGAACACATGGTTGTTTTAAACAGTGTTCATACCTGTTTTATGTCTACAAGCAGCGGTAAATGGACTGGTTCTTATTTAGCACTTTTCTACTCTACTTGAACACTCAAAGCACTGTAGGCACCCTGTCTCATGCACTCTCCTTTTTTCAGTGCATAAGACCTTTGTACCTAATATTTACACTCCAATGAACACACCAGGAACAACTCAGGTTTCAGTATCTTTATTTTCCTTTTTACAATATGTATGAAAGTTCTTTTTCAGCAGGAGAATCCAGAAATCATCAGGATTATATTGCTACATGATATTAGTATATGGTGAGGTTTTTGTGCAGCTGCTCCAGTGTCTTACATCATTGTGCTTTGTCGAGCACACAAGTAAACAGCAGAATCTTCTGCTGTCAAGCTGTTGATGTCAAGGTACTGTCTTCTACTGGAGTCTTCTTCAGTCATGATGAAACGATGTTGAAAAGAACTGGCATAGCTAGGAGAATTATAGCCTGTGCTCATATACCCAATCCATTCCAGAGCTCTTCCTGGTCGTATCCAGTGAATATCATTTTCTGTCAGGGTATAACTAGAAAGGGTACATGACATTTTCACTCTCTCTCCAAATCCTTTCACCTCAGAGGGAGACTGTTCCAGTTTGACCTCACTCCAAACTCCTGTAAGCAAAACAAACAAAAACAGAAAAAAACAACATGATCTTAATGAATCAGACTTTTTCAGCGTTTTAAAGAATGAATCTCTTTCTTACCTTTGAGACAAACAATAAAGAATAAATTCAAGTAAATGATATATTCGATAATTTTTCAAAACTTTAAAATCAAAATGTGTAATTGGTAAAAATGTTCTTAAGATTTTCTCTCATGAATTAAATGAGAATTGGCAACAACGTTTTTATAAGGAAGCAAAACTTTGCATAGACCCCCCTCTACAGGACGAATTTGGTATTCAAAAACTGAGTTACACAACTTCTTAAGTCTAGCTATTTGGACACTACGCACAAATTAACGGACTCTATAACATGGCAAACATAGAGTACCTAATTTGGATTGTGGCAGGAAGCCAAAATACCTGGAGAGAGCTCACACAAGCACAGCAACAACATGCAAACTCGACACAGAAAGGCACCACTCAGCTGATGTATTCAAACAGTCTTGCTAACAGCTCAGTAGCAGAGACTTGGTCAGTTAACTGGTCTTGGCAGTTGTGTTTTCTGGGTTTTCCAATAGTCTGTTTATGGCTGTGACCTGTCGTTAGGCTAAATGTTTGGAATGTGGATTATACGCTACTACATGGTGTTATGTGTTTGGGTCCTTATGACAGATGTCATTTTTCAGTGTGTGAGTTAATACTTTAAAGGACTCCATTTGAGCACAAGTTTGATATGTTTCAAACCAAAAGGGGTTAGCTGCGTAAAACCAGCAAGTAAAAGCGAAAAACTGTCACCACAAAGACATCCACCTAAAACTGAACAAGTGGGAAGCAATATTGCAGAATTCTTGAGACTGGAATGACATGCAGCATCTGTTAGAAGAAAAGTATTTGATGTCTTGAAAGTGAACTTGATTAGTGTTATGCCATTTGGTAATATATACAGTGTAAACTGTGCAATCCTGGATAAACCCAAAAATTGCTGTGTTTTTTTTAAAAAAAAGAAAACATTCAATATCTTTATCCAAATGTAAAGTGTTTTCTTTTTCAAAATGACAAAGCAAGAAAAAGCTTTACAATAATTATGATAAAAAACATTTTGATCTTTTTTTAGTATCATTCATTATTATTATAATTTCATCGTATACTGTATTTGATCTGTTTAAAAGTGAACTGGCATTTTAAAGCAACAATGGTCTGTAAGCTTCCTCTTCCACTGAAGAGTTCTTGTTCAGGTCTACTGATGCTTTGTGTTACTGTGACTCTCTGGCACAGTAATACACAGCTGTGTCTTCAATCTGCACATTCTGTCCAGTTAAAGTAACTGTGTTGCTGGAAGAGTCTGTGGAAATACTGAACTTGTTTCTGAGTGAATCTTTGTAGTGTGTTGTCTGTCCAGCACGTGCTTCTCCAATCCATTCCAGTCCTTTTCCTGCAGGCTGTCTGACCATGTGAGCCCAATAGCTGCTCACAGAATAAGAGAAATGACAGGTGATGGTCAGAGGTTGACCTGGCTGCACAGTCAAAGAGGCTGGCTGTGTCAACTGTTCACACTTCACACCTGTTGAAAAAAGAAATTGTGAACATTTATAAAAACAAACAAACAAAAAAAACCTGCTGACAATGACAAATCTAGAGGCACTCACATCCAGCTGCTAAGAGCAGTAACAGAGCTAAAGAAAAGATTGTTTTTGCTAAAAAGCAATTTGAAGTGAAGTCTGTTCTACAAGTCAAGTTTTTATATCTGAATCACAGGAAGACAAAGAGTTTGCATAGAATCGTTTACATGAATCATCATTGGAAACTGATCTAACTGAAGCTATGTTGCATAACATGACTGGTTCATCTAACTGGAGCCAGTCATATTATGCAAAGTAATAAAAATATGCTTCATAGACTATACAAACTGTAATTGTAACAGCAGTAAAACAAGTCACTGGTGGTAACACTGCATTTCATTTCAGCATTTAATTAACCAAAATGAACCAAAGTGCTGATTATACTGTTTGAAGAGAATTCACTAGAAATAATGAAAAACATATTCAATAAATTGACATTGCATAACCATAATTACAACAAATGGAAACTAAGAGGCCCTCTGTCAGAATTACTCCTTACCCTTAAAGCATGGTTATAGTATATTTTGGCATGATAAAACCCACTTTCTACTTTCCTTAGAGCGTTTATTTTAACAACATTAGCAGTAATTAATTAATCTCTTTTTATTTCAGCTACCAGTGTTTCACAGTTGGAGAAAAATGCTTATGATGACATTAAGCTATCTGACACACTTATTCTGTTATTTATTTTTGACTGAAGCCTCATTTTTGAACTTGGTTTTGAGTGAATCTTTGTATTCTGGTGTGCATCCATCACATGCTCTTCCAGTCCACTCCAGCCCTTTTCCTGCAGGCTTTCTGATCCAGTGAGTCCAATAGCTGCTCACAGAATAAGAGACCTGACAGTTGATAGTCAGATGGTGACCTGGCTGCGAGTCAGAGAGGCTGGCTGTGTCAACTGTTCACACATCACACCTGTTGGAAAATAAAATATTTTGTGACTGTAACCCGGTAGAGAAAACTGCCTTTGTTGTTATTTTTTTTTCTTGTTTTCGCTTTATTTGTATAAATGTATTTTCATTATCTTATTTTGAGAAGAAACATTTATTTTCAAAAAAGGAAGTGTGATCCTCCAGCAAACTTTATTTTTCTGTTGCTGGACCACAAGGGGTAAATACCTTTTTCATTGGTTCAAAGTGGTTGAAAAGGGGTGTGGTCTAATGACATCAACACCCTATATCAGGTGTGCATAATTATTAGGCAACATCCTTTCCTTTGGCAAAATGGGTCAAAAGAAGGACTTGACAGGCTCAGAAAAGTCAAAAATAGTGAGATATCTTGCAGAGGGATGCAGCAGTCTCAAAATTGCAAAGCTTCTGAAGCGTGATCATCGAACAATCAAGCGTTTCATTCAAAATAGTCAACAGGGTCGCAAGAAACGTGTGGAAAAACCAAGGTGCAAAATAACTGCCCATGAACTGAGAAAAGTCAAGCGTGCAGCTGCCAAGATGCCACTTGCCACCAGTTTGGCCATATTTCAGAGCTGCAACATCACTGGAGTGCCCAAAAGCACAAGGTGTGCAATACTCAGAGATATGGCCAAGGTAAGAAAGGCTGAAAGACGACCACCACTGAACAAGACACACAAGCTGAAACGTCAAGACTGGGCCAAGAAATATCTCAAGACTGATTTTTCTAAGGTTTTATGGACTGATGAAATGAGAGTGAGTCTTGATGGGCCAGATGGATGGGCCCGTGGCTGGATTGGTAAAGGGCAGAGAGCTCCAGTCCGACTCAGACGCCAGCAAGGTGGAGGTGGAGTACTGGTTTGGGCTGGTATCATCAAAGATGAGCTTGTGGGGCCTTTTCGGGTTGAGGATGGAGTCAAGCTCAACTCCCAGTCCTACTGCCAGTTTCTGGAAGACACCTTCTTCAAGCAGTGGTACAGGAAGAAGTCTGCATCCTTCAAGAAAAACATGATTTTCATGCAGGACAATGCTCCATCACACGCGTCCAAGTACTCCACAGCGTGGCTGGCAAGAAAGGGTATAAAAGAAGAAAAACTAATGACATGGCCTCCATGTTCACCTGATCTGAACCCCATTGAGAACCTGTGGTCCATCATCAAATGTGAGATTTACAAGGAGGGAAAACAGTACACCTCTCTGAACAGTGTCTGGGAGGCTGTGGTTGCTGCTGCACGCAATGTTGATGGTGAACAGATCAAAACACTGACAGAATCCATGGATGGCAGGCTTTTGAGTGTCCTTGCAAAGAAAGGTGGCTATATTGGTCGCTGATTTGTTTTCGTTTTGTTTTTGAATGTCAGAAATGTATATTTGTGAATGTGGAGATGTTATATTGGTTTCACTGGTAAAAATAAATAATTGAAATGGGTATATATTTGTTTTTTGTTAAGTTGCCTAATAATTATGCACAGTAATAGTCACCTGCACACACAGATGTCCCCCTAAAATAGCTAAAACTAAAAACAAACTAAAAACTACTTCCAAAAACATTCAGCTTTGATATTAATGAGTTTTTTGGGTTCATTGAGAACATGGTTGTTGTTCAATAATAAAATTATTCCTCAAAAATACAACTTGCCTAATAATTCTGCACTCCCTGTAATGGATCCTTCTGTAAACTGGTCGACAGATCTGGTTTAATTTGTTCACTGACTTTTCTTAACTTATCCATACAACAAGATTTTTGCTGTACATTCGGACCCTAAATTCAAACACGGTGACACTGGGCAAGCGATATTGTTTGTAGATGTAGGGGAAAAAAGCCCTGAGTTTATCAAATATTCCCTGGTGTTGGGAAAAAGAGGAAGTAGTTTTTGTATGGCATTTCAATTGCTTTCTCTCACTGTGTCCCTCGGGCACAGTAATAAACTGCTGTGTCCTCAGTCTTCAAACTGTTCATTTGTAGATAAAGTTTACTGCTGGAATCATCTCTGGAGATGGTGAATCTACCCTGGACTGACTGGGAATAAGATTTAGCATAACTATAAGTTGAAGTCTCTATAAAAGAAATCCACTCCGGTCCTTTTCCAGGAGCCTGTCTGACCCAAACCATCCAGTAGTCTCTGAATGTGAATCCAGAGGCTGTACAGGTCAATCTGTGAGATTCTCCAGGTCTTTTAATTAGGTCTGGTTCAGATTGTGTCAGAGTCTGACCATCAACACCTGGTAAGATATTTTTAAAAAATCACCTGAATTAAATAGTGTCAAAAGCAGAAACAATGTATATCAACATTGAGATCAGTGAAAATCTTCACCTGCCCAGCAGAGAGACAAAAGCAGCAGTCCTGTCCTGTAGTCCAACATGTTGTTTTCTGTTCTCTACCATCCTCTGCACTCATTAAAAAGAGAGACAGTGCCTAAGTTTTGCATAGACTCCTCCTAACAGGAAACAATGACAATGAACTCACTTTGCTTTTGCTTATTGAGAAATAAAAATTGTTACAGTCTTACAAAATTTTTAACTTTTTATATTATTTTGCTTTAGGTGGGTCATATTCGTGGCAATAACCACACTGGTATGTTGCTTTTAAATGCAAACAGCAGTTTAATTTATTTGTTTTAGGGTTGGTGGACAATGTTGATCTGTTTCACTGTTTTTCAAAGTTTAATTAAAGCAAGAGGAACTAAACATAAAGACACTTCTTCCGTGGGATTTATCAAAATAATAAAAATAAGTGGAGTAGGATTTTGTACAACTGCTCAACCAGCACCAGACACTGTGGCTTTGTCTGAATGTGAATCCAGAGCCTGTACAGGTCAGTCTGTGGGATTCTTCAGGTCTTTTAACCACTGGTTCAGATTCTGTCAGAGTCTGACCATAAAACCTGTCGAAAGAAGACAATAGTTACATAGTTGTTTATTCTTGAATGACAAATTTGATTCAACATCAGTGAAAGGTCTCACCTGCCCACAATGTTGAGAAGGTCAATTTTAAAATGTATTCCACTACAGATTACAGAATACATGCCCCAAAATGTATTTTGTAACATATTCCGTTAAGTTGCTCAATGAGAGTAACCTATTCTGAATACTTTGGATTACTTAATATATTGTCATGCATTGTACAACTACCTGAGTGTACTATTGCTGTGTGATTTATTACTAATACTGAAGGGTACTTGCATACCAATACCAACTAGATTTTTAAATCTTAATATAAAATGAGTAACAATAGGGTGGACATTAGGTAAGGCTGCACTTTTTTGCAGTGATCTCGTATCGAAAACCATTTCTGTATCAGTAATGAGTTTCCTTTTTGTACACTTTCAGAACTGCACATGATTATTTGCAGCTAGCAGGTTGTTATTGCAGCCTTCAGTAGCCTTTAGTAATAAATTGCACAGCAATAGTACATCGAAGATACTGAAGTGGCACATAACCAGGGTAGTGACCACAACTAAAACAAGGTAGGTGCAGTAGGCTAACATTAGTTTTTAAAAAATAACTTACATGCAGCTGAGAGCAGGACATTAACAGGACGCTTAGATTAGAGCAGGTGTCTCAAACTGTGGACCACTACTGTCACTGTCATCTCATTGGAGGGTCACTTTAGTGTTCAAGTAGTACGAAAAAGACCAAAGAAACAAGGGAAAAAAACCCACAAATATTTCCTAAATGTAGTATTTGGTTTGTTTGTTTTTAATTTCAAATATTGTATAACAAGGCAAAACTGCAACTGCGCACGCAAGTTTTTCTCACTCTTAACTGAAGCTTATCATTGAACTACTAAATAAACAAATTGCTGCTCTCTTTTGGCCAGACACATGACAGCACTTCTGCTATCATTTTGTTCATATTTAACAAAATAAAAATGCAGACATAAGTGTACACATTAGTTTTTGACTGCTAGTGAAAAATGTTTTCTTTTTGTTGGCACTCTCTTGTTACCTCGGCCAGGTCCACGGCTCCAAACTGTAGTAAAGGGACCTCTGGCTAATACTTTGGGTTCCGTGTCCGGCTCGTAGCCGAAAACTAATGTAGCCAAGTGAACTAATACTACGCATGGAAAGGGTTTAAAAAGAGGGAATTGTGTTTTTGACTGGTTGCCTGTCTACCGGAGGTCTGTTGTAGGGTTGTCATGGTGATGACTAGACCTCGCGTTTTGGGGGTATACTGTCCCTTTAAGAGCCGCCGTAAGCCAGAGCACGCATGCACTCAAGTTTGTGTCACACTGAGCGCTGTGAGCGGGAGCACTGGAGAGTTAGAGACTGCAAAAGATTCTGTGGCTAGCTACACACGAGGTAAATGTGCTAAAAAGTGTAGCATACTGCAAAATATTGTCACCAGTGTTGTAGTAGACTGTAATTAGCTAAGTTTCTTTAGCAATGACTCCATGTTTGTGACCATTTCTGTACAGTTCTTAACGCGCGACGGGTGCATGTTTAATGGTCACGTGCTGTGAAAGGGACTGAAGAGCGGGTTGGCGTGAGTAGTTACAGTGTCCTAACAGATTTCAAAGTTGTTAAGTTTATACTTTTACTCACTTTGCATAACTCTGTATGTTTCTGTTTGATTCAGAGGGGAGATCACTTGCTGTGTGATTCCTGCGTGTGTACTTGTCCTAGCACAGTAGCTGTGTGGAGAAACCGAAGTGAGTTCATGATGTTCTCCCATAGAAATGTATGTTTAAAAGAGAGTTTACAGTGCACTTTATTGCCAGTTGACCTGCGAAGTTGTGGGATGTAAACAATGTGTTTATTTGTTTTGTTTTCTCTTTTTTTGTTGTATTTGTTTCTTGACAGGTCACTACTGTTGTCTATACTGTTTGGATTTAACATGTACATATGATAGTTACTGTTGTCTCAGACCCTGAAAGGCAGTTTAGGCTGAGCCAGTGGAATAGTTAAATTTTGCCGTTTCACTCGAAACTACAGAATTAAAACTGTGCTCCTCCGAGTACAGTCGGAGAATAAAAAAGCCCACAAAAGAGTATTTCCTGTGTCCTGTCTCATTCCCCATGACCGGGCCACACTAACTTTAGTGTCTGGGTCAATTTTGCTAGCAAGAGGAAGAGAGAGGCGTTGAAAGGCTGCTCCTACTTTGGAGGAAAACACGAACACAGTGTACAGCTGAGTCTTAATAGCTTACTTACAACTGGGCTCCTCAGGCACTCTTTTGGGCTGCAGTGGTTATTATTATATTTACATGCTTCCATCTCCTGTTTCTGGTCGGTGACAACTCGTACTTTTTTACTAGAGAGGGGCAGTCCCACACATTCTCCATGCAGCACAGACTACACTGCCCATGAGGCTACATTCTTTAGGGCAAGTAGAGGTGACATGGGCCACAAGATCGAGACCCAGGCATTAGAGCCTCTTAATGTGTGTTTTGTTTGGGTTTCCACCAGCGTGGAATTATCAAAAGTAGAGAGAGCTTAGCTTAACACATAAAACAGGAAAAGACCACCGTCCAGTCCATTTATTTCAACAAAGTAACTGTGTTCTGATTATCACCTTTTTAAACAGTAACTGTAATGGAATACAGTTACTCATATTTTGCATTTTAAATATATAATGCCGGTACATGTATTCCATTACTCCCCAACACTGCCTGTCCATAAAGCGATAAAAAGAAGCATTCCTGTTTTTATGGCCATTATGTTAAACTGCGTGAGCCATTGTCTCTGTCAACCTCTCTGCAGCTAAAGTAAGTTTAAGACATCCAGGTTTTGCATTGACTCCTCCTCACAGGTTTTTAGGAAGTACCTACTTCAACCACTGAATACAGCACTATAAATGATGCACGAATTACATGTTCTTGTTACTTTTATTTCTTTGTATTTCCCAGTGATGGCTATCACAACAGGATTGGCATTTATGTGTTATTTTTCCTTCCATTTAAGCTCAGATTGGTTTGATTTTTTATTAATTATATAAAAGAAAAAAAACTTTATTTAATAATTGTATACAGTGAATCATTTATACATAAATACATTTTGTGTTTTAATGGCCAAATGGATTGTATTCCTTTACCAATGAACTGATCCTGAAACAATCTGTGGCTTATTATGAATAATTGAATAATGCTCAGGATGAGGTTATAATGGGGGGTCAAAGGGTCACAGAAATGAGAGTCTAAAAGGCACAAAGACAGAATACATAGAGGTTGTGTCCAAATTCATGGGCTGCATCCTCCTGAGGACCCGGCCTTCGCGGTCTACGTGGGCTGTGAAACGGCTGTGAAATTGGACGGTCTAGCCTTGTGATTAGCGTCGCCGCTGTCTCGGTGGAGTTCAATAAACTCTGCCGTCTGCTCCTTGCTATCTAAAATATAACAGGACACTGGCGTAAATTCTCGACTGTCTCACACTTCAGTTTAATCAGTTTTCTGTTTGACGTTTAGTCAGCTGTGTAAAAACCAAGGAGGAACCCACCCGGGGGATTAATAAAGTTTTATTTTATCTAATCTAATCTAATAACTTTAATCTCAGCCAAACCGATTTACTCATGAACAAATAAAACACTGAAAAAAGCCCAACAATAACATTTTAAGGTTGTCTAAGTGACTTATATATTACGTTTAACCCGAGCAGCGAAAGTCCACGGTGATCTGAAAATGATGTGCCGGGAGTTGTGCCGTTCTGGGCCGCATCAGTGACCCTCGAGCTCCTGGCTAGCTATCGAGCTGGTGGGTAGCAGACGTCTCCGAAAACGTTGAAGCACTTTTGCAAATATGTGATATCTTGATAAACCGAGCAGATATTTGATGTTTACACAGCTACTTTCTCGCCTGAAAATATGTTAAACGTTTATTTTGTGACCCAGAAAGATTAGTATGAGTAATTTTAAAACTTAGTTGGAAACCATTGTTGGAAACTGGAGTTTGGCTGGGCCGCGCTATGAATTCTGGGATATGGTAGGCCACGAAGGACACACCCGACCCATCCTTCAAATTCAGGGAAAAGGAGGACGCATTTGTCGGCTGCATTCGGAGCAGTCTACGAATTTACAGCCTTCAGCGCGTCGCTGTGACATAATCGGTCTACAAATGCGGCCTCAGGAGGATGCAGCCCATGAATTTGGACACGACAAGCGACTACAACTGCAGGAATTGAAGGCACTTTGACATGCATAAGGGAGTGAAGAAAATAGGTGGACCACAATCATAACAGGATTGAGCTTAACTGGGTGGGAAAACTGAAGTGAAGAATCTGTGGAAATACTGAACTTGCTTTAAGTGAATCTTTGTAGTGTGTTGCAGATCCAGTATGTGCCATTCCAATCCACTCCAGTCCTTTCCCTGCAGACTGTCTGATCCAGGCTGTGTAGTAGCTCCCCACAGAATAAGAGACCTGACAGGTGATGGTGAGATGCTGACCTGGCTGCTCAATCACAGAGGGTGTCTGTGTCAGCTGTTCACACTTCATACCTGTTTAAAAAGAAAATGTTTTGTGACAAATTACAGTCTGTTACAAAAAAATACTGCTGAATGTTAAAGAGACTCACATGAAATGGCTAAGAGCAATAACAGATCTACAGAAAACATGTTTTTTGATGAACATATCATGACGTGAACTCCATGCCACAGTCTGAAGCGTTTATAATAACAGAGGAAGGCAATGAGTTTGCATACCAAGGCATAAAGCATTCATTAGGATCTAAATAAAGCCTGATGAAAAAACTGCCTCTTTTGGACATTATGAAAACATGTTTGGGAAATGTACATATGAGATTCTAATTTCATAACTCACTCAGATGTAAGGCATAAATTTAAAAAGAGGACTTGTGTTTACTATTTTTATTGTGTATTTAAGTTTAAGTCCAAGGATTAAAGGTGAAAAAGCACTATGAGTATTATTTCTGTTAATGTTATACTTGACTGCTGTTACACACACACACACAGACATACACTCAGATACTTGCTGTACTTCAGAAATAATAAAATGAAATCTTTAGTTTGCTGTAAACAGTATAAACGATAGCCTGAAAGAAACATTTAAAAGAGACTCCAATCCCATTTTCTTCAGAGTCACTGTATCCAGTCCAGTCACTGTGGTTCTCGAGCATGGTACCAAATAGAATATTACTTTTTCAAACTGTTTCTCTGCAGATACATTTGCTGTTTGCTGTTGTCTCTGGAGATGTAAAAACAGCCTTGAGCCAACTGAGAATAGCATGTGTTAGTAACCTTTCAGTAAAATGGCAAGTCCAAAAGGACCAGACTAGATTGCCACTCATTGGCAACTGCTGAATGTAAATCCAGAACCTGTACATGTTAATCTTTCAGATTCTGCAGGCACTAAGCACTGATTCTATCAGGGTCTCACCATCAACACCTGTCAAAAACTGAAAATAGTCCCTTGCTGTAAGCTGGTCCGTTTTTACTTTCAAATTCAAATCAGAATCAGTAAAACGCTTTATGTATTATTTCACGTTTTAGCGCTGACTTCTCACAGAAGAAACAGAATTCGAATAAACTTGCGAAAAATGTTCTCATCATTATAATTTATTTCTTTGTTATTAAGTAATTATTCATTGTTTAATCATTCTTTGGTGGATCAAACATGTTTGCGTCAACCCTTCTATATTTTAAAAGACACACATGGATTTTTCAGCCTTCTTAATTACATTTACAGTATTTAATCAGAATGGTTTCTGAAATTTACTGTTGACTATTAATAATTTATTTTGAACCTACAGGACTGTAGGTTGTGTGAGTCTGATCGTGTGAGTAGCTTGTGTGTGCAGAGGAACTGCTCTTCTTTGGGATGAATAAATCTCAAAGAAGGGATTTATTCATCCCAAAGAATCTGAGTCCAATAGGAACATTAACCCCAAACTGGAAGAGTGGCTCCTTTAACCACTCATTCTATTAAATTCTCCTGTATCATTTTCTTGGTTTAGTTCCCATAGTTTGAAGATTTAGTTTCTTTTGTATTTTGTGTTCAGGCTTTTGTACGTAGGTTTCAGCCTAACAAACAGCTCATCTTTTGTGAAAGCTCTCTTGCCTCTAAATGCCTGCAATCGACTCCTCCCCATTCACACTGTGTATGATCATCCTGAAGACCTTGAAAGTTCTCTGCTTTTATAAAATACCTAAAAAAACCCAAACAAAAAAAACACTTAGAATCTCCACACATTCAAACAATTTACCATTGTTGTAATGTCACTCAGATACTCAAAGTTACTGTACAGAAGTAAACAGCTGAATCATCAGCTGTCAGACTCTTGATCTCAAGGTACTGTCTGCTGCTGGAGTCTTCTTCAGTCATGATGAAACGAGTTTGAAAAGAACTGGCATAGCTAGGAGAATTATTGCCTGTGCTCATATACCCAATCCAATCCAGAGCTCTGCCTGGCCTCTGTCGTATCCAGTGAATATTGTAGCTTGTCAAGCTATAACCAGAAATGATACATAACATACTCTCTTTCTCCAGGTTTTTTCACCTCAGAGGGAGACTGATCCAGTTTGATCTCACTCCAAACTCCTGTAAGTAAAAATCAAAAAGTGTGATGATCATGAATCTGATTTATGTTCATGTTTTAAAGAATAAATTCTTTTCCTACCTTGGAGAAAAAGAAATGAATAATAAACTCCAAAGAATCATATATTCCATAATTCAGAACACTTAATTATCTGAGTGTTTGTATAGTTAAAAAGTGTCCAAGATGTTGGTTGAGAGTTTGATGTGACATGTAAATAAAGAAGCTACTTTGCATAGACCTCCCTCTACATAAACCATTTCTTATTAAAAAAAATTAGACAATGCCATACAATACTGAGTCGTCTCTGTTTTCTACGTCCAATGATCTGCACATAAGACATAAACACTATTTCAAAGTCTCACTCCCACTTTTTGTACTGACGAAGTGTTCTCACTGGGATTTATTGCACATTTTCTTCTAACACAAGTTCTTTTAAAACAAATGATGCCATTATGTCTTATACTTATAAAAAATGTAAGAACTATTAACTAGAGATGGACCGATCCGATATTATGTATCAATATCGGTCCGATACTGACCTCAATTACTGGATTGGATATCGGAGAGAAATAAAAAATATAATCCGATCCATTAAATATCACAAAAGCACCTCACAAAACTAGCAATGTAACCCAGCTCATAACCTTAGCATGTCGGAGCAGTGTGCGTCTTGTGATAGAGCGGCTGTGGCATGCAAGACCTGTCGGCGGTCTGGTTGAGCATTTGGAGCCTTGCTAAATGCTGCCAAACCAGCATTTCATCTCGGGGAAAGCTATCCCAGAGAAGTAAAGCAAGTGTGTAAGTTCATCTCTGAATGTTTGTAAAGCATTCCCACATTAAGCTTAACAATATATATAGAAATATATGGAGCAACTGCCTCTTCTCTCTCTCCCTCTCCTGTTGCTACTTCAATCATGAAACTGATCAATAATCGGCTTTTCTGTCGCGAGTCCGTCTCTCTTCTTTGTTTTTGGCCCACTTTGCGCCAGAAAGAGAAAACCAGCGGCTGAACAACAGCAGCACGTTTAAGTTTGATAAGCTGTTGTTAGAATTTATTTATTATACTTTCTACACCAGGATCCTTTTCTAAGTAGCTGACAGCTGGTAACTGTGCAGGAGCGGGTCTAGCATGGTTTTGCCAGAAATCCATTATTGTATGTAGTAACTATTAAGTCAAATGTATAATCTAGAAAGCTACAGTACTTTTTCATTTGCAATTCTGTTGAAGAGAGATGTTGAATCTATTTAATTATTGTAGAAAAATTATTGACTTCCGTGCATTTTTTTTTTTACACGTGCTTTAAATTAAAGTTGATTATGTCAATTAATCATTATGAGGGGTTGTTCCTTATTTTTTTGTTTTTTGCTTGGAGTTGGCATTTATTATACCATTTATTAGTTAGGTTGTATAATATTTCCACTAAGTACTCTACTAAGTACTAAAATACCAGAATAGGGAGGATGGAGTAGGTTTAAGTTTATCAGATTGATCAGTGTTGCTGAACAGTGTATTTTTTGCATACAGGTTTAACAGAATAGCATTGGTGGGTTTTTTTTAAAAACTTGATTATGAACTTATACAAAATGCAGCAAGATATTAAAAAAAATATTTTATTGATAATGAAATACCCTATATCGGATTTATATCCGTATTGGCAGATATCCAAATTTATGATTTCGGTATTGGACATAAAAAAGTGGTATCGTGCCATCTCTACTATTAACAAATGTTTTTAAGCCAGTCACTTACTCATAGTTATGTATTTAGTCTTTCCAGACTAATTTCAATTGAGCATTATTACTTCATATTGAAATAATAACTTGTTTTTCTCTTTTGCATGTGAAGAGTAAAATCATTGAAGTCAAATGGATACTTGAAGTTTTTGTGCAGCTGTTCCTCTGTTCTCTGCCTCGGTGTTTTTACAGGCACAGAATGAAAGAGCAGAGTCTTCTGCTGTAGTAGTAGTTATATATGTACATATGATAATACTTCTAAAATAAAATCTATAGAACTGTCAATCTCTTTTCCTCACACTTTTCTCAGTGGAATTCACTGTTTATTTCACCTTCTAATCTCAATCAGATCCTTTCGAAACAATTAATTGATTTAAAAAAAACAACAACAGAAAACAAGAACTTATTGTCTTTTTACACCGCATTAAATATATAGTTTTAAAGGTCCAAATATTCCCTGCTGATGGTAAAAAGAGGAACTAATTTTTGTATGGCATTTCAACTGCTTTCTCTCACTGTGTCTCTCGGGCACAGTAATAAACTGCTGTGTCTTCAGTCTTCAAACTGTTCATCCGCAGATAGGTTCTAGAGATGATGAATCTACCCTGGACTGACAGGGAATAATAGGTGGGATAACCCAAAGTGCCTATGTAAGCAACCCACTCTAGTCCTTTTCCCGGAGCCTGTCTGACCCAAACCATAGGGTAGCTGCTGAATGTGAATCCAGAGGCTGCACAGGTCAGTCTG
This sequence comes from Maylandia zebra, assembly GCF_041146795.1. NCBI lineage: Eukaryota > Metazoa > Chordata > Actinopteri > Cichliformes > Cichlidae > Maylandia > Maylandia zebra. The sequence goes on along the minus strand of NC_135170.1, from coordinate 17,724,320 downwards.
TGGGATTCTCCTGGTCTTTTAGTAACAGGTTCAGATTCTGTCAGAGTCTGACCATCAACACCTGTCAGAATAGGACAATAGTTACATGCTGTAAAATTGTGTATCCTTGAAAGACAAATTTGATTCAGCATCAGTGAAAGGTCTCACCTGCCCATAAAGCAATAAAAAGAAGCATTCCTGTTTGTATGGCCATCATGTTAAACTGTGTGAACAATTGTCTCTGTCAACCCCTCTGCAGCTAAAGTAGGTTTAAGACATCCAGGTTTTGCATTGACTCCTCCTCACAGGGTTTTTTAAACAATGCTCTTGTTCTACAAACCCCAAACTTTTATTAGATTACAGGTACCAGCTACAAATGGCTTATTTTTTTAATGTAGCTTCTCACTGTAAAGGTTTTATTATTGTATGTTATAATTGCTCTTTATAATTGAGATTATTTACTATCATTACATTCAATTGCATTTCGGAGAAATTGCATTTCGGAGAAATTTTAATCACAATACAGACAGTAAGAAAAGCTTGACATTTATATTATGGTCTTTTTTTTCATAGTTTTCAGGTTCAAGCACATGTGTGAGTGTGAGCATACGTTGTGTCACATAAGACCTGTTTATATTTGCAGTGTGTGTAAACAAAATATTAATATTAATTAATGTAAAAAAAATTATATTAATACTTTTAAATCAAATTATAAAATGAATTTTTTTAAGACTGCCTGTGCTCATATACCCAATCCACTCCACTGCTCTTCCTGGTCTCTGTCATATTCAGCCAATATTGCAACTCCTTGGGCTGTAGCTCATCCCGCAGATTATTTTTTAATGTTCAAACAGACATGTCTACAGGAATACTGGCTGTTAGGTAAGAGAAAAAATCAGCATCAAATGCTCCCATAATCAGATGTCTATCCTAGGAGCTACTTTATTTGTTCACCTTGAAAATTATTATTCATTATTCATTCTCCACACTGACCAGCTGAGTCACTGAAATCAAATAATAGTTACAGACAAGCACAACCACACTATAACTTTGCAAATGTAGGATGATCCGTGACAATGACATCTTCAACCATAACTTTGTGAATGTCTTCATCACAACTGTACATGATGAAATGCTGTAATAATTTGTTGATTGGTTTGTTGTTTAGAAGTATTAGATAGTGACATACTTATCAGTAATCTATACTATAAGTGATAATGACAATGTGTGTTTTATTGATTTTTAAAAGCATATACGTTCTTATTTTTTAGTGTGTTGGAAATTGTGTTTATGTTGTCTTTAATGGGCTTAAGTCTGTTCATGGGCATGCCAAACTCTCTGTTTTGATGATGAAGCTAGTGTGAGTTTAATAGGAGCTTCTCTAAAATGGTCAACATATCTGATTTAATTTGTTCACTGACTTTTGCTAACTTAACAATACAACAAAATTGTTGCTACACATTTGAAACCTAAATTCAAACAAGGTGACACTGGGCAAGAGATATTGTGTTACTATATAATGATGGCATTTTTTTTTACCATGAACTTTAAAAATGTTGGACAAAGACCCTGAGTTTAGCAAATATTACCTGGTGTTGGGAAATAGAGGAAGTAGTTTTTGTATGGCATTTCTATTGCTCCCTCTCACTGTGTCCCTCGGGCACAGTAATAAACTGCTGTGTCCTGAGTATTCAAACTGTTCATCTGTAGATAGAGTTTACTGCTGGAATCATCTCTGGAGATGGTGAATCTACCCTGGACTGACTGGGAGTAAGATGTAGCATAACTATTACTTGAAGTGTGTATAAAAGCAGTCCACTCCAGTCCTTTTCCAGGAGCCTGTCTGACCCAAACCATCCAGTAGTCTCTGAATGTGAATCCAGAGGCTGTGCATGTCAATCTGTGAGATTCTCCAGGTCTTGTAAACACTGATTCAGATTCTGTCAGAGTCTGACCATCAACACCTGGTAAGACATAGACAAATAAATAAATAAATAAATAATGAACTATTCTCCAAATAATTAATGTTAAATCAAGAACAGGGGAAATCTTCACCTGCCCACAAAATAACTGAAAGCAGCAGTCTTGTCTGGTAATCCATGATACAGTACTACAAAGTGCCCAGAGTTGTCTGTTATCTTCTCCAACAGATGGATAAGTAGTGGTGGAATATGTTTGTTTTGCATAGACTCCGCCTTACTTACTGAGGAGTTTTCACAATTTTTCAAGTGACTTTGTCAGACAGGTTAACCTCATATCTGAATTTCACTCCAAATAAACTTGTTCAGCCACTATAATTCTGACTCAGAAAACACAACCATCAATAACACACTGACCCAAAAACGTTAACAGCTGGAAGTGAAGCTGGTTATAAAGCAATGTAAATGTATCTTTGTGGTTTGAATAATGTGAGAGATAAATCAGTATTGCAGTTCTGCTGTTGAAAGAATGATGGTTTAATCTGCAAACACCCTACTGGCTTTGTGAAATAACTGGAAGAAGAAGGATAACAATGAGTGCAATAGAAAATGAACCTGTCACGGCTGGAAGCCAAAATATGGAGTGGACCCAAAAACAGATTCAAGCCGAGAAACAGAACTTTGACATGAACAAGGGTTTTATTTACAACAACGTGACGATACAAGATGATGAAGATAGAAACTGTGAAATACAACAACTGTGAACTAAGAGCAAAGTGAGACATGCTATGACCTATGAATTCAGAAGGTGGCATGGAGCACTATGTACAAGGACTTTACCACGTTGTTTAACTAGATTGCCACAGAACATGAACGGTGGTCGACGGGACTTGCCGAGGGGCACAGTGGTACGAGAGAGGGTGGTGGAGAGGCATTGGTTGCAGGTGGGGTCATGCAAGAGGGAGGAAGCAGGATGAGGCCTGGGTGAGTCCAGTGGAATAGTGATCTAGGATTCCAAAGCAGAGTAGGCAGGGAGGCAAGTAGGTGAGACTGGAGAACACAGAGTTTTACCAGCGATTGGAGCACAATGGAGTCCAGCGTCCAGGTGAGCAAGGCTATTGCAAGTTTGTATTGTGAGTCAGGAAACAATTGGGAAGACAAGAACACTAAGGTGAGTACAGAGAACAATGAGCACTGCAAGAGACATGGGGCCAAACACTAATGTGGGTTAGCAGACAATCTGGCGATGGCTGGTTGTGGACGCTGGTCTTAAATATAGCTGGCTTAATCAGTCTCAGGTGGCACTCTGGGGAGGAACAGGCACTGTGTAAATTTATAATGACTCACCCAGACTATGACAGAACCTAAAGACATGCATAGTAGCTGATGCATCTCATTGCAAAGATGATTGCAAAATATTTTTTGTTTTTTAGAAGAGACAACAGGGCACAGCTGTCAGACATCAAAAAAGAATTAAAGAGAGCAAATGATTGCTTTTATTCAGGTACTAGGTGGCATCACAATGATTGAAGCAGGTACTTAAGTGGCAAAGTAATCTGGAGGATTGCGGTTGGATGTGAGAGTGACTGTTTATCCATAGCAGAAAGGAAAGGATTGTAATAAATATTAGATTTTTATGACTGAACAATGTGACTTCTATTTTTTTTGTTGTTGTTGTTGTTGTTGTTATTTAGTTTTAGAAAGTATGTGCCATCCAACAGATAACATCACTGACGATGTCATGGTCCTGGGCCATGTGGGCCCAGTATTCTTAGTTCCTTGTATTTTTGTATTTCGTTTCTTATTTAGGCCATGTTTTCTGAGTTGCCCTGTTGTGTTGTTCCCTAAGTGTTTTCCCTTCATGGCTTTTACCCCCTGTGTGCCCCTCTGTGTATCTGTGAGCCCTCGTCTCTCCTTATGTTTTATTCCATGTTTTATTCCATGTTTCCCCTGCCTAAGTTCTCCCCGTGCTCTCTCTCCCCCCTGTGTGCCCTCTATGTATTTATGAGCCCTCGTCTCCCTTTGTGGTTGTTTCATGTTTCCCCAGCCCGTTATGTCTGTGTTTTCCCCGTGCTCTCTCTCCTCCTGTCTGAACCTCTGTGCCTGTACATGTCATGTTCAGTTCACCCCGCCCTGTCTCGTTATGATTATCAGTGTCACCTGTGTTCCCCGTGTGTGCCCACTTTCCTCGTTTACCCTCTGTGTATTTCTGTCTGAGTCTCCCTCTGTTCGGCGTCGCGTTCTCCCTCATGCCGTGTGTGGTTCTCCCCGTGTCTTCCGGTATATGTTACTTTAGCTTTTCCCAGTTTAGTGTAGTTTTGCATTGCTTTTGTATCATCGTTATTGTTTATCACCTGTCAGCAATAAAGCTGCATTTTGAGTTTATCCCCCGTGTCTGTGAGTTTGCAATTTGGGTCCTCATCCTGCCTGCCACACGGCCGAATCATGACAGAAGAACGCGACCACGATAGGGACCCAGCAGTTCACAACCCCTCCGCGGACCTCCAGTACGACCTGACCATGTCGGACCCAGCGACTCCTGGCAGAGACGTAGTCCAAGCGGTGGAGTCGTTATGCTACCAGTGGAGCCGAAGCTCTAGTGAGGAGGAGAGGGAGGAGTTGCTTTACTCGTTGGGGACAAGCGTCACGGTTTTTCCCTGGTTATGGGAGGCGCTACCCCCTCTGATCTCGGGCTTCCTCCGCACCATCCTCCCAGCCTGCCCTCGGCAGCATCAGCGGTCCGGTGTGCGGACTGCGTCACCACAGCCCCGTGGCCGCGCAGCCTCCCCTCCGCCTGCTGTAGGCATACAAGTCGGCACGCTGAGGTTCGCCACGGCACCACACTCCTCTACGCTGGCGCCGTCCCTCTACTCGCCGGTTTCCACTTCGCTGTCGCAGCTCAGTCGTTCACCCTCACCGCCTCGACCGACCTACCCGTCTTCCGCTTCCTATCTGGCACGGATGTGGTCAGAAGACGAGGAGCCGGTCGCCACAGAAATCAAAGTTTCATCCACGACCACCTCAAAGAGGAAGCGGCGTTCGCGTCGCCGTCGCCCAGCGCTACGGCATGTTTCGCCCTCCAACGAGCCACACGAGGATGCGGGGGAGGTCATGGATTTCGACCTGGAGGAGCGGCAGCGTGCAGCATGCGATCAACTGGATGAAGAGCTCCGGTGGAAGCTGTGGCTAGCTCCTGACTATGAGATCTTCCGGGGAACCCGCCTGGCTCTCGGGGGTCCCCTGAGCTTCCAGGAACTCTCATCTACCGCTCCATCAGCACCCAGTTCACCAGCCTCTGCGACGCCGCCCGGCGCGCATGAAGCGCCGTTGTCTGGTTCATCGGGAGCTGCAGTCAAGCAGAAACGGCGTTCGCGTCCCCGTCGCGCTGCGCGACAACCGGAGGTGAGTGAACGCACTCTCCCATCACCAGCCTCCGTTGAAGCCGTAGAAGAGGAACTAGATTCAAGTTTACAGATTCAAGGGTCACCATTAAAGGAGACACATAGTGTGGAGGCGGCGGACTCCAGTACTGTGACTGATGTGGTCAGTTCGTCTGGCTTCCATGAACAGGGAGTAAGACCCACACAGACTGTAAATCCCAGCACTGGAGAACCTCAGCCTGTGTTCTCGTCACCGCCACCGGAACAGGAGTTTGACGGTCCAGCCTCTGAGCCGACCGGGGAATCCCCTGTTCCGTGTTTTTCTTGCAGCGAAAACAATGACACTATTTCAGAGACAGCCAGTGCTAACTGTAAGCTGAGTAATACAGTGCTAACCGGGCCGCCGCCCAGGGATTTTGCCCCGAAGACACCCGTAGACAGACCTAGTGATTTGGCAGGGACCTCTGGTGTAACACTTAGAGGGAGGGAGACCTCCACAGACCTAAAAGCTAATTGTGTGACAAGAGGGGGGGAGGAATTTCCTCCGTTGTCCGCTGCTTCGCCTGGGGTTCCATCTAAAGCTGAGTTGCCTGTGGCTAACGCCTCCCTTCCTGAGTCTGCTCTGCTCACCTATGAGGTGCTTAAAGTAGACACTTGTGCTTTCACAGCGAGTGAGGACTTTTTAGAGGAGGGTCATGTCGCAGAGCATATAAGAACGGAGGGTGAGACGAGGTGTGATCATGTTTTGCCTGCTGCTCCTGTGTCCAATGAACTTAAAAATAAGAATGCTGGTCATGACCTCATGTTGGGACTTAAGGGTGACAACAGGGATTCTAATCAGGGTAACACGAACTGTGAAATGTCCCCACCTAAATTCTGTTTTCCCCACAGTTGTGAGCAGGGTGTTTTTTGGACTGTTTACCTCCATCCCTGCCGCCTCTACTCAGAGGATTGAGCCTGAGACCAGGGGATACAATTCCACTATTAATGACCATGTAGCGTCCCCTCACGGAGTTACTTTGACACAGTTCTCCGAGGTTTCTGTGAGCACATTATCGGACAGGGTTTTGAGTCCCAAGGTTAATGTTAACACCAGCACACAGCCGGAAATGTCACCCGTCTCGGCTATGGTTGCTAGCACAGCATTATCCGTACCCATTTCACCATACACTCTACATAACACCCTTGAGTTACAGTCCACCTCTAGCGTGGTCCCAAGTCAATGTACCACTTATCGCTATCAGACTGGTCAATTCTCATCACCCAGATCCATATCTGAATATCTCATGTTCACCCAGGGACTTCCCCCTGGAGGTTTAAGTCATGTTTTTGTGGGTAATATAGTAATCCTTGTTTTCCCTGTGGCTGACCCTGCTTACCTGTGCCATAACGTTATGTCATTGATTGAGTCTGAAGGGCGGAATGTAGACACAGGGCTTTCTGTTTCTGAACCTATTATGTCAACTAACATGAGTCTTGCAGTGACTGGGCTGGTCTCTGCCTCAGGACATCTCACACCTGTTTGTTTCTGGACTGATACCTATAAGATGTCATGTGAACGCAGCCGGCCTATTGCCACGTCAGCTGGAGGGCCCCAGGAGCCCGTCCGGCCTGTTGCCACGTCAGCTGGAGGGTCCGAGGGGCCCGTTCAGCCGCCCGTCTCCGCTGGAGGGTCCGAGGGGCCCGTTCAGCCGCCCGTCTCCGCTGGAGGGCCCGAGGAGCCCGTCCAGCCTCATGCCTCGTCAGCTGGAGGGTCCGAGGGGCCCGTTCAGCCTCCTGTCTCCGCTGGAGGGTCCGAGGAGCCCGTCCAGCCTCATGCCTCGTCAGCTGGAGGGTCCGAGGGGCCCGTTCAGCCTCCTGTCACCGCTGGAGGGCCCGAGGAGCCTGTCCAGCCGCCACCTGCGGCCACCTCTGCCTCGCCTGGTCCAGCTTTGGCTTCTGCTCCTCCCGGTCCAGCTCCAGCCTGTGCTTCGTCTGCTGCAGCTCCGGCCTGTGCTTCGTCTGCTGCAGCCTCAGAGCCTTCGTCCTCGTCTGGCCCAGCCTCAGAGTCTTCGTCCTCGTCTGGCCCAGCCTCAGAGTCTTCGTCCTCGTCTGGCCCAGCCTCAGAGTCTTCGTCCTGTGCTTCGTCTGGTCCAGCCTCAGCCTGTGCTTCGTCTGGTCCTGTGCCCACCGAGCCATGGCCAGCACGCCGGACACTGGAGAGCCGCCGCTGCCTTCCGCGTGGCCGGCCTCCTGAACTGCTCCGTCGTCTCCCTCGCCGCCGCCGCTGCCTTCCGCGCGGCCGGCCTCCTGAACTGCTCCGTCGTCTCCCTCGCCGCCGCCGCTGCCTTCCGCGCGGCCGGCCTCCTGAACTGCTCCGTCGTCTCCTTCGCCGCCGCCGCTGCCTTCCGCGCGGCCGGCCTCCTGAACTGCTCCGTCGTCTCCTTCGCCGCCGCCGCTGCCTTCCGCGCGGCCGGCCTCCTGAACTGCTCCGTCGTCTCCTTCGCCGCCGCCGCTGCCTTCCGCGCGGCCGGCCTCCGGACCAGCTCTGTCACCTGTGCCACCCGCCTGGTCGGCCCCCCCGACCGTGTGACCCGTGAACTCTTGTGCCTGTGGGCTCTGGGTCGGCCCCCTGAACTTTATTTGGACTATGGTCATGTGCTCCTGTGTTTTCTGTTGTTTGTTTTGTTTCCCGTTCTGGTCCCTCCATCCTGGTCCCCCGCCTCCCGCCCTGGGTGGGTTGTTTTCCATTTTTGTTTTGTTTTTCGGGTTTGGGCTGTCGGGAGCCAGCCCTTTAGGGGGGGGTGATGTCATGGTCCTGGGCCATGCGGGCCCAGTATTCTTAGTTCCTTGTATTTTTGTATTTCGTTTCTTATTTAGGCCATGTTTTCTGAGTTGCCCTGTTGTGTTGTTCCCTAAGTGTTTTCCCTTCATGGCTTTTACCCCCTGTGTGCCCCTCTGTGTATCTGTGAGCCCTCGTCTCTCCTTATGTTTTATTCCATGTTTTATTCCATGTTTCCCCTGCCTAAGTTCTCCCCGTGCTCTCTCTCCCCCCTGTGTGCCCTCTATGTATTTATGAGCCCTCGTCTCCCTTTGTGGTTGTTTCATGTTTCCCCAGCCCGTTATGTCTGTGTTTTCCCCGTGCTCTCTCTCCTCCTGTCTGAACCTCTGTGCCTGTACATGTCATGTTCAGTTCACCCCGCCCTGTCTCGTTATGATTATCAGTGTCACCTGTGTTCCCCGTGTGTGCCCACTTTCCTCGTTTACCCTCTGTGTATTTCTGTCTGAGTCTCCCTCTGTTCGGCGTCGCGTTCTCCCTCATGCCGTGTGTGGTTCTCCCCGTGTCTTCCGGTATATGTTACTTTAGCTTTTCCCAGTTTAGTGTAGTTTTGCATTGCTTTTGTATCATCGTTATTGTTTATCACCTGTCAGTAATAAAGCTGCATTTTGAGTTTATCCCCCGTGTCTGTGAGTTTGCAATTTGGGTCCTCATCCTGCCTGCCACACGGCCGAATCATGACAGACACAGTCTAAAACAGAAGATTCTTTAGGTTCACTATGTTAGAAGCTGTTTTTAAGTACAGCACTTTGTTTTCACATAGCAGAGAAAAGAGCCATTGTGACACTCATAATTCATTGTAGGGAAAGCATGATGAAAGAAAACCTAAAATTTAATAATGCAGTATACTATAGTTAGTATAAAATGAAGATAATGACACATTGACTCTCTTTTTAAAATGCTGCATTTGGATGTAAATTAATTAAACTCACACTCTCTCCTCTGTCACCTGCCAAACAGTCGCTGGTTACCAGCTTCTGTGCTGTGCAATGCTGATTAGGATCTCTGAAAGATGGTATTTACAAACATAAAAGCAAAGACTTGGGTAGAAATCAGTTTTACAGAAACTATTGATGAGTTCCTTCTGTTTATTTTTTGATTGTTTTAGTAACTTGCTTGGAGATGCAATGAAAAGAGTGTCACATTTTTTCAGATAAGATGCTTTGCACATTTTAATAATAATAGAAAAACAAATAATATTGGTGATTTTTCTATAGTGTTTAATGTTGCTAACACAGATTACAACTAGGAGTGCCATGTTCACGGGCTTTTTGTAATACATTATGATATTGTTTTTAGCCGCACCTTGAAACGATGTTTTGAAAATTATGTGATTTTTTTTTTTCAAACATAAGTTATTCATCCTTGTTTAGATACAGGTGTGTGTGTGTGTGTGTGCAGAATATATTAAATGCAACATTTATTATTCATCTATTGTTTTACTTTCTGTACCTGTTTTCTATAGTGGTGTCATACAAATGTACTTTACTTTAGCAAATGTGTTACAGGTTTTAACAGCAACATTTATTCATACATTGTTTTACTTTCTTATTTACTTTTTATAATATCAAATACAAATGCAAATACACTTAGCTTTAATTAAACATGATTTGGAGATTTTTGTGGACAAACCTTTTGTTCTCTCTGTTTGCAAATGTCAGACACAAAAAAACAGAGCTGCTTTGAAACTTTAACATATTCACTTCTTGTTTAGTAAAACAAGATGAAAATAAGTTTTTTTTTTTTTTTTTTGAAAAGGCAGCATTTACAATAACTAAAGGACTGTTGAATTTACTCTGTTGTTGCTCGAAACTAATAACGTCAAAATTAAAATATATTTTTTTAAAACAATTGATCATTTCTTGTGCATAAACAAATAATATAAATCCCAATGGAGGATGTTTACTAAAAGATAAATGATTCAATGGGCCTTCTTTTTTCCTTAGAAAAATTTTAAATGTATTTGTGCAGTTGTACTGCTAACAGACGAGATTGTGTAGTATGTAAACTTTGGTTTGTTGTTTCTGGTTTGCATAAAGTACCCTTGATGTTTTCGGTTTCTGCAGATGTGTGAGAACAAAGATCTAACGTGATACTATAGGGAAATAGCTTCTGAGGAACTGAAACTGTGTGTGAAAGCACGGTAGCCTTATGAGCTAATGAATATGCATGTGACCAGAGACAAATAAATATGTTATGTTATTTATTTATTTGGTTATTTTTGTTATGTTTGGCTTGTTGTAAGAAGAAACTGATGGTGAATTCAAAGCTGTGCAGTTTAATGCATGCAGTCCTCTAGGTCTTGTAACCACTGATTCATAAACGGATTGTATAAACTACATAATTTAAATGAAATGGATTTGAACTGTTGTCCAGTTTGGTGAGCCTGTGTCCTGTGTGTAGCCTCAGCTTCCTGTTCGTAGCTGGAGTGGCACTTGGTATGGCCTTCTACTATTACCCATTTGCTTAAAGGCTGAATATCTTGTGCCTTCAGAGATGTTGTGATGCAGGAGTGGGCAACTCCAGGACTCGAGGGCTGGTGTCCTGCAGGTTTTAGATATCACCTTTGGTCAACACACCTAAATCAAATGATTAGTTCATTACCAGGCCTCTGGAGAACTACAACACATGTTAAGGAGGTAATTTAGCCATTTGAATCAGCTGTGTTGGATCAAGGAAACATCTAAAACCTGCAGGACACCAGCCCTCGAGGCCTGGAGTTGCCCACCCCTGGTGTAATGAGTGGTTACAGCGAAAGCATTTTGCCTTTCTATCGGCTCCATTTGGCGATAGGCTCTGACTACCAGCATCAACAATGCACTGTTACCTAGAGAACTGCCACTCACTGGATAGTTTCAATTTTCCACTTCAATTTGGCCATGAGGCCCATGGGTCCACTTCAATTTTTGTGACAAAATCAGATGGAAGTAGGAATTTTGGTAACGCTTTCTAATGATGTCACACTATTAGCATCAGTAAGGTATTGATAAGGTATTAACAAGTGCATATACATTATCGTTTATATATCATTACTCCTCCTTAATATGTCATTTATACAGATGTGTTTATCCATCTGTTACTGTTAGACCATCACTATCACTGCTGTACACTGCTACTTAATTATTGCTAGTAATAATAATAATCATAATAACATATCTGTATTTATACGTTGCATACTAAGGAGGAGTAATTCTTTATAAATAATAATTTAAGCACTTGCTAATAACTTACTAATACCTGATTAATGCTTAATAGATGGGACATTATTAAAAATTTAATTTGAATTGGTCTATTGTATGTTGGTTGCACTGCACCTTGACACCATCACTGTAAAGTCTGTAAATGCATATGTGCATATGAGTTAAGATGAATTCAGTAAGATTTTTTACAGCTGCTAAGCCAACTTTAATCACCGTGGCTCTCGAGCACAATAATAAACAGCAGAATCTTCCGTCTTCAGACTGTTCATTTGCAGATGCACCTGCTGCCTGCTGTCGTCTCTGGAGATGGTGAACCGGCCTTGAACTGACGGAGCATAGTAACTGTTGCCATTGTCATTTCTGACAGTGGAGACTCACTCCAGCCCTTTTCCAGGAGCCTGTCTGACCCAGGCCATCCAATTGCTGTTGAATCCAGAGGCTTTACAGGTCAATCTGTGAGATTCTCCAGGCTGTTTTACTGCTGGTTCAGACTCAGTCAACGTCTGACCAAAAACACCTGTGAAAAGAAAACAAAAGAAGATGAAAAAAGATAGTCTATTTACAGCATCAGTAAAAACTGAGAACAATTATCCAAAGACCTTCACCTGCATAACATAGAGTTAGAAACAGCAGCCCTATTCTACAGTCCATCATATTAAACTTAATGTCCACTGCTCTCTGTGGCCCATTGCAGTCAGAGAAGTAAAGGTGAAGGGCACCTTTGTTTTGCATTGGCTCCTCCTTGAGGAAGGACATAATTAAAGTGAAGGCGGTAAAGGTTTCCCATATTGTGTGTTGATAGTGGCATTAAATATTAGAAAGTGACTTACTGAATACCATCCTTTTACTCCTCAGTTACACAACTAAGCAACAAATACAGCAATCCATTAATCCCAGTGACAATTATGTACAATTATGCTTCTGATTAATACTGACAATACTGCTTTTTTTTAATATTTTTTTTTTCCATTTTTAAAAATGTCATCAATGCAGGGTCCATGCTCACATGAGCTGCTAGCCAGGTGTAACAACATACATATATTTGCCTAGTTTGGCATATCATTTTAAAAAGTAGTGATTTGTGTCACAAACTTTTTTGACTGCCCCCACAAAATTAAAACGAGCTTTTTTGGTATTAAAGCCTCTTTCATACACCTGAAAATGCAATTGAACAATTGACTGACAACCAATTCCATGGCTAGATGGAGCCTGTTGTGGCTCATGTTATTTCATGAAAAATGAAAAAGAAATAATGTCTAAAGTCCATTCAAACTCTTCCCCGCCACCACGAGCCTGTCTCAACTCCTGTCTCCACAACATTCTTTATTCTTCAGCTTCCAACATTTATTGCTTACCTCTGTCTTCACTTGCTTCCTATTATTGATGTCCAAAGTCTGGTTATGATCTAATTCTACCTCGTTACATTCCCCCTGACATTGCAACCTCATATCTCTTTCAGATTGAACCTTCTGCATAAACATTGTGGTCCAACTCTCTTCGCCTTTTTCCACTCTTATATGTCACATTATGTTCATCCGTCTTCTTAAAGCGTGTTCACTACAGCCATTTTCATCCTTTCTGCAAAAACCCACCACTACTAGTCTTTCACCTTACCCATCCAACACTTCATCATCACCTCTGTTCCTTTCATGTACATGTCCACTGAAGTCCACTCCAGTCATCATCTCCCTTGCTGGGGTATCATCTATCACTCACATCATTCTCCTCTAACTGGCATCAAATTTCTGAGGCATTTTAGTGGCCATTTCTATACTGTTAGGGATCTATTGACACCTGTTATTTGGCAAGCTCTTTTTAGCATTTGCAGTTTTGCATCCAAAAAGCAAACAAAAAAAAAAGCCACCCTTAGAATTTTCAGATCTAGCAGCTGTGTGAAGACAAAGATGTGGTGATACTGTAAGAAGCAAAACTGCTGAGGAACTGAAACCATGTATAACTACATGCAAAAACATTTTTAGGCACAAACCAGAACTAGTCTTCTAATATAATAATGGATTGGATTTATATAGCGCTTTTCAAGGCACCCAAAGCGCTTTACAATGCCACTATTCATTCACTCTCACATTCACACACTGGTAGAGGCAGCTACGAATGTAGCCACAGCTGCCCTGGGGCAGACTGACAGAAGCAAGGCTGCCATATCGCGCCATCGGCCCCTCTGGCCAACACCAGTAGGGTAAAGTGTCTTGCCCAACGACCAGGACAGAGAGCCCGGGGATCGAACCGGCAACCTTCCGGTTACAGATACGCTTCCCAAACCCCTGAGCCATGGTCGCCCCGTCTATATGTATAATATGTCAAACATGTATGCAGTTTTCCTTTTTTGATGATAATACACATTTTAAGATTTTAGGTTACTTAATAAAAATTAAAAAAAGATCAAATGATATAACATGTGGACCCCCGCAAGGGACATTGGAGAAAAAAAAAATTGTGACCCAGAAAGAGTAATATTAAAACTAAGTTGCTGCTGCCATTGTTGGAAACTGGAATTGGCTGGGCCGCGCTATGAATTCTGGGATAGACTGGGCCACGAAGGATACACCCAACTCATCCATCAAATTTGGGGAAATGAAGGACGCATTTGGAGCAGCCTTCGAATCTGGACAGCCTTTGTCGCCTAGCTGTGATGTATTCGGCCTTCAAATGCAACCTCCGAAGCATGCGGCCTATTTTGCAAGATCTTGCAAAAGCATTTTTATTGTTTTTCCCTAATGTCCCTTGCAGGGCTCCGTAATAACATAAGTGTGGATTATTTTATTAGTTAGAAGTGACAAATGATAATAATTCTCCCTCCTCAAAAGAAATGAGCTACATTTTCTTTTTTTTTATCATTAAAAAGATCGTATCTAGAATTTTTTGTAGGAATCTCAGGGCTGGCTTAGACAAGTGACACTGGGCTGGATCTTTCAATGGTTAGAGGTCAGTCACTGATGAAGGTGGAACAGGACAGTGATGTTGCATCCCCCACAAACCTGAATTGGATAAGCGGGAGAACATTTTGTGTTGTGGACATTTTAAATATGAGTTCCATGACCATTTTTGTTCCTACCAGAAATATTTTTACCATATTACTGTATGTATTGTCATCCAGATATAAACTATGCTGGATCATCTTCTTATGCTCTTCTGTGGCATTTTCAGCCCAGCTGCTATTTCTAAATGTCTTGTTACAACTTCCATTATGTCCTTGTACTTGTAGCCTTTGTGATACTTCTACATCTCCTCCATTGTGTAAAAACAGCTGATTCAAGTCACAGAGAGACAAATCAGTTTAATAATGCAGGTGTTTAGTAAAGATTGTGTTGGTGTTCTGTGGTATTCTGCTCAGCTGACACGAAGTCTCTGTTGAAAGCTGACTTGTAAGACAAGATATTGATCCAATCTGTCCATTTAAGAAATCTGTTTTGCTGGTTGTGGGATTATTACACTGTTTTATGTTATATTTTACTCCTGATTTATAATGTGAATTATTATATTTTTGTAAGATGTCCTAGACTGCTCATTCATAAGAAGTGCTGTGTGTGTAAAATCATGGTTTTCTTTGTCTAAGCTGAGAAGACAGAACATGTGGTGCAAAATATTTCTCCTCCACCCTGACTATGAGAAAAAGGATGTAAAGCTTTAGGTTTTATAACCTGGGTGAGGGGTAGAAGCTACAAAAGTTTCTGCAACGGTCAGCCATGTGGAGATCTGCGGCACACTACGCTGAGCGCACATCTCCCGCCCGGGTGAAGGTTGTATACAAAGATTAAGAGAATTAAAGAGTGTGAATTACTTTAACAGTGTTGTTTCTCTCCTTGGCCTGAGAATTAAAGAATCGGGAATTAACATGGTAGAAATACTGAACTTGCTGTTCAGCAAATTCCTAATGTTTGAGTCACTACTAATCCACTCCAATCCTTTTCCTGTAAGCTGTCCATTAGATTTCTGATTAGAAAAAGGTTTTTCTTACACTCACAAGGTGTTTAGTATAATTGTATCGTATCACATTTTTACTACTCAACGCAAGGGCATCATGCAGTTTTACTATGGTGTGGAGCCTGTACAGCAACTAAAAGTCAGCAACCATCACTGTGAGTTTTCAGTCTTGT
Organism: Maylandia zebra; assembly: GCF_041146795.1. Lineage (NCBI taxonomy): Eukaryota > Metazoa > Chordata > Actinopteri > Cichliformes > Cichlidae > Maylandia > Maylandia zebra. The sequence goes on along the minus strand of NC_135170.1, from coordinate 17,708,909 downwards.
CCTGAACTGAGAAACTATATTAGGTGCTCCCAAAAGGTTGATTCTGTTCATCTGGAAGTGGTGTTTTCAGTTGGAGAAACATTTCATCACTCATCCAAGTGACGTCTTGAATCTCAGCTGACTGCAGGTTTCCCCAACCTTATAAACAGTATATTTGTACAATAACTGAAACTAGCCTACTGAATGAACAATGGGCTGTGAGGCCAGTAATAGGGAAGTAATAGATAGGATAACTATAAAGTGCATAAAAGAGCAATCCCCTCCAGTCCTGTTCCAGGAGCATGTCTGACCCAGCTCATAAAGTAGTTGTAAATCCAGAGGCTGTGCAGGTCAATCTGATTCTCCAGGCCTTGAAATGACTACTTCGGTGAACAGGGTCTGTGTGAGGCGTGACCAAAAAATTAGGAACTGGCAATGGTTCTTTAAAAACCAAAAACCTAAGATGGCCTGAAATGAGTCCAGAATTTAGCACCATTTCCTCCAATTAAGATGTGATTTAGTAGCTGGTGGATGGCCTGGATCAGACAAGAAACGGAGCTGATACTAATGGCAGCACTACTCTCAGGCAGTACAAGGCACGTTTACTGCCTTCATAGACAGCAGCAGAGAAGTGTTTTCTACAGATGAACAACTGGAAGACTGAAGATTATGCTGTGGATTATTGTGCTCAAGAGCCACAGTGACTGGACTCAGCAGCTGCAAATAATCCTATTTGCAACGTATGTCTGGTTCCTCAAACATACGTTGCAAATCCCAGTGAAGAAAACAAAATGAAATTTTTTTTTCAGATTTACATTTTTTTGAAATGTAAATATGTTATAAAGCTTGTACCTGATTCTCTACAAAATTCTGCTCGACTTAATTGGATTGTTTTGATGAATCCTAAGGGAGAACTGTGTGTTTATGTTTAGTTCCTGTTGTTTTAATTAAACTTTAAAAAGCAGTGAAACAGATTAACAGTACCCAATAATGCCAAAACACATGAATTAACTCATAAACTTGCTTTTTGCAGGTAAAGGCAACATGCTGTACCTGTGACAAAATAAAATAAAAATGTAATTTAATTGTATAAATTATATAAATTTCATACACATAAAAATAAAATATAGTTTTACATAATTATAGTTTAAAGGAAGTCACATAAAGGTTTTGAGTGTCTCTTTTTACACAGTTGGGAAAGTGAATGTCTCAAAAATATTTTCACATGTTTTAAATTGAGTAACAGTTGTTGACTTCACTGCAGCAACAATTAAAGGACTAAATATATAATGTGACTGATTACATGAACAATTCTTTTATCTGAGATTTCACACTGAATTTTCTATCATGATACTGAAACTGTTGTTTCTTAAATTTTATTCATAATATATTCACAATTTCTTGAGTGCTGAAATATTATCAATGTCTCAAATGTTTAAACTGTGACATTGTGCACATTCACTCATATTGCGACATTACAGTACACACTTTGCAAAACTCTAAACACAACTGTTTTATAAGTATGTCTAAGTTTTGCTTTTGTTTTTTTTGTTTACATTTCTTGTCCTTATAGGAATGATGGTTTGTCAATGAATGATGAATGATAGATGTAAAAAGAAATGCCAAACTTAATCTTCCACATCCAAGACCTTTTCAATGTTTGGGTGGTTTGGTGCAAGGTTTTTATAACCTTTTGCAAAAGTAGTTTCTATTTTCAGAGATAATGATTAAGTAATTAGAAATAAAAGTAACCATGGTAATGTAAACTGTTTTGAGAATTTTAATCCAGGAATAATAAATGAGCATAGCAGGGCAACTGCTTTTAGACTACTGTGTGCTATTAGTGTAAAAAGGAAAGTAGTTTTTGTATGACTCTCATATTACTTCCTCTCATTGTGTCACGTCGAGCACAGTAATAAACTGCTGTGTCCTCAGTCTTCAAACTGCTCATCTGTAAATAGACTTTACTGCTGGAGTCATCTCTGGAAATGGTGAATCTACCCTGGACTGACTGGGAGTAATAGATAGGAGAACTGGCAGTGCTGATATAAGCAATCCACTCCAGTCCTTTTCCAGGAGCCTGTCTGACCCAGCTCATACCGTAGCTGCTGAATGTGAATCCAGAGACTGTACAGGTCAGTCTGTGGGATTCTCCAGGCCTTTTAACCACAGATTCAGATTCTGTCAGAATCTGTCCATCAACACCTGTCAAAAAATAAAATAAGAAAAGAAAATAGAAAAAGGAAAGAATATAAATGAATTGTTCTCCAAAAATAAGGGCATGTTAAATTAAAATCTGGGAAAATCCTCACCTGCCCACAAAATAACTAAAAGGAGTAGTCCTGTCTTGTAATCCATGATACAGTACAACAAAAGTACCCAGAGCTGTGTGTCATTTTCTCCACAGAGGGATAAGTAGTGGTGGAAGATGTCTGTTTTGCATAGACTCCTCCTTACACGAATAGCCACTATTTTTCAAATGATTCCAAGAGTCAGACACATTTTTTTATAGTCTGTGTTACAAACATGAATTTTTGCTAAATGTATAATCTCATCTCTGAAACTCCCTCCAAAGAAGCTTGGAGGGAGTTTCAAGCAACAATTCTGACTCAGAAAACAAAAACAACCATCAAAAACACACTGACCTAAAAAAGATCTACCTTTATCTTTACAGTTTGAATAGTGTTTCAGATAAATTAGTTTTGCAGTTCTGTTGTTGAAAGCATGACGGCTTAATCTGCAACCTCCCAAATGGTTTTGTGACCATGACGGCAGAAAAAATTTGACTCATCAAAAAATCTGACTGCCACATGAGTGCAGAGCAAAATTATTGTCCCAATGGCAGGATTCAAACACTTTAAACATGATGAGAGATGAGGTTCTAAGGCTCATATCAGGATTATCACTTATGCTATGATGCTTGGTGCCAGAACAATATGTGCTTTATAAAGGATAAATAAAACCTTAAAATCAATTCTAAAACATAAATGAATTTAATACAACTCTGGATTCAGTTGGATGTGAGAATGACGCTTTATTCATAGCAGAATGGAGGAAATTGCAGTAATAATTAGAATTGTATGACTGAACAATATGACTTCTAATTTGTTAGGTATTGAGTTTCTTTGATAGAGGGTTTTTAAATAATTTGTTCTTTTCTTTAAAACAGTAACTGAATTCACGTTTAGATACAGATAGGTATAGAATATTTTATTTGCGACATTTATTTATTTAGCTATTGTTTTACTTTTTGTACTTGTTTTGTGTAATGTTATCATATTATCTTAGGTCAATTTGTTACAATTGTTTGCATGTAAATTATTTGTTGCTTTCTCTGATGTTTTTCTTTTAACAATAACAAAATTGTATACTGTGAAAAAATAATAATAGTTAAATTATTTATTTCTTATGAAATAAGTGATTCACATGAATATTGTAATATTGTTAGAATAAGCAGTCTCTTTATATCTTTAATGGTCTGAGAGCTCCTCCTCTGGTTTCTTTACTAATGTTCAGGCACTGTGAAGTTTTTGTTCAGGCCTACTGATGCTTCATGTTACTGTGACTCTCTGGCACAGTAATACACAGCAGTGTCTTCAGGCTGCACATTCGTCCCCCTGAGAGTGACTGTTTTGCTGGAAGATTCAAAGCTGATGCTGAACTTGTTTTTTAGTGAATCTTTGTAGTATGTTGTCCATCCATCTCCTGCCCTTCCAATCCACTCCAGTCCTTTTCCTGCAGGCTGTCTGATCCAAGCTGTTGGGTAGCTGCCGAGAGAATAAGAAACCTGACAGGTGATGGTCAGGTGTTCCCCTGGCTGTACAATCATGGAGGCTGGCTGTATCAATGTTTCAGAATTTACACCTGTTAACAGAAAAGTATATTTCATAATAAATTATCAATTTGTGCTGACAAAACTAAACTAGAGATTGTAAGAAATCCAGAGAGACTCACGTGATCCAGCTAACAACAACAGTAGCAGAGCTACAGAAAACATGATTTAGGTTGAGACTGATATTCTGGTATCTCCACGCAAAGAAAATGTGCAGAGTTTTATGGCTGAGCAGAAAGGAATCCGAGTTTGCATAAAATCAAACATACAAAGCATCTTTGTTGACCTAACTCTGACTCATCAAAGAGGCTGTGTACCATCGTTGTATGTTTATGTTATTAAACAAATACGATGTATTTATATCCTTATTTGTGCACCAGAAGCGATTCACTTTGTTTCAGATATTAAAGACTGTTTCCACAGAAGCTTTAAACAGTGACATTTATTGATTCATACATTGCTTTACTTACTTATTTATTTTCTGTATCGTCATGGAAATACACTTAAACATGTTTGGAGAATTTTGCAGACATACCCTGTTTACAGATGTCAGACACACAGAAACAAAGAGCTTACAGAGAAAAATACCTGCTCAGAAAATGTAATATATTTACTTAGGTCTCTTTTACATGTATGCATGCACTAATCTTAATTGTTGAAAACCTTTTAAAAAAATGATGAATCTTTGTGGCAGTAAGTGCAGTTACAAAATGGTTAATTTTATTGTGAAAAATAAATAAACAATTTTCCCCATTTTTGTGCATCAATAACATTTTATGTAAAAGAAAATCCATGTGTACCTTTGACTTTTTACAACTGGCAAACAAAGACACATTTCTTTTTGGTGGAAAGCAAAATGCACTTAAATATTAAGACGCAACAAGTTGCGTCATGTTACTTTTGTTTCATTAGATGCAATTATAAAATTTACGTAAATATTTTCAGAGTGAAGAAAGTTGCTGTTTTTGTACTTATCTTTGATTTTTATATGATGAAACCTCTTTAATATCCTTATGGGTCTGAAAACTTGTTTTTTGGTTGGTTTACAGCTGTTTGGTGTTTGTTTGGTGTCTGGCACAGTAATACACAGCAGTGTCTTCAGGTTGCACATTTTGTACATAAAGAGTTACTGTATTGCTGGAAGAGTGTAAGCTGTTCACACTTTACACCTGTAAGCAGAAAAGCATATTTCATAGAAATAAACCATCAGAGTTCTGCTGCTGAAGACAGAGGGCTGGTTGTGAAAGCTCTGATGGGGTCATATTAAGGCAACATAGAACAAAAAACCAAAAACTAACCATAAACATGGGTGATCCAGTATTTGTCTTTGTGTGTGTTTATCTGAATGAGTCCAAGAGCCTCTCTCAGCTGACCTGGGCCCTGTTCTTCGTACCTCGCTTACTACATCCAAGATCAAATGACACATCCAAGATCAAATCATCGCGCTAACCCTGAGCTCGCTATTCCGATTCCCCGAACACACCTGTTGTTGACGATTAGTATAGCTGGATGAAGTAATGTGAGATCACTGGGTGGCCCAACAGGGGCTACGCATCGATAGTAGAAACATTGATCGGCAACCCTTTGATTGGTCGGCGAATATGTCGTAGGAGCGCGCTCGGTATTTTCCGGCAGCAGAGCAAGAACTCTTGAGTGAGGGATTTCAGGAGTTTCAGAGTTTAATCAGAACGCAAGGGAACACTGCAAAGGCTGCAAAAGCAAGGAGAGAGGGCTGGCAGAAAGTTGCTGACAACTTAAACTCGTAAGTAATTTAATAATAACAATAATAATGGAGTGGATTTATATAGCGCTTTTCAAGGCACCCAAAGCGCATGACAATACCACTATTCATTCACTCTCACATTCACACACTGGTGGAGGCAGCTACGGTTGTAGCCACAGCTGCCCTGGGGCAGACTGACAGAAGCCAGGCTGCCATATCGCGCCATCGGCCCCTCTGGCCAACACCAGTAGGTGGTAGGGTAGATTTATCATATCACACTATATTATCCAATATTATATTACATTATATTATATTATAATATGTTATATTATATCCCCCTTCACATTAGAGCCACAACAGGACCCACTAGAACATGGGAACAAGTAAAAGTGAAATATAAGAATATTCTACAGAATGGTAATATTTATCACTTATATTGCTTTTCGTCTCTTGGAAAGAGACCCTGGAATACTCTGTTTGTTTGTTCATAACAGCAACCACGAAAAGGGCAGAGCAAAAAAAGACAGATGGTGGTCCTGCACCGCCTCGTCAACAAGTTGGTTAAGTAAATAATACCCTCACGGGAATATCGATATCTCTCAATGAGCACACTGTCGCGCTGAGCTAGAGGATCCTGTCTATCCCGCAATATACGCTGAATTCTGAGGACTCTCCTTATCAATCTTGGCTGCGACAGACTTCCCAAATCCACCTTCGCTTTTATAGCCGTGGTCTCCCATCTTGATTACACGAAGTAATTTGCAATTACTACTCTGAAATATGAATTACATCTGTAATAATCACATACATGTAATAGAATGTTAATGGTACATTTCCCTTTTTTAGGAAATAACCTGTATGTATCTGTGTGAAATCAATGAAAGGATCAAGTGCTGCATTATCTTTAGTTACATTGATGTTATTTATTTATGGTGAAACAGTGGTAAAATATCGCTGTTGCTTTCGTATAAATGAAGCGGACATACCTGCGTGGCCGCGATCTAATCCTGTTTACATAAAGTAAACCTGCTCCCGAGCAGGTTTACGCTTACGGCTCTGTTGCTATGACAGCAAGTCCCAGATGTGCTTCGAAGAACCGAACGATCCAAGATCACGCGAAATCGTCAACATTCAAATCCGGCTAACTTACTTAGCGAGGTACGAAGAACAGGGCCCTGTTCTGCAATACATATGAAGGGACTGAAGACATCAGTACTCCACCTCTTCATCAAAGAAATACTGTCTCGATTCACTCACACTTACCATACATTCATTTTCAGATACAGTTTGCATGTTATTTTTCAGTCTTAAAGCACTAAAAATGCAGGATACCATCATCTAAACAAAGCTCATGTAGCAATTACACCAGGTGGTGACATTTAGCTGTTAACAAGCGAGACACTCACTCAATAGAAAATTCAGATTAGAATAAAGATGTGAAAGAGTGTTAGAAAGACAAAAAAATAGATCAATGAATAAATTATAATGTTGCTTTTTAACTGATGTTTACACAACAAACTGTTTTAGAAGCTATATATATATATATATATATATATATATATATATATATATATATATATATATATATATATACATTATTTATAGCCTTGAGAAGAGGAAGTAAAAGAAAAAACACAAGAGCAGCTGCACACATGAACATTTCTGCATATTTAGATGCATGAAATGCTTTACTTTCTCCTCAGTTTTCATGTTTTACTGCCACCTAGAGGTTTTTTAGTATTTACTTTCTTTAAAAGGGTATTTGGCGTAGTAATATACAATAGAGTCATACTGCTGGACTGTACAGACCTGTGGAAACAGAAATGTAATTTCAATCTTTATCTAACTATTTAGTATTTCTTTTGTCATTAAAGGTGTGAATCGACTGAAAGCTCCTTCCAAATAAAGCATCAGAACTACAGAAAAGAAAAAAAACTTTGTTGATCTTGATTTTTAATAAATCTATATTCTGAAATATGTTTCTGTCAACCAAGGTGTTGGGGATTATACAGCAACTCAGTTTTCAGTCCTCTTCTGAATTGAAAAAGTACATTATGGGTCAGTAGTTTGTTCCAAGATCTTAATATGGAAATCATTTATATGATTAATAGATATTTTCTCATCTGTTTACACTTCACATCATGAATACTGAAATTAGTTTTCCAGTGAAGAAAACCCTCAAAATCACTCCACTCCAAACTCCTGCAAGAAAAAAAGAAAAACAAAGAAAAGAAGTTATCATTATAATCAGAGTGTTGTCCTGTTTTAAACAATAAATTGTTTTCTCATGATAGAAACATATAATGAATAATAAACTCCAGGAAGTAATGTAGTCCATAATTTTGACCACTTTATAATCAGAATGTTTGTCTGTTCTGTTAAAAAAACTACACGAGAACTGATGACAATTTGACTGGGTCATGCAACCCAGTGTTTTGTGTTTCACTGTATTCTTTTATTCATTTATGTTTTAGCTTAGCTTATCCAGTTAATTTCTATTAAGCCTAGGTTGCTGTTATTGTTCATTGTTTAGTAGATTCCCCTTGTGTTTTCACCCTGTGTTTTGGTGTCTCTTACCCTTGATGTTGTCATGTCTGTCTGATCATGTTTCCTGTTTTATTTTGAAAGAATCTGGTGTTTTTTGTTCTTTGTATTTAGTTTCACCTCCCCTGTCCCGTCATTAGGTTTATGTGTGTCAGCTGTGTCCTCGTGTGTCTCTACTTCTCCTGATCACCTCATGTGTGTACTTAAGTCTGTCTTAAGTCTGTCTCCCTTGTTCACTGTTGCATCGTCTGTGTTCCTTCCCTCAAGTCAGTTAAGTGTTTCCGCAAGATTTTGTGCAGGTCATGTTCATTCATAGTTTATTCATATACCTGCAAAAAATCTTGTTCATAGTCATCACAGTTATTTTCCCATGGTCGTTTTCCTCATATAGGTTTTTTAATATTTCCCAGTTTAGGTTCCAGTTTAGTTTTGCTGCTGTTGTCTTTTGCTTTATTTTTGTAATTCATGTTAATCAGCCTGAATAAACAGCTCACCTTCTGTTTGAAACCCAGTTCTGTGTCCCTCTGTGTCTGCTCCTGGGTCCGTTACATTCACACACCGGCGCACCCCGCACTGACAATGATGATGTGTTCATAAAGGAGCAAAACTCTGCATAGACCTCCCACAACAAGAACTAATTGTTTTTCACTGAGTTTTATTGGGCCTTTTCCCCTCAAACAAATGCTTCCAAAAGAAGTAATACTGTTAAATTTAGCCAGATCTAATAGGACCTGTAGGGTATCCCAGGGTGTTTTGTATAATTTCATTGTGTCATATTTGCTAAAAAGCAACTACCTACAGCAGCTCAAACAGCTCATTCAGCAACAATAACTGTGTCTTCAGTCCTAACCAGAGTTGACAAAGTATAGTATCTGCTAATAACGTCACTTCAGTGCTTTGCCAAGATCCTGTCTGATCCAGTCTGTCTGTCTGATTTAGTCATTCACTGGATGTGATGTGAGAGATTGTAAAATTCAGTCTCTGAGAATTATGTTTCCTGCGTCTGTGAAACATCTGACAAAGAAGGAAATCATCGCTTGTACCTATTCAAACAATTAAACATTATTTTAATGTAACTCAGTTACTCAAAGTTACAGTGAATGATTTTCAGCTTGCTCATGTTTCCAGACTGTAATCAAGTGTGCATTTTACAGTGTCAAATTACCATTTGTATTTACCTTTGATATTAATATAACTAACAGATATTTTCCCATTGCTTAAAGTAAAACTTTAAATGTAGACTCAAAGGTCCTTTTTCAGGTTAAGAAAAAAAAAACAATACGTCATTTACTGGTTGAGGTTTTTGCACACTTGCTATTCTGTCTTCAATCACTGTGCTTTGTCGGGCACAGAAGTAAACAGCAGAATCTTCCTCTGTCAGGCTGTTGATTTCAAGGTACTGTCTGCTGCTGGAGTCTTCTTCAGTTACGATGAAACGATCTTGAAAAGAACTGCCATAGATAGCAGAGTTTGAGCCTGTGTCCATTCTGCCAATCCACTCCAGAGCTCTTCCAGGTTTCTGTCATATCCAATGCAAATAATGGCTTGTCAGGCTATAACCAGACAGCATACATGATATCTTTACTCTCTCTCCAGGTATTTCACCTCATCATCTCAGTAAGTTATTTTTCAGTAATGTGTTTCATATGAGAAGGAGTCGAATTTAAACATTAGCTCTCTTCAGTTCAAAGGATAGTAAAAGACCCAGAAGTGACACAATTTACTACAGAGTCCAGAATCACTCATCAAGTTTGTTCTTCTGTGTTTTAAAGAAAAAACAATTTGCCATAATTTAAAGCTGTTTATAGTCAGAGATTGTTTTTCTGGTTAAAAAAGAAAAAAGAACTGCAAGAAGTTCTGTGATCAATAAAATGACAATTGTAATAATGGAGCAAAAGTTTGCAGAGATCTCCGTCTACAAGAGAAATTTGGTATTCAAAAACTCAGTTATACAGCTTCTAAGTATCTTATCATCATCATATTATATCATTATCATATATCGTATCGTATTATTATATCAGGAGTATCTTTGCCATAGTACTTAAGCTTATGAGAATCTCATTCTCAACTGACCAGATTATTTACAGAGGGATGGTTGATTTACAGCGGCAGCACGGTGGCACGGTGGTTAGCACTGTTGCTGCACAGCAAGAAGGTCCTGAGTTCAATTCCACGATCAGGCCGGGGTCTTTCTGTGTGGAGTTTGCATGTTCTCCCCGTGTTTGTGTGGGTTCCCTCCGGGTACTCTGGCTTCCTCCCACCGTCCAAAGACATGCAGCTTGTGGGGATAGGTTAATTGGATAATCTAAATTGCCACTAGGTGTAAATGTGAATGGTTGTCTGTCCCTGTGTGTTGGCCCTGCGACAGACTGGCGACCTGTCCAGGGTGTACCCCGCCTCTCGCCCTATGACAGCTGGGATAGGCTCCAGCGCCCCCCGCGACCCTGAAAAGGATAAGTGGAAGCGAATGGATGGATGGTTTGTGAATGCTGCAGGATTGATGCGATGCTGATCTACATTTCTCATTGCTCTGCATGTAGTGCCGGAGGAATCACCAGTATATTTTTGATGATATATTTCTCATGTACTGTGGATAACTATTATCCAGAGGTAGACCTTAAAGTGCAAAATGGATAAAATATGTGTTTTACTTTATTGGGAGGGAAAAATATTCTATAAAGTGAATTTAAAATTTTATGTGAGTGTATCTAATGAAACTATCAGGATTTTGTACAGCTGCTTAGCAACTTCTGTCACTGTGGATCTCGAGCACAATAATAAACAGCAGAATCTTCAGTCTTCAGGCTGTTCATCTGCAGATACAGCTGCTGTCTGCTATTGTCTCTGGAGACAGTAAACCTGCCTCGGACTGACTGAGAGTAGTAGTTGGTGGCACTGTTAGCATCAGCAGCAATCCATTCCAGCCCTTTTCCAGGAGCCTGTCTGATCCAGTGAATCCAGTTGCTGCTGAGTGTGAATCCAGAGGTTGTACAGGTCAATCTGTGAGACTCACCAGGTTGTTTAACCGCTGGTTCAGATTCTGTCAGAGTCTGACCCTTAACACCTGCCCCAGTAAAGAGAAAATTAATAACAAACGCACAACTTAAGCATGAACCAAAATATAATGTTATATTATCATCAACAAAGCTTTTCACCTGCCAAGCAGAGAGTTAAAAACAGCAGTCCTGTCCTACAATCCATCATGTCAGGCTGTGAGTCCACTGTTCTCTGTCATCATCTCTGCAGTCAGACATAAAGTGATAGAAGCTGTCAGTGCTTTGCATTGACTCCGCCTCCTCATGAAGGGCAGCTTTTCCCTGATGAAATAAAGACGAGAATCACAACAACCTAAACCTATTCACCTTAACAAGAAAGAAGAAATAACATTTAGTGTCAGATTTACTAATGGTCGGTGGCAACAATAAGCCTTCACTAACACTAAACAGCTTCTGGGTTTACTAACACAATGTGGTGTATGTTTTGTGACTGAAAAATCTGGACAGGTAATTTTTGCAGATGGCCTTTTTGTATTTGTATCTGCAAGAGTTTCCACCTCAGGAGAAGAACAGAACATGAAAGAAATGAGTTAAATATTTAATTTACTATTACTACACACAATTTATTGCAAATTGTGCTAAATCCAGCACTGAAAAACACATATCTTATACACATAGTTAGGATAGCTGCTTCCAGAAGTGTTTATGTATTTGGAATGAGAGGGTGAAATGAATGAATGTTTAATTGACACATTCATTGTGACATTCTGCATAGATGTTAGTGCAAGGCCAAAATTTTGGTTTTGTCGTAAAGCTCTTTACACAGTTTGTTCATGATCTGACAGTAAATAATGTTGTGTGTCCTTCTACACATCATACTGGTCAGCTGTTACCAAAGGATTTCAGTTATATGTGGTGAAATAGTTTATAATAACTGTTAGATTTTGTATTGTTGATTGTCATTTATGCTTAGAAATATCTACTTATATATGCTTAGAGTTTTGTAATTAGTTGTAGATTGGTAGAGGTTTTGATCCTTGATAGTCTGCAAACTTTGTGTGTATTAGACAGCACTTTGGGAGCATGAGAGAGGTCGTACCTTGTCTTATTGTTTTATGGTAGGATTAACGTAGTTGCGTCTGTTCTAGTCTAAGTGCTCTTTGTTTAGATGAACTGCTGGACTTCCTCACGGTGTTATCTAGGGTGAACCATCTAGGGTGAGGGGGGGGTCTACCCTCTTCCTGACCAAGGATGTTATATGACCCTTTGATCAGCAGTATCACACATGCACACACACACACACACATGCACACACACCTACATACACAGGCAAGGTACTCTTTGTGTGTATGTAGACGTCATATGTTAATGAACCTATGCATATTCATGTAACCTCAATAAAAGAACAGTGGTACGGGAGGACGGACGAGAGCAACCGGGTCAGGCGAGGGAACGGCGCCTCTTCGGTCTCTCCCGTGCACGAGAAACATGAAGAAGCTTGCCTACTTGTGTCTTGCTTTGCAGTGTAATTATATTGTCTTCAACGTTCCAGCGGAAAGGTACAAGCTACAAACCTATCATTAATCAAGTTTGTCATGGCTGAGTGAAGGACCCAAGATGCATGCACTGACTGTGATGCGAATGAGCTTTATTTGTAAGGGGAGGATAAAAACAGAAACTAAGGAAAACCTAAACTGGGAAAACTAAGAAACAAGGAACCAACAAACCTGAAAAGCGAGGGGACTTAGAGAAGGGTAATGCGGGGGATGACAAGCAGAAAGGAAAGCATGAAGGTAACACAGACGGACCAGTAACAAGCAGAAGGGAACGCAGGGCTTAAATACACACTGGAGCACACACTCCACACAAAACAGGCACTATCAAAGTAGAACAGCAAATACAACAAGCACGCATAGACACTAGCTTAACACTAAGACATCAGACATGGCAACAGGTAGGGAACACAGAGATATGGCACCAGGGCAGGCAGAGAGACACAGAACAGAACAGAGCTCAAAAAATACAAAACAGGAACTAACCCCTAAGAAGAAGAAAATCTTACCAAGAATTAACCTGAAACACAAGATAATAATAATCAAAACCAAAACGACTGAGTCACAGACTCAGGACCATGACAAAGTTCTTCTCTGGATAACTCCTGCATGCCACCTGAGTCTTAAAATGAGTTAATACTAACGTGTGAATCCAGAAAATAAAACATTTAACAGCATGATGTAACTATCAGTGATGATGAAGCTGTATGTTATATTGTTTAACCGTTTTAATTATTAATTGGTGAAGGTAAATAGAGAAAGTATTTTTTGTATTTCAATTACAGTCTCTCACTTTCTTATTTGACACAATAATAAACTCCAGTGTCCTCAGTCAACTATTCATATGTATCCATACTTTGCAGCTGGAATCATCTCTGGAGACGGTGAATCTACCCTGAACTGACTGGCAGTATTAAGTAGGATAAGCTGCTGCTGAAGGCGAATCCAGAGGCTGTACAGATCAATCTGTGGGACTCTCCAGGCCTTTTAATGATTTCATATTCTGTTTAACCATCACTTTCTGCTTAAAATGTTTTTTTAAACCCCATGAATTAAGTCAGGTCAGAAACAAAAACAATTTATATCAAAACTAGTAAGAGAAAATCTTCACCTGTCCAGTAGAAAGATAAAACCAGCAGACTCTTTAGTCCATAGTGTTAGTTTTTGGTTTTTGCTGTCCTTTGAGCTGAATAGAGCTATTGTTTAAATTAGACTCCTCCTCATATGAAACACATTACTGAAAAATAACTGACTTGGTCCTTACTTGGTGAAAAATATAAACTTTATGTATTACTGCAGTCAAATTGTGACTGGTTATAACAGGAAGGACATCATGAAGTCATATTGCCTTTACAGTAAATGAAAGGTATTATTAGTCATAGTGTATAATGTATATTCTTTACCACAACAGGTTGTGGCAGATGGCTGGTGAGCTTGGGCCTGCCTGGACGTGTCTTCATATTAAAAGGAACTTTTAAAAAACTTCAGTCCTTTTCTGAGATGCTGTTTGATTCAGTGTCTGATGTGGTCATTCACTGGATATGAATTGAGAGAATGTAAAAGTTGATATGTGTGACTCTGCTGGAGGAGATTCTTGATCATAGATCTGTTAGGGAAAAAACTATTCATCACCTTTTCATCTTAAAAATTCTCAGTACTGAAAATAACTAATTGCAATAACGAAGTTGATAACTGAATTAATTTCTATGGATAACTGTCATGTTCTAGTAAAATCAGGTATGGAGCCAAAATAGTCATTTTGCTTGTGCAGAGCTCATCAAAGTCACGTGGCTGATTGAGGTTTTTGCACAGCTGCTCTTCTATTTTCAGTCACTGTGGAATCGAGCACAGAAGTAAACAGCAGAATCTTCAGCTGTCAGACTCTTGATCTCGAGGTACTGAGTGCTGCTCGGAACATCTTGAGTAAAGGTGAATCGGTTTTGAAAGGCACTGGCGTAGCTAGCAACAGTTGTAGCTGTGTTTATCCACCCCATCCACTCCAAAGCTTTCCCAGGTTTTTGTCGTATCCAGTTAATGCCGTAACTTGTCATTGTATAACCAGATGTGACACATGAAATCTTCACAGTCTCTCCAGGTCTTTTGTCCTCAGAGGGAGGCTGGTCCAGTCTGATATCACACCAAACATCTGTAATTAAGATTAAAGAAATGAAAATAATCATGTTATCACAAAAATGGTCTTTGTAGCTCTAAATTTCTTACCATGAATAGTCAGAACAAATAATAAACCCCAGATTATTATATTTTTCATTCCCTTCATTGTGAACACTGCTGCTTCTGATGCTCTTTCAGAGCTTTCTTTCTCTGTCAGATGACATGACTGTTACTGACGGTGTGTTTATAAAGAAGAAAGACTTTGCATAGAACTCCATCTGCAGGTTTGAACTGGAATATGAAAAAAATATGGTTTAACATCTGCTGCTGGTACAATATTTTTAGAGAGAAAGAAATGTAGATAGAATACTGTAGTGGACCAATGTAAACTGTGCACCTGGGGACAGACTTTGCTGGAAACTTCTGAAAAAAGAAAACTCACCAGAGACCAAAGGATTCACAAAAAATACATAAATCATCATATATTCACATCATATATGGGAAGGCCCCATGACTGAAAGGGGCCCTAGAAAATGGTAGAAGAGTCATTTAGTCTTTTTTTTTTTTCAACCACTCATAAAAAAAAAACAAAAAACGTTTGCTTCGCAAATTCCATATCAATGTTTTGTAAGTGTTAGTTTTGTTTATGGTCAGCCTCTGTCTGTCACCCCCCACCCCTCAAGATATGGTTTGGCTCCAGGTTAAATTATAGTTAAATTTTTACTGCCATAGGTAGCAGAGTTTCTTCTTGTGTTCATCCACCCAATCCACTCCAGAGCTCCCCCTGGGCTCTGTTGTATCCAGCCAACATTGTAACCTGTGAGTCTATAACAAGATAGGATACATGACATCTTCACTCTTTCTCCAGGTCTTTTCACCTCTGAGGGATTCTGCTCCAGTTTGATCTCACTCCAAACTTGAGTGAGAAAAAAAGCATGTGATCATGAATAAAAAGAATAGAATAATGAATAAAGCATTCCTGTGAAATTACACAATAAAGAATATAACGCATATAACCAAGAAAACTAAAATTAAAATATTTGTATGAAATATTCCGTCTGGAGCCTTTTGGTATGCAAAATTCACTTAAACAACTTATTTCTCTATTCTTTATTTTTTTATAAAAGCATATGATATTACGGAGCCCCGCAGGGGACATGGGAGAAAAAAAAAATTAAGACGGACTTTTGCGAGATCTCGCAAAACAAACTCGGGATCTCGCAAAAGTATTGCGAGATCTCGCAAAAGTTTTAGCCGCATTCTTCGGAGGCCGCCAGCTCGAAGCCGACCGGGAGGTCGAGGCACGATGTGCCGGGAAAGCGGTGTTCCTCCCGGCTGTAGTAGGCCTCGACCTCCCGTTAGCTTCGAGCTAGTGGGTGTCACATCTCCAAAAACGTCGGAGCACTTTTGCAAATATGTGATGTCTTGTAAACCGAGCAGGTATCTGACGTTTACACAACTACATTCACGCCTCAAAATATCTTAAAAGTGTATTTTGTGACCCAGAAAGAGTAATATTACAACTAAGTAGCTGCCGCCATTGTTGGAATTCAACTTTTGCGAGATCCCGAGTTTGTTTTGCGAGATCTCGCAAAAGTTTTGCAAGATCCCGAGTTTGTTTTGCGAGATCTCGCAAAAGTTTTGCGAGATCCCGAGTTTGTTTTGCGAGATCTCGCAAAAGTTTTGCGAGATCCCGAGTTTGTTTTGCGAGATCTCGCAAAAGTATTGCGAGATCTCGCAAAAGTCCGTCTTAATTTTTTTTTCTCCCATGTCCCCTGCGGGGCTCCGTATGATATAATGAACTCTCTCCATCGTAATTCAAAAGACTCTACTCAAAAGAAGTAAAAATTTTCTCATTTCATTTCATCAGAGTCGCTGTGCTTTTGTCTTTCACAGATGTAAACAGCAGAATCTTCTGCTGTCAGGCTCCTGATTTCAAGGTACTGTCTGCTGCTGGACTCTTCTTCAGTCATGATGAAACGACTTTGAAAAGAACTGAAATAGTCAGCAGAGTTTGAGCCTGTGTCCATCCTACCAATCCACTCCAGAGCTCTGCCCGGCCTCTGTCGTATCCAGTGCAAATAATAGCTTGTCAGGTCATAACCAGATATGATACATGACATCTTCACTCTCTCTCCGGGTCTTTTCACCTCAGAGGGAGACTACTCCAGTTTGATCTCACTCCAAACTCCTGCAAGAAGAAAAAAAAGAGTTTTAAATATGTAATGCCATTTCTTGGAGAAACTCTTGAATATCACATTTTTATGGGCCTCATCTCCCTAAATTATTTACTGAACTGGGGACATTTGTTGCTAGTCAGACTTTTTTTTAAAGTATCGAGGAGGTAATGTAACAAATATATGTGCAGACTGTCAGTAAAGGTCCGTCAGTTTTCATGTCATTTATTGATTTACATTGGGAGTAAAGTTGTTCTGTTTTATTGAAGGTGAGGAGGCAATAAAATAAAACCTGAAGGATTTTGTACAGCTGCTTAACCAACTTCTATCACTGTGACTCTCGGGCACAATAATAAACAGCAGAATCTTCAGTCTTCAGGCTGTTCATCTGCAGATACAGCTGCTCTCTGCTGTTGTCTCTGGAGATGGTAAAACGGCCTCTGACTGGCTGAGAGTAGTAGATGCTACTACCGCCATTACTAATTCTTGCAATCCACTCCAGTCCTTTTCCAGGAGCCTGTCTGATCCAGGCCATACTGTAGCTGCTGAATGAGATTCCAGATGTTGTACAGGTCAATCTGTGAGACTGGCCAGGTTGTTTAACTGCTGGTTCAGATTCTGTCAGAGTCTGACCATTAACACCTATAAAAATAATGAGAAAATGAATGACGCACACAACTTTAAAGCATGTAACAGATTATTTTAGACCATCAAAAAAACAACTCTTAACCTGCCAAGCAGAGAGTTAAAAACAGCAGTCCTGTCCTGCAGTCCATCATGTTGAGATGAGTCTGATTTCTGTCATCATCCCTGCAGTCAGATATGAAGAAGCTCTCTGTGTTTTTGCATTGACTCCTCCTCTCAGACATTTGTGTCTAGTATCTAAAGAGTAAAGAATAATAAAGGCTTTTTTTTTAAATCATGTTTATCTAAATTAATATTTTTGGCATTTCCCAAAATGTTTGCCTGACTTCACAGAGAGAAACAGAATCATGTTATTAGCAAATATTTGCTTTATATTCTTATGAAAGAGTATAGCAGAAGTGTATAGTCTTAATTTTAAATAATTTATTGAGAAGATGTGATATGCTTAGTAATAAATAGATTAGTTTGCTTGTTTTTTTTTATTGTTTTTTCACAATATGTAAAAACACAACTTCGAACTTATTTAACTTCACCTAGATCATATATCAGACAGTTTATCAGAGCAGTCTATGCATTTAAACAAAACATTTCCTGAAATAAATTATCTGTCATCCTTTTCTCTCCCTGGGATGTACCTGTTCTGTAACATTAGCTAAATACACACACAACTAACAGACTGCATCAGAAGCCTAATTGTAATGCTAAATACAGCACCATAAATGATGCATAAATTATATGTTTTTGTCTCGTACATTTCTTTGTATTCATTAAAGATGTGATGAATATGCAATAGAATTTACTTTTATTTGTTAAATAAAATTATAAATTCATGAAACAAAAACATGTGAATTGTAAAAAAAAAAAAAGAAGCATACTCATGGTCTCACCTGTCACCTGACATGCTGGCTTTAGGCTTTAATCTGTGGATTCTTACACTTAAAGTTATTCAGTCTATTTATAGTTGGACACTCCAGTCTCATCACCACATCTTTAGACAGACGTCTGAAGGAGTGTTTAGAAGGATTCTAAACATAAACACTGGACATAACTAAGATTTTGAAAGGGAGATGGCCAGTTGAATTATGTGTTTGTTTGATCATTTGTTAGTTTGTATTGCTCAGTTTTTGTTTGTTTGTGTGTGTTTTTTAATGGATTAGCCTTTGTATACTTTCCAGAATTCCATATAAAAATGGGTTGAGTGCATAATATGAATCATTTATGTTTAAAATACATGTTGTGTTTTATTTGCTCTAAGAAACTCATCTACATTTACCAGTGAACTGATGGTGGTGCAGAGTTTAAATAACGTAAGGTGCTTTTCTTCTTGACTTCTTGACTTCAGCTTGACTTCACCCACCTGAAATTAAAGCTGACAGGAAGATAATTTCTTCAACTGTCATGATGTGACCTTGACTCAAAACCTTTGAAAACTATTTATTTGATATCTGTTTAAACCATAAATGATTTGGTTCCATCCTGGTCACTGTGGTTGTCGGGCACAATAATAAACAGCAGAATCTTCAGTCTTCAGGCTGTTCATCTGCAAATACACCTGCTGTCTGGTGTTGTCTCTGGAGATGGTAAACCGGCCTCGAACTGACTGAGAGTAGTATGTGCTAGTAACTTGGATAGTTGCAACTCACTCCAGTCCTTTTCCAGGAGCCTGTCTGACCCAGTGCATCCAGTAGCCACTAAATGTGAATCCAGAACCTGTACAGGTCAGTGTATGAGAATCTCCAGGTCTTTTAACTACTGGTTCAGATTGTGTCAAAGTCTGACCATCAACACCTGTCAGAACAAGTTACATGCAGAAAGTTGATTAGTTGTTGGCGACAAGTTTGACTTAACATTAGTGAAATCACTCACCTGCCCATAAAATCATCAAAAGTAGGAGCCCTCTTCTTAGATCCATCACTCTAAACTGTGTGACCACTGCTGTTTGAAATCTGTCAACTTCTGCAGGACAAGCAGGTTTAAGACATCCAAGTTTTGCATTAACTCCTCCTCACAGACGTTTTTGTTTATTTGGGTTTTTTTTTGAGCATCTTGTATTACAAACACAAAAGTTAAATTAGCTCACATGAACAGGCTGCATAAAACAGTTTAGCTCTTTTAGTGTATTTTACGATATATTTGTTAACTTGTTATTTTCTGTTTTATCGCGAGAGTACTGTTGCCCGCGAAGTGTTGTTGTTGTTGTTAGTATGAAAAATGGCGGAACGAATAAAGCACTGTGAATGAGAGTACGACGTCGTGTCTTTTGAGTTAACATTGGTAGCAGAGGATGGTTTCCAATTACAAAGTACCACCAAAGCTTGATGAAGCCAGGCCATACGAATGCTGGAAGAATGAAGTCAATATCTGGAGACGAGTTACGGAGCTGGATAAAAAGAAACAGGCACTCGCGGTGGCGCTGGGGCTCGAGGGAAGAGCCAGAGAAACGGCCATGGAGATACCCGCGGAAGATTTGGACAAAGATGACGGTATGGAAATACTACTTGCAAAATTTGACGCGGTGTTTCAGAGAGAAGAGGAAGACCGCGCTTATGAAGCCTACTCGTGTTTTGACTCCATTGCAAAGAACCACAGTGTGTCCATGGCAGACTACATTATAGACTTTGAACAGCGTTATAACCAGATGAAAAAGTACAACATGATGCTGCCTGACGCTGTGCTAGCATTTAAGCTTCTAGATACAGCTTGTCTTGATGAGAAAAGTCGACAGCTTGCACTGACAGCGTGCACGGACTTAACGTTTGCGTCTATGAAGTCTGCACTAAAAAGGATTTTCGGTAGGAAAGTAACCGGAGTTTTCAGCGGAATTCAAATGAACCAAGAAGCAGTTTTCCTTACGGAACAAAAAGGTCCCAAATACAAACGAAACAACGGTACTTTGTCGCGGAGTGGACAGCGACAACCACTACAAGGTACCAACCCACTTGACAAGTTTGGCAAGCGAACAAGATGTGCTATTTGTCAGAGCACTTACCACTGGGCGAAGATGGGAAAGTGGAGGAGTGTAACATTACTTTGTACACTAAAGCCTCAATGACAGACTCTGAAATCTTCCTGACCGAGGCACTGGGGTCAGCCATTATTGATACTGCATGTACACGTACAGTTTGTGGTCAGAAGTGGCTAGATAGTTACATGCCTGACCTCAGCCAAGGCCAAGTAAACAAGCTGTTGCAATCAGAAACCCCCAGCTCCAGACCATTTCGCTTTGGGGATGGTATTGTAGTGTATTCCAGCAGAAAAGTGAAACTTCCAGCCAAAATTGGACAAACAAAATGTGACATTGAAAGTGAAGTAGTTCCTGTTGACATTCCACTACTACTGAGCAAAATGTCTCTCAAGAAAGCAGGGACTGTTCTAGACATGGAGAATGACAGTGTTGCCATGTTCAAGCAGCCTGTTCCCCTAGAGCTCACTAGTTCGGGACACTTTTGTGTGGACATTAGAGATGAAAATACTACAGAAAGCTACAATGAAAATGAAGTTCTCATGGTAACTGCTGAAATGTCTACAAAAGAGAAACCGAAAGTCCTTGTGAAACTTCATAAGCAGTTTGGTCATGCATCTGCAGAGAGGTTATTGAGGCTCATCCAAAGCTCTGGCAATACAGATAAACAATGTGCAGTTATTCTACAAGAGATAGTTCGTGACTGTGACATTTGTCAGAAATATTGCAAAACCAAGCCAAGACCTGCTGTTGGTCTACCCCTGGCTTCTGAGTATAATGAGACAGTAGCGATGGATCTACATGAGCTGGAGCCCAATGTGTGGTACCTTCACATCATCGACCACTTCACACGCTTCAGTGCCAGTAGCATTGTAAAGACAAAGAAAGCTGCAGAGACCTGGATAAGCATTCACGGTGCCCCCAGACGGCTCTACACAGACAACGGCGGAGAGTTCAACAACACAGACATTCGGGACATGGCTGAAAACTTCAACATTGAGGTAAAAACAACGGCGGGGTATAGTCCCTGAAGCAACAGACTACTGGAGAGACATAACATGACACTTACAGAAATCCTCCTGAAGGTAAAAAAGGAACGTGGATGTGACTGGCACACTGCGCTAGACTGGGCCCTTATGGCCAAAAACAGTATGCTTAATGTACATGGTTATAGTCCACATCAACTTGTGTTTGGCCAAAACCCCAACCTTCCTTCTGTGTTGATGGATAAGCCACCTGCCTTAGAGGGCACAACTGTAAGTGCAAGAGTAGCTGAACATATCTCAGCATTACATGCTTCCAGGAAAGCATTTACTGAGGCAGAGTGTTCAGAAAGGATCAGGAGAGCACTACGCAAACAACTTAGGCCTACAGATGACAAATATGAGGCAGGTCTCATGTCTGTCACACAAACTGCAAATGAGCCCTCTACACCCACTGATCATGTCTCTGCAAATGTAAAGTTAAGATCAGGACAGCTGATTGCTTTTACCAACAGAGACAACGGTGTTCAACACACAGCCAGAGTGCTAGGCAGAGCGGGAAAAGCAAAAGGGCAATACAAAAACTGGTACAATGTGCAATATCTTGAGCATGATGGTAGTGAAGGTGAAAAAAAAGCTGTAGACATGTCACTTGTTGATGGTCTTTGCACTGAAGCTGAAAACAGAGATGCAGATGTACTCATAACAAAAGATATTTCCTTTGATTCTGCTAAGCAGCAGGAGATTGAGAGCTGGCAAAGTAATGGTGTGTTTGATGAAGTGAAAGACCTGGGTCAAAAATGTGTCTACTAGATGGGTCTGTACACTCAAAGAAACTACTAATGGTGTTGTCCCAAAGGCTCGACTTGTGGCACGGGGGTTTGAAGAGGTAAATACTAAAGAACTACAGAAAGACTCTCCAACATGTGCGTCTGAGTCCCTCAGACTGGTGCTAGTTGTGATATGTCAAAACAAGTGGAGAGTAAATTCAATGGACATTAAATCTGCCTTCCTGCAGGGAATGGAACTGTCAAGAGTCATTTATCTTCGTCCCCCACCTGAAGCTGGCAAGGACAATGTTCTATGGAAACTGAAAAAGTGTGTTTATGGACTTGCAGATGCTTCACTTTATTGGTACAATAAGGTCAAAGACATTATGCTCAAAACTGGTGGTAAAATATCACAGGTTGATCCTGCAGTGTTCTATTGGCAGAATGAACAATCTGAGGTTACAGGAGTGCTTGCATGTCACGTTGATGATTTCCTTTGGGCTGGTTCAAGTCACTTTGCAACTCATATCATTCCTGTACTGAAATCTACCTTCTTTGTGGGCCGTGAAGAACATGACAGCTTTTCTTATGTTGGTATGGACATTTGTACAGTTAATGATGTAATAGATGTGCATCAACAACTTTACATTGACAACCTACAACCGGTTCAGTTACAAGCAGCACGGGCTGTACAGAGGGAGGCTTCCTTAAGTGAAACAGAACGTGAGCAACTCAGGTCAAAAATAGGACAGATTTTGTGGGTTGCCAAACAAACAAGGCCTGATGTTATGTTTGGCACATGTAGCCTTGGATCTAATATCAAAGATGCAACTGTACAGTCTATTCATGAAGTGAACAAAGTTATCCGTAAACTTAAGGCAGAGAAAGTGACTCTTAAGTTTCAGCATTTGGGTAACAGTGAGGATCTGGCATTGGTTGTTTTCAGTGATGCTTCATTTGGCAACCTTCCTGATGGCGGTACTCAAGGAGGGGCATTAATCGTCCTTATGGGTAAAGGAGGAAAGTTTTGTCCTCTCTTCTGGCAGTCTAAAAAAATCAGGCGCGTGGTCAGAAGTACACTGGCAGGAGAAACTCTTGCCATGTCAGATGGAATAGACAGTGCTGTCTTCCTGGCAACACTTTTCTCTGAGCTTACAACTGGTAACACTGGTCTGAATGCTCTTCCTTTGATCTGTGTGACTGATAATCATTCCTTGTTTGATGCACTCAAGTCTACCAAGCAGGTTACAGAGAAGAGACTAAGGCTAGAAATGAGCAGCATTAAAGAGCTCATACAAGCCAAGAAAATCAGACAGGTTTGTTGGTCAGATTCAAAATCCCGACTTGCTGATTGTCTGACAAAAAAGGGAGTTTCACCTTTAACCCTTCTAAAGGCGCTAGATGAAGGACTCTGGATACTGTAATCCTTTGTTTACAAAGTTGTCTTTGCATTCAAATGTACCATTGTTTATTGTGTGCAATGATAGTATGCTTTAAGTAAAGCAAAGCACTTTTGAAATGTTTTTTTGTTTATATAAATATATACATATATGTATACAAATGTTTACAGGGGTGTGTTTGTACTTTTATTTTATTTTATTTTTAAGAAAGAGGGAGATTGTTAACTTGTTATTTTCTGTTTTATCGCGAGAGTACTGTTGCCCGCGAAGTGTTGTTGTTGTTAGTATGAAAAATGGCGGAACGAAAAAAGCGCTGTGAATGAGAGTACGACGTTGTGTCTTTTGAGTTAACAATACTTACTCATTCTAATTATTTAAGCATAGTGTGATAATATTGTCTAATGTCAGAATATTCTTTAATATCACTATACTGAGATGCTATTATATTGTGGTTTATCTCAGTGAAATAAATTAAAAATGGAAATATTAATGAAATAAAGAATATAAAAATCTTACTAAAAACCATAGTCACAGTAAGAAAATCCCACTTTTTTAAGGATGAAAGTGTTGTGAAAGCTTTCATAGTAAGGCAGTTTTAGTGAGGGTGTGTATAGTCCCTTATAGTCTTGGAAGTCAAAGTTTGAGAGAGGCATCTGACGAAGGCAACAGCTCTGTGAAGGAAGCTGTTTTCCTTAATCTATAAATGCTGGCTTATTTCATCCAGAATCATTTGCCAGACAGCTGTGCTTTGGACAGAGAGAAATCAGGATGCATAGGGTTCTTATCAGGTGGCTGGCATGTAAGTTTGAGAGCTAGATGCCTATCATCCACTGTGGTGCCTTCACCAGGTTCTTCATCAGAAGTGGTAGCCTGTCACAAGGTCCAAATGAGGTTAAGAGTAATTTTCCTTTATCATATTCACTCTACTCAAAGGGAGGACATCATGACGTTTTATTGGGGTTTGGACAGAAACTGTTCTGAGC
This sequence comes from Maylandia zebra, assembly GCF_041146795.1. NCBI lineage: Eukaryota > Metazoa > Chordata > Actinopteri > Cichliformes > Cichlidae > Maylandia > Maylandia zebra. Next base: position 17,684,250 of record NC_135170.1, on the reverse strand, counting down.
TTGTACAGCAACTCAAACAGCTCATTCAACAGCCATCACTGTGAATTTTCAGTCCAGTCCTGAACTGACAAAGTATATTATGTGATGGAAATTTAGTCATAATACTCTACAGTCCTTTTTCAAAATCCTGTCCAATTCATTGTACTTCTAGACTCCCAAATTAAATTCAATTCCAGACCAAATAAGTTTTCTTTAATAACTGTGAGTAATGGGTGTTTTCTCATCAGTTTACTGTAAAATTATATATTGAGGCATCAAAGTTCCTGTGTACGGGCAGAAAAAATGTATGCAGAGAAAGTGTTAGAAATACAAGATATAAGATGATCCATAAGAATAAACTAGGATTTATAAATGTGTACTTACTGTACAAATGTGCTTTTCAATCTAAATACAAATACAAATCAATTTGACCACAGGTTAAACTATAGAACAATTTGTGTATATCCAAACCTGAATAAATAGTCACCATTGATGCACAATTTCAAATTTAACATTAGAAATTTGATAATTTCAAAAAGCTTTCTGAGCTTACTACTTACAAAAAATATTTATGGCATTGTGTTCCTGCTATTAATCTGATAATCTGTAGAAAAGTCATAAACAGTTTTTCTTAACATAATTGAATAAATAAATCTTAGCATTGTCAGTCCCCTTTCCACTCATAAATATGAATCTGTTCTCAAGAAATAATATTTTCAAGTTACATTTTATACTGAAAAAGCAGAATGGAATTCACTTAAAAAAACATAAATGTGCACAAATCTGTACCCAAGCTTGGCATACAAACATTTCACACACATATGTGTAATTCTTAAATGTGTGGATGGGTTAAGTTAATTGGAAATTCTAAATTAGCCTCATGACTGATAGCGACTTCTTCAGGTTGTATCCCACCTTGTGACAGCAGGTAAAGTCAGCCTGGGACCCTCAGTTCAATAAGCAGTTAAGACTAATAGATGCTCCATGTTATCTAAGTGAGGTAGGAAAAATGCCAGCATTGAGTGTGACCAGAAAGTGCAGCAGTGTGTAGCGTACTTCTGAGCTGACTTGCACATAGATTAAAGAGATATATCCCTACAACCTGCTGTGCTGCTTTCACCAGATCTTTCATGTGCGGTTGTAGTCAGTTTGGCACACATTGACTCAATAGTTCCCAATGATCTCAATGGTGTTTGTTTGTTTGCTTTCCTGACTTTGTTAATATTTTGTTTGTATGTAGCAATGTGAAAGCTTTTTACTAGTAATAGAGATTGTTATGGTTCAAAAATATTGGAGATGGACACCAGAGGAAAAACCCACAATAACAACACTGGTCCGGTCGGGTTGAGTCAAACGATGATTTAATGATCACACACGTGGGAGATGGACACTGTATGCAGACAGTCTCAGATCTCATCTCAAAAAACACATCTCCATAGTTTTATGAAATCAGGGTATTAGAACGCCCCCTCATGCGTAGTGACAGGTGTAATACAATCAATGTTGACAATTTTATTTAACACAAAGAATAACATTGTCTCCTTCCCGAGGGCAGACGCTAACTGCCCCCCTTCTCCTGGAACCGTCTGTACCCTGCTGAGACACAACATGGCAACTACAAGGACTCTTTCATTTATTAAGACCATTAGTGTGTATTGCTCTAAATCAAGTATATAATATTAAATGAATATTGCTGGATCAGCTACTTCTACTTAAAACATATTAAAACATGACTAAGCACAAAATCACCAAGAATGACATCTTATAAGTGCTGTGTAAGCGCGTGCGGCCTTCCAAGCTCAAAGCCTTTGCCCTCCATAGATCAGCCAGACTCGCGCTGGCTGTAGCTTTTAACCTTTAATTACCTTGAGCACAACTCTAGAATGAGCAACAAACTGCAATGTGTATGGAATGATCATGGTTACATCTGCAATGGAAAATCATGTTATTATTCTGGTACCTGTAAGAAAGATCAAATTAAAGTTATCACCATCACTGTAATGCAAAGAATAATATAAGATCAAAAACTTCAATTTATGCTTAATGCAAAGCTGGTTATATACTTCTAATGAACTAATAATGGCATATTAAAATATTAAATGATTATGAGAAAAACATCCCCTCCTTATTCTACAATTTACAGCAAATATAGCTTTTCTTGAAGCTGAGGACTCCCAAATGGCCTGCGACCTGAGGTTTATAAATGTCATTGTTTTGAACTTGCTGTGATTGTTCAAATAGTAAGATCATTTTGGTGTTCAGCATTATAAGATATGAAAACACACACATAATAAAAATATGTATATTTTTCACATACATATGATTTTTATAATATACTTTTTTTTTTTTGAAAACTCAGACCTTGAATATTTAGATGAAACTTAGATATACTAGTCGAAGGTTTGTACACACGTTCTCATTTATTGCTTTTACTTTATTTTCATGACTACGTATTTACATTGTAGATTTTCACTGAAGGCATCAAAACTGTGAATGAACACATATGGAATTATGTAGTGAACAGAAAAGTGTGAAACAACTGGAAATATTATGGCAAGAACCAATCAGCCAAGTAAAGAAAAACAACAGTCCATCATTACTTTAAGAACTGAAGGTCAGTCAGTCCAGAAAATTGCTAGAACTTTGAATGTGTCCCCAAGTGCAGTCGCAAAAACCATCAAGCACTATGCAGCACCTCAGATTAGAGCCCAGATAAATGCCACACAGAGTTCCAGTTACAGACACATCTCTACATCAAGTGTTCAGACTAGACTGAACACATCAGGCCTTTATGGTTACGTTGCTAAGAAACCACCTCTAAGGAAAAGCAACAAGCAGAAGAGATTTGGTTGGGCCAAGAAACACAAGGAATGGAAATTAGACCAGTGGAAATCTGTGCTTTAGTTTGATGAGTCCAAATCTGAGACCTTTGGTTCCAGAATAATGAATTTTCTCATCTCTCTATGGTAAAATTATATATGGGGACATGTATATGCAGAAAAACAATAGAAAAGACACAAGGTCGCATGGTTACTTAAAGGCTGCTCCTCTGTTGTCTGTTATTGTTTGATCAAGCACAGGAATAAACAGCAGAATCTTCTGCTGTCAGACACTTGATCTCAATGTACTGTCTGCTGCTGGAATCTTCTTCAGTCATGACGAAATGACATTGAAAAGAATTTCCATAGCTAACAGAATTTAAGACTGTGTTCATCCACCCAGCCGAAAGCTCTTGCTGGTCTCTGTCATATCCAGTGAATATTGTAGTCTGTCGGGCTATAACCAAATACAACACATGACATCTTCACTCTCTCTCCTGGTCATTTCAGAACAGAGGGAGACTGTCCCAGTTTGATCTCACTCCAAACTCCTCTAAAAAGGACAAAGGGAACAAACCATAAATAATAAACTTGACCTAATAATATGTGCCATAATTTCCAGCTGTTTAAAGTCGTTTGCGTGGTTCAAAATAGCGTTTACAAGGTGCTATTTGACAAATATTGGTGATGATGTGTTTAGAAAGGAGCAAAAGTTTGCATAGACCTCCCTCTACAGGAGCAATTTGGTATTTAAAATACACAGTCTCTTAGTAATTTAGGATATGCTATAGCATATCCTAAATTAAATATGATAGAAAATTTGTGCTCTCATATCTAAATATATAAACGCCAAGAGGACCTCATTCTAACTGAGCAGATTATTTAGGGATGGTGTGTTCATACTGCAGACTGGGAGCAATGCAGCTCTACATTTCTCGAAGTCAAGCAAGAAGAATAACAGCACTGTGTGCCACAAGAATCAGGAGTATATTGTTGATGGCACATTTCTCATGCACTCTTCAGTGAAGATAATTATACCCTAAACTGTTTGTAAGAATAGTGTTTGGAATTTTCAACATATGTTTTAATGTATTTTAGTGCTGTCAGCATTAATCTCGTTAAAATAACGTTAACGCCAGAACCGCATTAATGCAGCAAATCTCCGTTAGCAAGTTAGCGCAGATCGCCCGGTGCGTGGGACTCATTGGCGTCAACGTGTTAGAGAGGTTAGCTCGTTAACGTATTAGCACCGTGCAGCCCAAAACAATGGCATTAACATCATTTTAACGGGATTAACGCGGACAGCACTACTTTATTTGCAGTGAAGGAAAAATTATAACTGAATGGACCATTATATATGAGTGGATGCAATACGTTGTGTAGGATTTTGCACAGCTGCTCAGCCACTTCTGTCACTGTGAGTCTCGAGCACAATAATAAACAGCAGAATCTTCAGTCTTCAGGCTGTTCATCTGCAGATACAGCTGCTCTCTGCTGTTGTCTCTGGAGACAGGAAACCTGCCTTGTACTGACTGTGAATAGTAATTAGTGCTACTGCTAGTATCAGCAGCAATCCACTCCAGTCCATTTCCAGGAGCCTGTCTGACCCAGTGCATCCATTGGCTGCTGAGTGTGAATCCAGAGGTTGTACAGGTCAATCTGTGAGACTGACCAGGTTGTTTAACTGCTGGTTCAGATTCTGTCAGAGTCTGACCATTAACACCTGCCCCAGTAAAGAGAAAATTAATGACAAATGCACAACTTAAAAAGGATGGCCTAAAATATAATTTTAGATTATCATCAACAAAGCTCTTCACCTGCCAAGCAGAGAGTTAAAAACAGCAGTCCTGTCTTACAGTCCATCATGTCAGGCTGTGAGTCCACTGTTCTCTGCCATCATCTCTGCAGTCAGACATAAAGAGATAGAAGCAGTACTTTTGCATTGACTCCACCTCCAGCTTTTTTCTAATCTCACTGACAACGTGATCTAGGTCAGGATAGGTGGGTCCAAAAATTGATAAGGTTGAGCGGTGTGCTAAGAATCGCAACAACTTTACACTACTCTCCTTGACAAGCTTGTTGTGCCCACTGTGTAAAAGCTACTAATTACAGTAGATGGACAACAAAATAATTTCTTACTTTCTTACAATGTGTTTGTTTTATGCGGGTCATATAAATGAGAACAGCTGCTTATCAGTCAGGAAAGAACATTTACTGGCAGATTTACTAACAGCCTGTGGCAGCACAAAGCCTTCTTTAACACTATCTAAAAAACTAAAAATCTTCTGAGTTATAATAAAGAGATGTGTTGCCAATTTCATGACTAAAGGTTTTGCCCAGTTTTTTGCAGATGGCCTTGTGTTGTACGTTCTACACACACACTCACACGCACACACACAAAGGTAGCAGAGTTTCTTGCTGTGCTCATCCACCCAATCCATACGACACAGACCGGGGGGAGCTCTGGAGTGGATTGTGTGGATGAGCACAAGAAGAAAATCTGCTACCTTTGTGTGTGTGCGTGTGAGTGTGTGTGTAGAACGTACAACACAAGGCCATCTGCAAAAAACCTGGGCAAAACTTTTGAATCCAGCCAACATTGTAACCTGTCAGTCTATAACCTGGTAGATGACATCTTCACTCTCTCTCCAGGTCTTTTCACCTCAGAGGGATTCTGCTCCAGTTTGATCTCACTCCAAACTCCACTGAGAAAAAAAAAAATCATGCGATCATGTGATCATGAATGATCACATGCATCAGTGCACACTGTCAGTAGAGATTCATCTATATGTGGTGTAAAGTTGTTCTGTTATATTGCAGGTGGGGAGCCAAACTGTAATCTCAGAGTTAAGAGAAATGCCAGCTTTTCTCCAGAATCAGCAGTAAATTTTCATGTGTGCTCCTTAGCGAAGATAATTATACAGTGTCACAGCTTAAACTTCTTATAAAATAGCAAATGGTGTGTCACTTTTTAAAATATATGTTATACTTTATTGGGTGTGAATAAGTTCTCTAAATGGTACACATTAGGTGAGAGAGTATAATAAAGAATGAAGGATTTTGTACAGCTGCTTAACCAACTTCTATCACTGTGACTCTCGGGCACAATAATAAACAGCAGAATCTTCAGTCTTCAGGCTGTTCATCTGCAGATACAGCTGCTCTCTGCTGTTGTCTCTGGAGACAGTAAACCGGCCTTGTACTGACTGAGAGTAGTATTTGCTACTACCACCTGCATCAGTTGCAATCCACTCCAGTCCTTTTCCAGGAGCCTGTCTGATCCAGGCCATCCAGTAGCTGCTGAATGAGAGTCCAGATGTTGTACAGGTCAATCTGTGAGACTGGCCAGGTTGTTTAACTGCTGGTTCAGATTCTGTCAGAGTCTGACCATTAACACCTATAAAAATAATGAAAAAATGAATAACTTGCACAACTTTAAAGCATGAACCAAAATATTTAGGCCATCAAAAAAACAAAAAAAACAATAACTCTTAACCTGCCAAGCAGAGAGTTAAAAACAGCAGTCCTGTCCTGCAGTCCATCATGTTGAGATGAGTCCACTGTTCTCTGTCATCATCCCTGCAGTCAGATATGAAGATGAAGACGCTCTCTGTGTTTTTGCATGAACTCCTCCTCTCAGAGATTTGCAACCGGACTGTGAATAACATTCAGACACTATGAGGTAAGTGTTCATAATGAAAGAGTGAAAAAACAATGTAGGCTAGTTTAAATTATAGGTTTATTTGAAATAACGTTTTGGGTTTAACAAAATGTTTGGTTGATATATCAGAGAGAAACAGAATGTTGTGATTAGCAAAATTTACTTTATATTGAATACAAGGATATAACACTAGTGTATATGCTTCATTTTAATAACTTATTGAGAATATGTGATATATGTAATATATTGATCTTTTTTTGCTTCACAACATGCAAAAACCATACATCACACTATGTAAAGATCTTATATTGGATTTACCCATGTACTTTTCATTTTCATTTTGTCAAAGCAGTCCATACCTTTAAATATAGTTTAAAAATGGCTTTACTAGTTATTGCGAACACTTGTTTGCAGTTGTTGCTGCTAAGGGCGGCCCAACCAGTTATCAGGTTAAAGAGCCATGTAAGTTTTTTCCCCTTCATCATAAACACCTTCACAAAAATGCAAAAAAATGGGAAATCAGGAAGGGGGCAAACACTTTTTCACACCACTGTATATGCTTTTGTGTCTTCTTGATGTGCTTGTGTGCTGTATTCTTTGTGGATACACCAAAAGATTAACTTTTATGTGTTATAATATTGTTCCCTCTATTTAGGGAATTCAGATTAGTTTGATGTTTGAAGGGCTGCAGTGATATGAAGTAAAATGTCCCTCAACTGCATCAGATAACACTTTGTTTTGAAAATGTAAGAAGTAGAAAGTAGATAGATATGTCTTTCTTAATTTAGGGAGTAAAATTAAAATCAGTCAAAAATATACAACTACATATACCTGAAAATTTTGCTGAAATACACTAGTAAAGTATTTGTTTCTTCCCACCTCTGTTTATAAGTCATGTTTAGACCTCATTAAGTCATAGAACCTTTTAACAGAGTCACTCTGTGGCACTAATTCATGAAGTGCAACTCTGTGAGTTTGTGCAAAAATGATTAGCATACTCATGGTCTCACTTGTCACCTTATGTGGCTGCTTTAGGCTTGAATTGAGTGATTAAATTTACTCACTTGTAGTTGGAAACTTCAGTCACATCACCATTTGAGTTTCCAGTGGACAAATGTATAAGGAATCTAAAAATAAACACCAAGTTAAAACATTTGTGGGTATACCTGAGATTTTGAAAAGGAGAAGACAAAAAGTAAATTTTTGTTTGATTGTTTGTTTAATCATTTGTCTGTTACTTTGTCTGTAGACTAGCCTTTGTGAACCTTGCAGAATGTTGCGTTTTAATTGCTAAATAGACTTCTATTCTATTTGCATTGAGTGTGACCAAAAAGTGCAGTACATTTTTGATACGGGGCGACCATGGCTCAGGGGGTTGGGAATCGCATCTGTAACCGGAAGGTCGCCGGTTCGATCGCTGGGCTCTCTGTCCTGGTCGTTGTGTCCTTGGGCAAGACACTTTACCCTACTTGCCTGCTGGTGTTGGCCAGAGGGGCCGATGGCGCGATATGGCAGCCTCGCTTCTGTCAGTCTGCCCCAGGGCAGCTGTGGCTACAACTGTAGCTGCCTCCACCAGTGTGTGAGAGTGAATGAATAGTGGTATTGTAAAGCGCTTTGGGTGCCTTGAAAAGCGCTATATAAATCCAATCCATTATTATCATTATAATGCCTTTGGCATGCACTCTTCAGTGAAAGTATTTATCCAGTGCCATACGTGAAACTAAGTTATGAAAGCATGTAAAATTGTTCAGATACAGTGGGGCAAAAAAGTATTTAGTCAGCCACCGATTGTGCAAGTTCCCCCACTTAAAATGATGACAGAGGTCAGTAATTTGCACCAGAGGTACACTTCAACTGTGAGAGACAGAATGTGAAAAAAAAATCCATGAATTCACATGGTAGGATTTGTAAAGAATTTATTCGTAAATCAGGGTGGCAAATAAGTATTTGGTCAATAACAAAAATACAACTCAATACTTTGTAACATAACCTTTGTTGGCAATAACAGAGGTCAAACGTTTACTATAGGTCTTTACCAGGTTTGCACACACAGTAGCTGGTATTTTGGCCCATTCCTCCATGCAGATCTTCTCGAGAGCAGTGATGTTTTGGGGCTGTCGCCGAGCAACACGGACTTTCAACTCCCGCCACAGATTTTCTATGGGGTTGAGGTCTGGAGACTGGCTAGGCCACTCCAGGACTTTCAAATGCTTCTTACGGAGCCACTCCTTTGTTGCCCAGGCGGTGTGTTTTGGATCATTGTCATGTTGGAAGACCCAGCCGCGTTTCATCTTCAAAGTTCTCACTGATGGAAGGAGGTTTTGGCTCAAAATCTCACGATACATGGCCCCATTCATTCTGTCCTTAACACGGATCAGTCGTCCTGTCCCCTTGGCAGAAAAACAGCCCCATAGCATGATGTTCCCACCCCCATGCTTCACAGTAGGTATGGTGTTCTTGGGATGCAACTCAGTATTCTTCGTCCTCCAAACACGACGAGTTGAGTTTATACCAAAAAGTTCTACTTTGGTTTCATCTGACCACATGACATTCTCCCAATCCTCTGCTGTATCATCCATGTGCTCTCTGGCAAACTTCAGACGGGCCTGGACATGCACTGGCTTCAGCAGCGGAACACGTCTGGCACTGCGGGATTTGATTCCCTGCCGTTGTAGTGTGTTACTGATGGTGACCTTTGTTACTTTGGTCCCAGCTCTCTGCAGGTCATTCACCAGGTCCCCCCGTGTGGTTCTGGGATCTTTGCTCACCGTTCTCATGATCATTTTGACCCCACGGGATGAGATCTTGCGTGGAGCCCCAGATCGTGGGAGATTATCAGTGGTCTTTTATGTCTTCCATTTTCTGATGATTGCTCCCACAGTTGATTTTTTCACACCAAGCTGCTTGCCTATTGTAGATTCACTCTTCCCAGTCTGGTGCAGGTCTACAATACTTTTCCTGGTGTCCTTCGAGAGCTCTTTGGTCTTGGCCATGGCGGAGTTTGGAGTCTGACTGTTTGAGGCTGTGGACAGGTGTCTTTTATACAGATGATGAGTTCAAACAGGTGCCATTCATACAGGTAACGAGTGGGGGACAGAAAAGCGTCTTACAGAAGACGTTACAGGTCTGTGAGAGCCAGAGATTTTCCTTGTTTGAGGTGACCAAATACTTATTTGCCACCCTGATTTACGGATAAATTCTTTACAAATCCTACCATGTGGATTCATGGATTTTTTTTCACATTCTGTCTCTCACAGTTGAAGTGTACCTCTGGTGCAAATTACTGACCTCTGTCATCATTTTAAGTGGGGGAAATTGCACAATCGGTGGCTGACTAAATACTTTTTTGCCCCACTGTATATATACGTGATGTTTTTTTAGCAGGTAAGGCGTTCTCTGAACTGATGTTGCCGTTATGAGAGTGTATTTAATAATAATAATAATAATAATAATAATAATAATAATAATAACAATAATAATAATAATAATAATACATTTTATTTGAGGGTGCCTTTCTAAAACCCAAGGTCACCTTACAAAGAGAAAAAGATATTAATAAGACAGTAGATTAAAATAGATAACTTTTATGGGCAACCAGTGAAGCTGCTGAAGAATTGGGGTGATAAGGCAGTACAAGTTATGACCTGAGCTGCAGAATTCTGAAGAAGTTAAAGTTTAAAGAGGACCTTATTGGGAAGACAAAATAAGAGGGAGTTGTAATAATCGATCCGGGAAGTAATAAGACTATGGAGAAGAATGGAACTGCATGGAGAGTAAGGAAGGGACGAAGTCATTTAATGTTACGTAAGTGAAAGTATGCAGACCGGGTTATGTAATTAATGTGAGACTGAAATGAAAGAGTCCTGTCAAATATGACACCCAAACTCTAATTGTGTCTTGGTGATTTGTATCACTGTGGTGTGATAAACATCTTCTCTTCAGGCTTCAGATTTTGTCCCTTTATAACAACCAAACAGACATGTCTCTGCTGTAGCCAAACTCAGTCAAGGATAACCAGACACAGTGATGGTCATAATGTACAGGCTGCACAACCATCTGGCTGAATGAGATCAATGCTGTACACACCTGTGAAAACACAAATAAACAGTGTATACATAAGTCCTCTAAATAGTGTGAATCTGTTTATTAGTGTGGATTGACTGGAAATATCTCACAGACTCCCAAAAGCATGGCTGCTCATCTGAAGATACGGATGTGAGCCATTGAGTAGTGCAACAAGTAGTTACTGAATATGAATCCAGAACTTGTACGAGTCTTTTAACCACTGGTTCAGATTCTATCAGAGTCTGACCATCAGCACTGGAAAAACAAATAACGGAAAATAGTCATATGCTGTAAGCTGGTAAGGTTTTGAAGATAAATTTCACTCATCATCAGTGAAACTGTTGACCCCTCCACCAGGAAATAACCAATAATAATAAATAAATAAATAAAATCAGAAGAAATCACATCGCCAGCATACACTGATACAGCTTCCCAAATCAAACAGTAAATACCCAATATTCTTCACCTGTCCAGCAGACTTAAGCAGCGGTCAAGTAGTCCTGTCTTAACATGTTAGACCGTCAGCTGTTCTATTATTTTACTTACTGAAGCAGGTTAAGGACTTCTGCATTTGTGCTGAAATTAGGCAACTTAATAAATGAATGACACATTCTTGTCTGATACATTTAACCCAGTTTCCCAAAAATTGTTTTACAGTATTTTAATATAAGAGCCTTATATTCATGGACATTTATTGATAGGTTTGTAGCTTGAACCTATTCGCTGGAACGTTGAAGACAATATAATTACACAGCAAGCAAGACACGAAGTAGGCAAAGTTCTTCATGTTTCTCGTGCACGGGAGAGAACCGGACAAACGCCATTCCCTCGCTTGACCCCAGTTGCTCTCGTCCACTCCCCCGTAACACTGCTCTTTTATTGAGGTTATATGAATATGCATAGGTTCATTAACATATGACGTCTACATACAAACAAAGAGTACCTTGCCTGTGTCTGTGTGTGTGTGTGTGTGTGTGTGGGGTCAGAGTGTGACCCCATAAATGACTTCCCTAAACCTGCTGGTCTGGAAGTCCAGCAGTTCGTCTAAACAAAAGGCACTTAGACTAAAACAGATATAGCTACGTTTATCCTACCATAAAACAATATGAGAAGGTACGACCTCTCCCATGCTCCCAGAGTGCTCTGGAATGCACACAAAGTTTGCAGACTATTAAGGATCAAACCTCTACCAATCTACAACTAGTTATAAAACTCTAAGCATATATAAGTAGATATTTCTAAGCATAAATGACAATCAACAATACAAAACCTAACATTTATATTTTGTCAGGGAAGGTTAGATTCGTTTTAATGACACTAAAAGATAAACACAATTTGTGAAACGATTTGTATCTCAAATACATCAAAACCAATGCCTATTAAAAAAAATTTAATAGAATGGCAGAAGGGGTCAAAATGGTTTAAAAGATACGAGATAAACTTGTCTAATGAGCACTGGAGTTTTTTGTACAGCAGCGTAACTGCCTCTAGTTACTGTGGATTTTTGCACAGTACAAAATAGCAGACTCTACAGTCCCTCTGCTGTGACTCCTGCTTTGACTCCTAACATTACACAGCTTCAGCACTCCCAAGTAAACTCACTTTAAGTTTAGAGTGAATACCAAGAGATACTTAGTAACAACTCTTTAAAAACGGACCAAATATGTAATCAATATAATCAAGCTGTTTTACATTTTCACATAAACTTGGCTATATATATATATATATATATATATATATATATATATATATATATATATATATTGTATCCCAAGTGTTCAAACTAAATGTACATTCACTCAGTTTGTTATTTTATCACACACTCATTGCAAGATGATAAACACAAATTATTACTTTACAGTACTTTCCATTCTGTGTTATTTTAAATACATAGATTAATAAAAGAGAATTTTGTAGTTGTAGTTAGAACTGAGTACATTATGCTCATGTTGTCTTTATCATAGTAGCTATTATATTATATTCTGCATGAAGGGGTGAAATTTGAAGTAAACCACAAACTTTCACATTTCTACAACATTTCTTCAGGCACTTTACCTTCACAAATTTAGCATATGACTGTCACGTAAAAAGAGGTGTAATGTCAGGTTAGTTAAAATCAATTGCATGTCTTAAACTTAACTTTAATATGCAGTCATCTGTAATAAAAAAATAAAATTTTAAGCTTAATGTATCAGTGAGGTCAGGGAAAATGGCTGATTTTGTTGAGACAATACCATCTGGGGGAATTTCACCCCCAGGAACTCTAAGGGTTAAATATTTGCTTTAGAGTAAAGGGAAGGCAACACATGCTTAAAAATATACCACATCAAGAGTTCTGGTTTCAAATGTAAATATAGCTTTATTAAAAATTCCCAATACAAAACCAGTAACAAACTAACTATTTATAGCCTTAAAACCATAAATATATAAGTCAAGTTCACTTCTGAACTGAATTTGAACCAAACGTCTGGGAATGCAGGTCAGAAAGGCAATGAACTTACTAATTACTTACTGAAGTTACACCAAGGCTCTGTAAATGTTGTGAGTCAGACAGAAATATTATTTCCTTTCTTGTTTTGTTTAGTTTTTTAAATTAGCACATATTATTTTTACATATTTTTAAAAGTAATTTGTATTTTCCACACTATGTATCTATGTTAATAAATAATAAATGGGCTGATGGCTCCTCCTACTACATATTTAAGTGTTGAGGCTCTGAGAGGTTTTTCCAAGCTGTACTGTAGCTTTTCAGTGGCAAATATAACTCAGTAACAGTAAAATGCTTCACCTGCCCAGAAAGTGATAAAAAGCATCAGTCTTGTCCTAATGTCCATCATGTCAAAGTGTGTGACCACTCCACTGTCATCCTTCCTGGATGTAGGTCCAGAAGTAGGTCTAAGATATCCATGTTTTGCACTGATTCCTCCTCACAGAAAGGACAGTGCTGATGTAGACTTGGCAATGATTTTCCTATGATATATAGTGTAGTTAATGATTTGATAACTCGATACTCTTTAACTAATTTATTTGTTGAGATTTTAATTCAAACAATGTCCCATTTTTCATTTTTTGAATTAGACAATAGTGCTTACAGGCTTTATTCGCATCCTCAACAAGTACAGTGAAGGCTGAGTCATTGTTTAATATCTGGAAGCCAATTTTACAGTGTAGCTGTAATTGCAGTGGTTGAACACCTTGTGTTTGGGGGGACTTATATATACCACACATTACCATATAAGATCACTCTTATTACGCATTCAAATAGAAGATGTATGCACTTCACTGACTGCTATGTTGAGCAAATGGCCCAAAATTTTGTTGGCTAGCTGCTAAGCTCTATATGTATTTTGTCATTTCTTGTGATGTTAATGATGTGTTTATAAAGGAGGAAACGTTTTCATAGAGCTCCCTCTACAGGAGCAATTTGGTATTCCAAATACAGAGTCTCTAAGTACTTTACGATATGATATGATAGAAAATTGATATATGATAGATAATTATACCCTAAATTGTTTGTAAGAATAGTGTTTGGAATTTTTTAAATATATGTTTTACTTTATTGGAAGTGAAGGGTGAGCAAAACATAAACTAAAAAGCAAGTACAGGCTCACTTTGCATTCCCATACAACTCTAAATTTAAGAGGAAGAAAGTGAACAACATAACACTGACAGGACAATGTGACATCCAATAATTATAACTGAATGGACCATTATATATGAGTGGATGTAATAAGCAGTGTAGGATTTTGCACAGCTGCTTAGCCACTTCTGTCACTGTGGATCTCGAGCACAATAATAAACAGCAGAATCTTCAGTCTTCAGATTCTGTCAGAGTCTGACCATTAACACCTGCCCCAGTAAAGAGAAACACAATGGAAAATGCAACTTAAAAAGGATGGCCCAAAATATAATTTTAGATTATCATCAACAAAGCTTTTCACCTGCCAAGCAGAGAGTTAAAAACAGCAGTCCTGTCTTACAGTCCATCATGTCAGGCTGTGAGTCCACTGTTCTCTGTCATCATCGCTACAGTCAGACATAAAGAGATAGAAGCTATCAGTGCTTTGCATTGACTCCGCCTCTAGCTTTTCCCTGATCTCACTGACAACGTGATCTAGGTTAGGAAAAGGTGGGTCAGAAAATCCATAAAGATGAGCGGTGTGCTAAGAATCGCAACAACCTTACACTACTCTTCTTGACAGTCTGGTTGTGCTCACCATCTTGAAACTACTAATCACAGTAGATGGACAACAAAATGATTTCTTACTTTCTTACAACGTGTTTGTTTTATGCAGGTGATATAAATAGGAACAGCTGGTTATCACTCAAGAAAGAACATTTAGTGCCAGATTTACTAACAGCCTGTGGCAGCACAAAGCCTTCTTTAACACTAAAAAGTGTCTGGGTTTACTAAAGCGATGTGGTGCCAATATTGTCACTACAACTTTTGACGAGGGAATTTTGCAGATGGCCTTTTTGTATTTGTATCTCCAAGAGTTTCCCCTTCAGGAGATGAATATAATTCATATTTAAATATTTTGTTTATTTTATTTATTAATTGCAAATTGTGCTAAATCCAACACTGAAAAATGCACACCCCGTATATTTAGTTGTGATAGCTGCTTCAAGGAGGGTTTATTTATTTGCAAAGACAAAATGAATGTGTAATTGACACATTAGTTAGATGGCTATAAGTTGTGAATGCGGAGCAAACTATTTAACTTGCTCCTAAAGCTCTTCACTCAGAGTTGCGTGATGATCTGACAGTAAATAATGTTGTGTGTCCTTCTACACATTATACTGGTCAGCTGCTACCAAATGATTTCAGTTTTATGTGGTGAAATAGTTTATAATAACAGAGCTTTTCACTGGATAACTCCTCCGCTCCACCTAAAAAATCAATACTCAGGTGTGAACCCAGAACATAAAACATTTAAGCACTGTATACTGTAACCATCCGTATTAAAAAGCTGCACGGTATGTTCTAATGTTTAATTATTTTTTTGTATTATACTTCATATCTTTCTTTAGAGGTTTAAGTCTGAGTCAGGTTCTTAAAAGTTATTTTATCATAAGCAAGTTTCAAAAAAATACATTTAAATACTAAACATCTCTGTACAATAGTAACTTATTTTACACTTGTGCTTGGGTGTTGTGGTTTGTATCACTGTGGGGTGATGCACGCAGTAATAAACAGCTGTGTGTACTGAGGCTGCAGATTTGTCCCTTCATAGTGACCATTCCATCAGATATGTCTCTGTTGTAGCTGAACTTTATTATTTTGATAAAGCCTACTACTGTTTCCTCCCAATGATCAAATATCCAGTCCACTGGTTTTCCTTCACACTTTACCTGTTCTATAGCCATCAGTCAAAGAATACCCAGAGACCCGACAGGTGATGATCAAAGACTCTCCAGGCTGAGTCTGGCTGTATGAGATCATTTCAAACATACCTGTGGGGACAGAAATCAACAGTCATCAAACATAAACCAAACTAGAAAAATTTGCATTTCCTGCGAAAATGCTGTGTGGATGCCTTAACGCTGAAGATGTCTGCTGAAAAAAGCTGAAAAAGTTGAAAAAAAAAAACAAAAAAAAAAACATTGCCCTGAGCAGGATTCGAACCTGGCCCTTCTGGTCTAAAGGCGGCAATTCACCTCACTGCACCAAACTCATTCACACAAAGAAGAGGTGGAGAGAGTGACAATTGTGGTGAAATTAGCAGAAGCTGCTTAGAATTGTGCTGATAAGAGGTGAAAAAGCTAAACATTTGGCAGAAAAGAGGTGAATCAGAAGAATTTCTGCTGAAAAGAGGCAAAGAAGCAAAAAGATGAGCTGAAAAGAGGTGTAGAAGCAGAAGTACTTGCTGAAGATGGCTGTATGTGTAATGACACACTGGAGAGCAGTGACACACAAGAAAGCAGAGCGCAAGCAGGGAACATGTGTAGCAACTGTCACAGGTAGGATTCAAACCTCTGCCACCGGGTCTCACGGCAGATGCCCTACCCTCTGAGCCAAATGAGTTCTGGTCACAAGCAAAGATATGATGAGAGGGACAATGTGCACTGTGGAGCAGAAGCTTAAATTAGCAGAAAAGAGGTGAAGAGGAAGAAGTTTGTTGTGAAATGAGGTAAAGAAACTGAAATTTGTGCTTAAAACAAGTGAAAAAGCTGAACTCTGAAATCCTGCTACAACAGCAGAAGAGGCTGACATTTTTCAGCTACTCATTGAGCCAAACTGGTTCTCACGTAACTGAAAAAAGGTGGAAAAGCTTACAATTCTAATGAAAACAGCAGAAGAGGCTGAGATTTGTGCTGATAAGAGGTGAAAATGCTGAACCAATCAGAGGTACTGCTTCTGTCTGCTTCATCAGGCTGTGTACTTGTATGTATTTCTGCCATAGACTGTTAACAAGAATGTGAGGTCCATATTAGAAAAGCTGCTAAAATCATAAAACTTTGCAGAATTGTAATAAATTATCAATATGAATTCTGTGATAGTGTATAAATTTGTACTCAAAAACTAGGTGGGATAGAAGCATAATTCTTGCACTGGGTGAATCAGCGGACTTTGGTGTACTTTGACTACGATTTACATAGCTCTTTGTATCTCCGTCGCGGAGACATGACGAGAGAAGAAATGGCTTAATTTTCGGAGTTTGAAAAATGAGAGGAGGACAGATTTCCACCCCTCAAACATGTTTTTGCAGAAACACTGTAATTTCGCTTAAATAGTATGAAATAGCAGTAATACTATGATTTGGCAGAAATACTACTTTTTAGCACAAATACTATTGTACAGAATGGTGTACGTCAGTTTAATGCTGGGTGGTGCTGCAATAGTAACTATCCTCGGTCAGAAGGAGAGGCTGACATCCAGGGATTAGATTACCACAGGTGGAGTTTATTGGCGGTCAGATGGATGGTACAGGGAGGCATGGCATACAGTAGGAGGATGTGGAGAGGTGATATGGTGTGGTTTCTATGATTAAGAACACTGGCAACAAATTCCTCCACTACAAATCAGTCTGATACCACTTCTTACAGGGTTCACGTTTACTAAGGCACTACCCAAAAGGCGCCACAAGAGGGCACTCCAACACAAGAGATGACCTATTTACACTGTAAACACCCCCTACTTAGCCACTACATACTACAGTGATATTACAGTATACAAATTCACACAAATACTATGATTTGGCAGAAATACTATGACTTAGTAGTAATACTATAACATAACAGTTCAATGTTCTTGCACAAATACCACAATATGGCAGAAATACTATGTTTTAGCACAAATACTGTGATTTGGTATAAATACTATGATTTGGCACACATACTATATTCCGCAGATACACTATAACATAACAGATATTCTACGACTTAGTAGTAATACTATAACATAACAGAATTATTAATTGGGCACAAATACCACGATTTGGCAAAAATACTATGATTGGGTACAAATACTATGATTTGGCAATAATACTGCATTTTAACACAACTACTGAGATTTGATTGAAATACTATGATTTAGAAGAAATACTATTACTCCATACAAATACGATGCTTTGGGAGAAATACTATGTTTTGGTTCCAATACTATGATGTGCAACAAATACTATGATTTGGCACAAGTACTATGATTTAGTACAAATACTATGATTTGGCAGAAATACTATGCCTTAGTAGTAATACTATAACATAAGAGATATACTATGGTTTTGCAGACATACTATGTTTTTGCACAAATACCATGATTTGGAACAAATGCTATGATTTAGCAGAAATACTAAGATTGGGTACAAATACTATGATTTGGCAATAATACTGCGTTTTAACAACAACTACTGAGATTTGATTGAAATACTATGACTCCATACAAATACGATGCTTTGGCACAAATACTATGATTTGGCAGAAATACTATGACTTAGTAGTAATACTATAACATAACAGATTTCCTAAAAAAACTATGAAATTGCAGTAATTCTATGACTTGGCAGAGATACTACGTTTTAGCACAAATACTATAACAACGCAGAAATACTATGACTTAGTAGTAATACTATAACATAACAGTTCAATGTTCTTGCACAAATACCACAATATGGCAGAAATACTATGTTTTAGCACAGATACTGTAATTTGGTATAAATACTATGATTTGGCACACAAACTATATTTCGCAGATACACTATAACATAACAGATATTCTACGACTTAGTAGTAATACTATAACATAACAGAATTATTAATTGGGCACAAATACCACGATTTGGCAAAAATACTATGATTGGGTACAAATACTATGATTTGGCAATAATACTGCATTTTAACAAAACTACTGAGATTTAATTGAAATACTATGATTTAGAAGGAATACTATGACTCCATACAAATACAATGCTTTGGAACAAATACTATGATTTGGCACAAGTACTATCATTCAGTACAAATACTATGATTGGGCAGAAGTACTATGTTTCAGTACAAATACTATGATTTGGCAGGAATACTCTGATTTAGCAGAAATACTATGTTTTAACATAAATACTGTCTTTTGGCAGAAATTCCTGCTAAAAAGGACTATTTCTGCTTTTTAGCAGAAATACTGTAATTTGGCATAAATACTATAATTTGGGATAAATACTATGATTTGGTATAAATACTATGATTTGGCACATATAATATATTCAGCACATATATTATAAAATAACAGAAATATTATGATTTGGCCTCAAAACCATGATTTTGCACAAATACCATGATTCTGCAAAAATACTACGATTTAGCAAAAATACTATGATTTAGCAGAAGTACTGAGATGTAGCAGAAGTACTTTGTTTTAGCAGAAATACTATGATTGAGGAGTAATACTTAAACATAGGAGAAATATTGATACACAGACACACATACACAGACAGTAAAGGGAACAGGAGCTGTGGAGAGTCTGGGCTTGGTATATGTAGGTCAGTTAAATTAGCTGCACCTGCTGTAGTCAGCCCTTACACACACAGACACAGACACAGAGAGAGGTGTGAGTTTTCTTCAGTGTATTTCTGACATTCAGGATTCCACTCGAACAAATGGCCATAATTTCCTAACCGTAGAGGCTAGAACGGTCATTCAGGCATCGTTTTATTCAGAAGAGATGGGGGAATCTTCAGGTCTTCATAATTCAGAGATAAAACATAAATTATTAAAGATATATGACTTGTAATACACTGTAACTGAGTAGAGGCGAAGCAAAAACTGCCTTGACTTGCGCTCAAACAACCTTTGGTAACTCTAAATCTATATGGAGCATCAAAATCATTCTTTCACCGTAAGAAACAGCAGGCTTTGGTGAACAGTTATGGAAATTTTCAGGGCTCTGAAAAATCACAATTTTGCAACTGAAAACTCAAAGAGGGATAAGATTAAAACGGTAGAAGATCTGAAAAAGCTGAATCATACAGGAATAGCCAAATCATTTGAGAACATTTTAAAGTTTGAATGGAGTTTCTAGGTGAAAGTATGAGGCAGTAGTTAAGTTTCAAAGACAAGAAAGTTTTAGCAGAATTGTGGAAGTTTCCCATTCATTTCAATGGGACAAATTAAAGGAAAAAAGTGTAATATTTTAAAAAGTATAATAGTAATAAACACCAAAAGTCATAGCCGGCATTAGCAGAAAGAGCAGAACAGTATAGAGTTTGAACGGTGAAAATAGCGCAAAAATTGTGGAAGTAGATCCACGGCGAAAAGTGTAAGGAAACACCCGGAATAATAAAGAATAAAGAGAAACAGGAACTCAATAGTGTGGATGCCCATTGAGGGCATCCACACAATTAGGGTTGTCTTGGGCTGACATAACATCTTGTTGCCATGTCATCTTAAATTGGTCATGTGATTGGTTTACCATGATAATTTGATTCTTCCTCAGCCAATCAGCTCGTGTGATTGTTTGGCCCTCCTAGCTGCTGGTAAGCTGAAGACAGCTTCAACCATCTGTGTGTTGAAAAAAAGTAAATAGCATAACCTTCTGCTGTCATGCTCTTCATTTCAATGTACTGTCTGCTGCTGTAGTGTCTAAAAATAACTGGCATAGAAAGAAAGGAGAAAAAAACTTATTTTCAGTGTTTTAAAGTGTAACCAATTTTCTTACTATGGAAACAATGAATAAAGAATAAACTCCCATGAATGAAATAGAATAAGTTCACTTTATTTAAAAAAAAAAAAACTAATAAAGCATCAAAGATATTAAAAAACTCTTTGGCTTTTAGGAAGCTGATAAAGCTGATAAAGAGCTGATAAAAAAAAAAACATCTTATGCATAGTTTGCTTTTACTCTAATTCAAATAATCTTTAGTGTTTTTGTCGTAAAACAACTGTTTTCAAAACAAATAATGCTCTACTTCACACTGTATGAGTATATCACTCTAAACTCAACACATTATTTGTTCAGTAAATGAGATGGAAACATATTTGAAGTTTAAAAGACTAATTGAATTAGTTTAAGTGATAATATCAATACAGCCTATTAAGCTCTAAGTTAGTTATTTTAATTTGGAATATATTTAGTTATTTTAAGATGAAACATATGTGATGCCATTTCTTAGAGAAATTCTTGAATGTCAACTTTTTATAGGCCTCATCTCCCTAAATCCTTTTCTGAACTGGAGACATCTGTTGCTACTCAGACTGTTTTATCAGGTATTGAGGAGGTAATGTAACAAACATATGTGCAGACTGTCAGTAGAGATTCATTTACATGTGGTGCAAAGTTGTTCTGCTATATTGCAGGTGGGGAGCCATTAAAATTAAACCTGAAGGATTTTGTACAGCTGCTTAACCAACTCCTATCACTGTGACTCTCGGGCACAATAATAAACAGCAGAATCTTCAGTCTTCAGACTGTTCATCTGCAGATACAGCTGCTCTCTGCTGTTGTCTCTGGAGATGGTAAACCGACCTTGAACTGACTGAGAGTACCAAGTGCTGCCCCCACCAGTATTAATGCTTGCAATCCACTCCAGTCCTTTTCCAGGAGCCTGTCTGATCCAGGTCATATAGTAGCTGCTGAATGAGAGTCCAGATGTTGTACAGGTCAATCTGTGAGACTGGCCAGGTTGTTTAACTGCTGGTTCAGATTCTGTCAGAGTCTGACCATTAACACCTACAAAGATTACAAGAAAATCAATGACATGCACAACTTTAAAGCATGTGACAAAATATTTTAGACCGTCAAAAAAACCCCAAAAAAAACCCCTCTTAACCTGCGAAGCAGAGAGTTAAAAACAGCAGTCCTGTCCTACAGTCCATCATGTTGAGATGAGTCCACTGTTCTCTGTCATCATCCCTGTAGTGAAATATAAAGAAGCTCTCTGGGTTTTTGCATTGACTCCTCCCCTAGGATGTTTGTATCAGGACTGTGAATAAAATTCAGACACAGGTAAGTGTTAATAATGAAAGAGCGAAAAACAATATAGGCTAGTTTAAATTATAGGTTTATGTAAAATAACATATTTGGGTTTGCCAAAATGTTTGCTTGACTTATCAGAGAGAAACAGAATGTTGTGATGAGCAGATATTTACTTTATATTGGAATACAAGGATATAACAGGAGTGTATAGTCTTTATTTTTAATAATTTATTAAGAATATGTGATATGGCCAATAATACTTTTTTATTGATCTTCTTTTGCTTGATGTTTCACAATATGTAAAAACCTAACTTCACACCATATAAAGATCCTGTATTGGATTTACATCCATACTATAGATTTGCAATTTGTCAAAGCAGTCCAAACCTTCAAACATAACATTTCTTCTTCCTCTCCTGGATCCTCTGTAGCCTCAGAAGATCTACTAGATGATGTGAACATATATATATATATATATATATATATATATATATATATATATATATATATATATATATATATATATATATATATATATATATATATACACAGTGTTGGGGAGTAACGGAATACATGTACGTATTTAAAATACAGAATATGAGTAACTGTATTCCGTTACAGTTACCGTTTAAAAAGGTGGTATTCAGAATACAGTTACTTTGTTGAAATAAATGGATTACACGGCGGTATTTTCCTGATTCGGATGGGTCAGGACTGTTTAGGTTTTGTTTGACAGCTATGTTCTGTTGTTCCAGGCGGCAGTGTTACAGTTGCCATGGTTACAGGGTGTTTGCGCTCTCTCCCTTTTTGTTGTTGTTGTTGTGCTAAGCTAATAGGCAGAATGCTACAGGCATAGCCCTAAAGAATGTAGCCTAAAGAATGGAGAATGGACTGCCATACCCGTTATGTGTCTGTGAGCGCGAGTAGGGAGAAAAAGGAAAAGTATGAGTTGTCATCGAGCAGAAACGGGAGCTGGAAGCATGTTAATATAATAATAACCACTGCAGCCAAAAAAAGTGCCTGATGAGCCCAGTTGTAAGTACGCTATTAAGACTCAACTGTACACTCTGTTCGTGTTTTCCTCTGAAACAATTAGTTCCGTTGGAGCAGCCTTTCTCTGTCTCGCGCAAGAAAACTTCACCCAGACAACAAAGTAAAGCTAGTTTTCGGCTACGAGCCGCGGACCTTCAGTAATAGTAATAAATCACATTCATGTAGTTGTAAACAGCATGATATTATATTAAGTAATCCAAAGTATTCAGAATATGTTACTCTCATTGAGTAACGTAACGGAATACGTTACAAAATACATTTTGGGGCATGTATTCTGTAATCTGTAGTGGAATACATTTTAAAAGTAACCTTCCCAACACTGTATATATATATATATATATATATATATATATATATATATATATATATATATGTGTGTGTGTGTATATATATATATATATATATATACACACACACACACACATATATATATATATATATATATATATATATATATATATATATATATATATATGTGTGTGTGTGTGTATATATATATATATATATATATATATATATATATATATATATATATATATATATGTGTTTGTGTGTGTATATATATATATATATATACACACACACACACACATATATATATATATATATATATATATATATATATATATGTATGTATATTACATTAGATGATGTGTAAGATAGTGTGACGTGTCAAATTTTGCAAAGACCTCTTACAGAAGTGAAAGAATAGAAATCGATTTCTTTTGAGACTTTTAATTGATTAATTTATTATGTATTCAGTTTGGAATTCAAACATTATTTCTTTTTGAACACATGGTTGTTTTAAACAGTGTTCATACCTGTTTTATGTCTACAAGCAGTGGTAAACGGATTGGTTCTTATTTAGCACTTTTCTACTCTACTTGAACACTCAAAGCACTGTAGGCACCCTGTCTCACGCACTCTCTTTTTTTCAATGTCTAAGACCTTTGTACCTAATATTTACACTCCAATGAACACACCAGGAACAACTCAGGCTTCAGTATCTTTATTTTCCTTTTTAAAATATGTATGAAAGTTCTCTTTCAGCAGGAGAATCCAGAAATCATCAGGATTATATTGCTACATGATATTAGTATATGGTGAGGTTTTTGTGCAGCTGCTCCACTGTCTTACATCATTGTGCTTTGTCGAGCACAGAAGTAAACAGCAGAATCTTCTGCTGTCAAGCTGTTGATGTCAAGGTACTGTCTTCTGCTGGAGTCTTCTTCAGTCATGATGAAACGATGTTGAAAAGAACTGCCATAGCTAGGAGAATTATAGCCTGTGCTCATATACCCAATCCATTCCAGAGCTCTTCCTGGTCTCTGTCGTATCCAGTGAATATCATTTTCTGTCAGGGTATAACCAGAAAGGGTACATGACATTTTCACTCTCTCTCCAAATCCTTTCACCTCAGAGGGAGACTGTTCCAGTTTGACCTCACTCCAAACTTCTGTAAGAAAAACAAACAAAAAAAGAAAAAGAAAACAACATGATCATCATGAATCAGACTTTTTCACCATTTTAAAGAATGAATCCCTTTTTTACCTTTGAGACAAACAATAAAGAATAAATTCAAGAAAATCATATATTCCATAATTTTAAAAACTTTATAATCAGAATGTGTAAATTGGTAAAAAAATTTCTTGAGATTTTCTCTCATGAATTGAATGAGAATTGGCAACAACGTGTTTATAAGGAAGAAAAACTTTGCATAGACCCCCCTCTACAGGAGGAATTTGGCATTCAAAAACTGAGTTACCCAACTTCTTACTGCTACTACATGGTTTTATGACAGATGTTATTTTTCGTGTGTGAGTTAATGTTTTAAAGTGCTTCATTTCAGCACAAATTTGATATGTTTCAAACAAAAAAGGGGTTAGGTGTCTAAAACCACTAAGTAAAAGTGAAAAACTGTCACCACACAGACATCCACCTAAAAGGGAACATTTATTAAGTGGGAAGCAATATTGTAGAACTGTTG
This sequence comes from Maylandia zebra, assembly GCF_041146795.1. Classification (NCBI taxonomy): domain Eukaryota; kingdom Metazoa; phylum Chordata; class Actinopteri; order Cichliformes; family Cichlidae; genus Maylandia; species Maylandia zebra. The sequence continues at coordinate 17,659,282 of NC_135170.1, read as the reverse complement.
CGACTGGGATGACATGCAGCATCTGTTAGAAGAAAAGTATTTGTTGTCCTGAAAGTGAATGTGATTAGTGTTACGCCATTGGGATATATATATATATATAGTGTAAACTGTGCAATCCTGGAGAAACCGAAAAAAATAAAATAAAAAGATTGAATGGTTTTTATCCAAATGTAAAGTGTTTTCTTTTTTCAGAATGACAAAGCTTGAGACATCTACAACATCTGCAGAGCCCGGGGGGGCTTACTTGGGCTTAAGCCTGGGTCATTTTTTCAGAAGCCCCGGGTCTTTTGGAGTGTAATTTGTTTCATAGTTAGATGCATGACTGACAACTGTATAAAACAAAAACTACACACAATATTCGAAGCACATAGCGCACAGTCGTAAATTCCCCCAAATTTTGGTATGATCTGAGCTCAAGCATTAGCCGACTGAGCACAGAGCTTACATGGGAAAAATCAAGAGATGTCAACCAAAAAACCAGGAAAAGAATTGTGGAGCTCCATAAGTGTGGCTCAATTTTGAATACAATTTGGTGCCATTTACAATTAAGAAATACAGACAATGTCGCTCTTAACTCTTAAATTTAACAAATATGTTTTTTATATTTATCAATCTAAAAATGATAAACATACTCTGATTTGATCCATCCATCCATCCATCCATCCATCCATCCATCCATCTTCATCCGCTTTATCCGGAGCCGGGTCGCGGGGGCAGCAGCCTAAGCAAAGAGGCCCAGACCTCCCTCTCCCCAGCCACCTCCTCCAGCTTATCCGGGGGAACACCAAGGCGTTCCCAGGCCAGCCGAGAGATATAATCTCTCCAGCGTGTCCTGGGTCTGCCCCGGGGCCTCCTCCCGGTGGGACATGCCTGGAACACCTCACCCAGGAGGCGCCCAGGGGGCATCCTTGTCAGATGCCCGAACCACCTCAGCTGGCTCCTTTCGATGTGGAGCAGTAGCTGCTCTACTCTGAGCCCCTCCCGGATGGCCGAACTTCTCACCCTATCTCTAAGGGAGAGGCCAGCCACCCTTCGGAGGAAGCTCATTTCTGCCGCTTGTATCCGCGATCTCGTTCTTTCGGTCACTACCCACAGCTCGTGGCCATAGGTGAGGGTAGGGACGTAGATCGACCGGTAAATTGAGAGCTTCGCTTTTACACTCAGCTCCCTCTTCACCACGACGGACCGGTGCAGCGTCCGCATTACTGCAGCCGCAGCCCCAATCCGTCTGTCGATCTCCGGCTCCCTTCTCCCATCACTCGCGAACAAGACCCCGAGATACTTAAACTCCTCCACTTGGGGCAGGAACTCATCCCCGACCCGGAGTGGGCACTCCACCCTTTTCCGGCTGAGAACCATGGCCTCAGATTTGGAGGTGCTGATCCTCATTCCCGCCGCTTCACACTCGGCTGCGAACCGTTCCAGTGCGAGCTGGAGGCCCTCACCCGATGGAGCCAACAGAACCACATCATCTGCAAAAATCAGAGATGAGATTCTGAGGCCACCAAAGCGAAAGCCCTCCGCCACTTGGCTGCGCCTAGAAATCCTGTCCATAAAAATTATGAACAGAACCGGAGACAAAGGGCAGCCCTGGCGGAGCCCATCACCCACCGGGAACGAGTCCGACTTATTGCCGGCAATGCGAACCAAGCTCTTGCAACGGTTGTATAGGGATCGAATGGCCCGTAGCAATGGGCCAGACACCCCATACTCCCGCAACACCTCCCACAGGACACCCCGAGGGACACGGTCGAATGCCTTCTCCAAGTCCACAAAACACATGTAGACTGGTTGGGCAAACTCCCATGCACCCTCAAGTATCCTGGAGAGGATAAAGAGCTGGTCCAGTGTTCCGCGACCAGGACGAAAACCGCATTGTTCCTCCTGTATCCGAGGTTCGACTAGCGGACGAACTCTCCTTTCCAGCACCCTGGCATAGACTTTCCCAGGGAGGCTGAGGAGTGTGATCCCCCTGTAGTTGGAACACACCCTCCGGTCCCCCTTCTTAAAGATGGGGACCACCACCCCGGTCTGCCAGTCCACAGGTACTGCCCCTGATCTCCACGCAACATTGCAGAGGCGTGTCAACCAGGACAGCCCTACAACGTCCAGAGCCTTCAGGAACTCGGGGCGGACCTCATCAACACCAGGGGCTCTGCCACCAAGGAGTTGTTTAACTGCCTCAGTGACCTCGCCCCCGGAAATTGGCGGGTCATTCCCCTCATCCCCAGACTCTGCTTCCTCCTCGGAAGACGTGTCAGTAGGATTAAGGAGGTCCTCGAAGTATTCCTTCCACCGCCTGACAATTTTCTCAGTCGACGTCAGTAGCGCTCCGCCAGCACTATACACAGTGCAGGTAGAGCACCGCTTTCCCCTCCTGAGACGCCTGACGGTTTGCCAGAATCTCTTCGAGGCAGTCCGAAAGTCTTTTTCCATGGCCTCTCCGAACTCCTCCCACACCCGAGTTTTTGCTTCAGCCACTGCCCGAGCCGCATTTCGCTTGGCCTGTCGATACCTGTCGGCTGCCTCCGGAGTCCCACAGGCCAACCAAGCCCGATAGGACTCCTTCTTCAGCCTGGTGGCTCCCTTCACCTCTGGTGTCCACCATTTGGTTCGGGGATTACCACCGCGGCAGGCACCAACCACCTTGCGGCCGCAGCTCAATGCAGCAGCTTCGGCAATGGAGACGCTGAACATGGTCCATTCGGACTCAATGTCCCCGGTCTCCCTCGGAATGCTGTTGAAGCTCTGCCGGAGGTGTGCGTTGAAGATCTCGCGGACTGGGGCCTCTGCTAGACGTTCCCAGCACACCCTCACTACGCGTTTAGGTGCACCAGGTCTGTCCAGCGTCCTCCCCCGCCACCTGATCCAACTCACCACCAGGTGGTGATCAGTTGACAGCTCAGCCCCTCTCTTTACCCGAGTGTCCAGAACATATGGTCGCAGGTCTGCTGATACGATTACAAAATCGATCATCGACCTACGGCCTAGAGCGTCCTGGTGCCACGTGCACTTATGGACACTCTTATGTTCGAACAGGGTGTTCGTTATGGCCAAACTGTGATTAGCACAGAAGTCCAATAACAAAGCACCGCTCGGGTTCAGATCAGGGAGGCCGTTCCTCCCAATCACGCCCCTCCAGGTCTCGCTGTCGTTACCCACGTGAGCATTGAAGTCTCCCAGCAGGACAACAGAGTCTCCAGGTTGAGCACCCTCCAGCACCCCCCCCCCCCCCCCCCCCGGGACTCTAAGAAGGCTGGGTACTCTGAACTGCCACTCGGCGCATAAGCGCAGATGACAGTCAGGACCCGTTCCCCGACCCTAAGGCGCAGGGAACAAACCCTCTCGTCCACCGGGAAAAACCCCAACGTACCGGCAGCAAGCCGAGGGGATATTAGAATACCCACCCCAGCCCGCCGCCTCTCACCAGGGGCAACTCCAGACTGAGACAGAGTCCAGCCCCTCTCCAGGAGACTGGTTCCAGAGCCCAAGCCATGTGTAGAGGTGAGCCCGACTATATCTAGCCGGTACCTCTCAACCTCACGCACTAACTCAGGCTCCTTCCCCACCAGAGAGGTGACATTCCATGTCCCTATTGCCAGTCTTGGCAGCCGGGGGTCAGTCCGCCAAGGCCTCCGCTCCTGGCCGCCACCCGGCACACAATGCACCCTACCCCTATGGCGCCTCCTGCGGGGGGTGGGCCTGCGGGAGGATGGGCCCATGTCTCCTCTTCGGGCTGTGCCCGGCCGGGCCCCATGGACTAAGGCCCGGCCACCAGACGCTCGCCCTCGGGCACCCTCCCCGGGCCTGGCTCCAGGGCGGGGCCCCGGTAACCCTATCCCGGGCAGGGTAAACTGTTCCCTCGGTGTCCTTTTCATAAGGGTCTTTTGAATCGCTCTTTGTCTGGTCCCTCACCCAGGGCCAATTTGCCATGGGAGACCCTACCAGGGGGCAAAAGCCCCCAGACAACATAGCCCCTGGGATCCCTGGGACACACAAACCCCTCCACCACGATAAGGTAGCGATTCAAGGAGGAGATTTGATGTTACAATTAGAAAAAGTGTTTGTGTTTTTATCTGAAGAGTATGTAAATATCTGGTTTTAACTGTATATTTGATGATGTTGGTGTTTGGTTTGATTGTCAGCACAAAGAGGGAGAGAGAGGGAACAGAGGGAGAGAGAGAGGAGAATGAGGACAGAACAGAGAGGGAACAAGAGCAGGTGAGACAGACATGTTAGTCAAATGGTTGTTTTGGCATCATCAGAACATGTATCTGGTACCAAGTGTATCTTTTTAGACACCATTTGTTACTTTTCAAATTTATATTTATTAAGTTATGCAGGCTTGTTTGCACAACAAGGGTAAATAATTATATAAACTATATAATCTAAATAGTGTACTTTGGTAGAATTAAAAAATAAGTGTAGTGCAGGTCTATGATGATTTTCAGTGTTTTGTTTCTGGTTCTGTCTTGGTTAAGTCCTAAAGTTGTCCTGATTTTGAACTGTTGTAGTCCTGTTTTAATTCCAGGTCAGTTCTGGGTCTGGTTGAATTGGGGTTTAGTCCCTGTGTCTTGATACAGCCCTGATTTTGTTCTGCCTTTTTTCCTATATGAAGTTATTCTTTTTTGAACAAAACTCAAAACACAGCCTAAAAAATCTTTCAGTCATTTCTATAACTATTTATATAATTTCTATAATTATTTATTTATTCCTTATAATCATTATCATATTTCACCAATTTATTTGTTGCCTCCTAAAGTTCTTTTAATTTTTAAAAACTCTTAAGTCTAACCTGGACTGGTTTGCTGCTTAAATAAATGACCAAATGACCAAAAATATCTATTTAAAAATACAAAATAAAACCATACCAAAATTGGGTATGGTCTATAAATTTAGGATAGTCTATAAATTACTCTGTTATACTATTTTTAAATTATTATTATTAGCAAAACTAAATAATGCAAGTTTTGCATCAGCTCCTCCTTAGAGAAACAATATAATGGAAGTGGAGTTGACTATTAAATATATTGGGTATTTTCCTCTGTTTTGAAGTAGATAGTCAATGTCCATGTACCAGAAAAAAACCCCACAATCATCCAGCTGCAGAAATTATATTTTAATATTTTAATTTTAGACATTGATGATCAGACTTTTCCTGTCTGTGATTAAATGGAGAGTTAGATGAGTCCAGGATTGGTCAACCAGTTAGGGTCACTATTAAGAAGAAGAAGTTCAAACAATGCAGAGGCAATCTTTGAGAATCTTGAAGTTATGTCAATTTTAGTTGGTAATTAAATTTCTATTAATGTACCTAATGAAAAGGGGAAGTAAGAAAATGTTCCCTCCAAGCTGAGCGCGTGAGCAATCGCACACTGCTGACATGGTCTCCCCGCACAGAAAATCTCCGCTGCGCACAAAAAAAAAATCCTTGTTGTTGTCTCTGGAGATGGTAAACCGGCCTTGGTCTGACTGAGAATAGTAAGTGCTCCCACCATCATATCTAATAATGGCAACCCATTGGTGAAATGCTGTAATAATTTGTTGATGTCGTTTATACATGTTTAGATAGTGACATACTTATCAGTAATCTCTACTGTAAGTGATAATGACACTGTATTCTTTATTGATTTTTAAGAGTATATGTTATTCTTTTTTAATGTGTTGGAATTTGTGTTTATATTGTCTTTTAATGGGGTGTAGGTGTTTCAATAGCCGTGCCAAAGTCTCCCTGTTTTGATGATAAGGCTAGTGTGAGTTTAATGGGACTTTAAACTGGTCGGCATATCTGGTTTAAATTGTTCACTGACTTTTGCTAACTTTTCGACCCTAAATTCAAACAAGGTGACATGTGGCAAGAGATATCGTATTGCTAATTAATGATGACATTTTTTACCATGAATGTTTAAAAATGTAGGAAACATTCCCTGGTGTTGGTAAATAGAGGAAGTAGTCTTTGTATGGCATTTCTATTGCTTTCTGTCACTGTGTCTCTCGGGCACAGTAATAAACTGCTGTGTCCTCAGTCTACAAGCTGTTCATCTGTAGGTAGAGTTTACTGCTGGAATCATCTCTGGAGATGGTGAATCTACCCTGGACTGACTGGGAATAAGACGTAGATTGACTATAACTTGAAGTGCGTATAATAGCAATCCATTCCAGTCCTTTTCCAGGAGCCTGTCTGATCCAGTGCATCCAGTAGTTCCTGAATGTGAATCCAGATGCTGTACATGTCAGTCTGTGTGAATTACCAGGGTTTTTCACCACTGGTTCAGACTGTGTCAGAGTCTGGCTGTCAACACCTGTCCAAATGAAAAAGAAATGTATTAAAGAGAGAGAGAGAGAGAGAGAGAGAGAGAGAGACAGAGAGAGAGAGAGAGAGAGAGAGAGAGACAGAGAGAGAGAGAGAGAGACACACAGAGAGAGAGAATACATATAAACCATATACATATACAATTTTCACCTGCCCAGCAGACAGTTAAAATCAGCAGCCCTGCCCTATAGGCCATTGTGTGATCTGAGTGTTAAATGTTCCCTTCAACCCTCAGTTAAGTAGAAGTTGAGTTTTTGCATTTGAATTGTTGACTCCTCCTCACAGAAAGGAATCAACTGCTTCTGACAAGATTTGTGTTGCACTTTGTATTATAGCTACGTAATAATGGGGAAAGTAGGGTAACAAGACAGAAACAAGAACGTAATAATGCTGTGATTTTCAAACCATTACCACTCAATTACCTGTAGTTTCTGTCTAATAAGCAGGAAACAGAAGTGCAAAATAGGTTTACATTTTTCACTTCTGTTTCCTGCCTTTTTTCAATGAAATATATTGTCTAAACCTAAACTTAGTATAGAGAAATGACCATATGAGGTATAGTAGAATATTAAAACATGTAAGAACAAAATAAGCTGTAAACTCTGTAAAAATTTCCATTGAATGATTTAAACAAAAAGTATCTCACTGTTTCTAATACGTAACCTCATACTTTACATATTATTGAGAATTTTTATTTTTGTCTTCATAGGAGGAAATTTTTGCATAAAATGAAAAAAATATATATATTTTAGTGTAACCAGTATTTTTGAGAAAAAACATTGGAGAACCGACAAATTATAAAACAGTGAAGTTTGATTTTACAGGGAATTTTTTTCTTTCTGTAAATCTTCTCCTTCTAAATTTGACATCATGAGAGTTTAAACTTTAATTGTAAAACAGAGATTTAGATGGATAAGTTTTATTTAGAATTTGGGAATAGTTGGTGTTTTAATCCAAAAAATGCAACTGCCAGATTTCCTACTAAAACCAAAAAAGGAGAACACATCCAGCCTTCAAACCATCCATCTTCTTCTTCTTCTTGTTCCGTTCTGTCACGGTCTAGCTGGCAGACCGTGGGGATGTGGGGAAAAGGAGGACCCAGGCGCGGTACTCTGTGTATAAACAGTGCGTTTATTTACAGTGATGGAAACAATAACAGTAAATCCCCGTGCTCTCCCGTGACTCCCGTGTCGTGTCTTCCCAAAAAGTCTGTGCTCCGTGTTCTCCACTCTCGTGTGTCCACACACATCTCGTGCCTGCTGCCCTCCGATGTTCCACGCTCCTCCTGAGGGGAAAATGACAGAGGCAGCCGTCAAGACACGTAATTCCAGTAGGCATACACTCACAGACTAAACTGAACAGAAGACTAACGTGGAGTCTCATGCAATGATCCCGCGTCGGTGGGAGCTCCAAGACTCTCTTAAGTAGCTCCCCCGACGAGGCCTGATCAGCAGCAGGTGTGTGGCTTCGGGTGTGGCCAGTCCCCTTGCATGGCCACACCCTCCAGGCCTGACGCCGCCTATAAACAAGTGCTCAGCCACCCACACACACACATATACACAAGCACAGAGAAGGGGAAGCAACACCAAAATACACAACAATAACACAGGTCCATGACTGCCCAGGGGTCCTGGGTCGCCCAGTCCCAGGACCCTGACACGTTCCCTGACAGGGTTGCAAGACGGCTGGAGCCTATACTAGCTGGCATTGGGTGAGACCTGTTGTCTTTCTGTCACAGGACTAACACAGACAGACATTTGTACTCAAATTCAATTAAGAATTGCCAATTAACCTGACATCACTAATTCTGTGGCTTTGGACCCAGTCAGTCAAAATAACATGGGGAGAACATGCAAGCTGAGTCTCAAGACTGGTAGGAAGTAAAACAGAACTCCAGAGTCTATATCCTGATGCTGAAAATGAACCAGATGCCGAATAATACATAATGAATAACTGAATAAAGCTCAGGATGTGGTTAAGATGGAGAGTCAAGGGTCACAGACATGAGAGTCTAAAAGGCACAAAGACAGAATACATAAAACAGCAAGAATTGAAAGAACATTGACATGCATACAGCAGTGAAGAAAATTAGTGGACCAACTAAATGTTTTGAGGCAAATTGACAACAAATGGAAACTAAAGACCCTCCACCAGAATTGTGCCAATGATTTATTTAACTCCTTATAACCTTACCTTGTTTATTTATTTGTTGCATTCTGAAGTTGAGACTTAAAAAGGTAGATTTAATTTTTGTGTTTTTAATGTATATTTGGACAAGTAATTTTCTTTTTCTCATCGACTGTCTCTTCCTCTAATAAGCATCTATGTCAAAACATAATAAGTGGCCTGGGGGCTCCTCCTCTGGTGAATTTAAGTATTGAGGCTCTCACTGGTTTGTGTACAGAGCTGCTGATTGTGTGTGTTAATGTGGGAGTTTGGCACAGTAATACACAGCTGTGTCTTCAGGCTGCATATTCTGCCCTGTTAAAGTAACTCTGTTGTTGGAGGAATCTGTGGAAATGCTGAACTTGCTCTTAAGTGAATCTTTGTAGTATGTTGTAGATCCAGTACGTGCCATCCCAATCCACTCCAGACCTTTTCCTGCAGGCTGTCTGATCCAAGCTGTGTAGTAGCTGCCCACAGAATAAGAGACCAGACAGGTGATGGTCAGACGTTGACCTGGCTGCACAGTCTCTGAGGCTGGCTGTGTCAGCTGTTCACACTTTCTGACAAATTTGTGACAAATTGTTTATATTACAAAACAAATACTGTGAATGTTAAAGAGACTCATATGAAGTGGCTAAGAGCAATAACAGAGCTACAGAAAACATGTTTTTTGATGAACGTGTCATGACGCGAACTCCACAACACAGGCTGATGTCAAGCTTTTATACCTGCATAACAGAAGAAGTCAATTTGCATACAAATGCATGAAGCATTCATTAGGGTCAAACTGAAGCCTGCTGAAAAAACTGCCTATACAAACAACATGAAAACATGCAAGGAAAATTATTCTCTTAGATTCTAATTTCATTGCTCACTCAGATTTAAGAAATAAATTATGAAAGATGACTTCTTTTTATTGTTGTTATTTTGCATGAAAAGGGTGAAAAGGGACTATGAGAGTTATTTCAGTTAATGTTATATTAGACTGCTGTTACACACACAGCCAGGTGTACTCAACCTAAGTGCTTCAGAAATACATTTTACATTTTGACTCAATTAGTATCATTTAAATGGTTTAAAATTTTAAGAAGAACAGTTATAACAAGTGTATTTTTGTGAAAGACAAAGTAAGAATGTAGCGAGTATGTCCTGGATGTTTGAATCACCCTTTAAAAGAGTCCATGATCAGAGTCACTGTGTTCAGTCCAGCCACTGTGACCCTCGAGCACAGTAACAAATATAATCTTCATTTTTCAAACTGTTTATCTCCAGATTCACATGCTTTTTTGCTGTTGTCTCTGGAGATGTTTAAACAGCCTTGAGCTGACTGAAAATTCTCACATATCCTGAGATACAGCTTCATTCTTTTTATAATGTGTCTCACTGAAATAAACATACAACCAGTGTTGGGTAAGTTACTTTAAAAAAGTAATTAATTACTAATTACTTAATCAATGTTGTATTTAAAATACTTATCTAATTACTGTGTCTGAAAAGTAACTTAATTACTCAATAAGTAATTTAACTAAATACTTCTTAAAATCCCTATAAACCTTGAGTGGACAAACAATAGAAATTAAACTCTTTAAATAATAAAAAAAAAAATTTAAAGACGGAGACTCTACAGTACGCAGCGGTAGCATCTCTTCCACAATTTAGCCTGCGATCATTTTTTTAAGCTCACCTTCAGATGCTTTCTGTGCTGCTGAAGTAAAATCAAGTTTTGCCTACTTAGCAGGAGTTGCCGCGGTGTTATCCATGGATGATGAACAAGGATCACTCAGAAGTGTTCGTCTATGCTCTCGTGTCAGGCGCTTCAGTAGATTACTCGTGCTATTAACAGCAGCCAATAGTTTTCACATATTACTGTACTGTTCTTGTCTGCTTGTTTCAGAAAAGTGAAGAGACGGGAATATGTCCATTTCATAAAACAGCCACTCGCTTCAGCCGAGTCCGACATCTTCCGCTTTAGAATACGATATCATTAGGAATGCTATTAACCAGTAGATCTGCCCTGCTTTTAACTCAAGTCATTTAAACAACTTTGTTAAGGTTTTGAATGAGAAACAAATGAGAAACTCTTGTGGTCTGTGTTTGGGTCCTCATAAAAACACACAATCTGACATTACAGTGACAATTGGCCTTTTGTAATAGCTTGTATTCAAGTGAAGCTGTTGGAGGTTAGGGCCTTTATGAAAAAAATAGCTTTATTTTAAAATGCTGCCAATCTCAATGCTGTCATTTTTCTAGTCCAATCATCTTCTTTTCCTCCTTCTTTGAGCAAATCAGCCTCTGCTTAATGTGGTTTAAATCTCAGTGCTCTCGTCATTCTCCCTTTTAGTTTTCAGCCATTTTCACAGGGTTGCGCGTCCACATTGAACCGGCCGAAAACGCTTACGTTCCAGTACTGCACATGCGTGAAACGCAAGAAGATTCGACCTGCCTCATTTCTGTCTGCCGCTTATTTACTTTCCGGCTCTTTGAAACGTGTCTTTGAAAAGCACCGAGTTTTTTTAAATGGACTAACAATGAGGTGGAGTTGTTGCTGCGAGTAACACAAAAGTACAAAGTTGCAAAAGCGGGTGAGAATTAGAGAATTTGAAGAAAAGCTATCTGGAGCATGTACAAACTGATATTAATCTTTAATAGGGCTGTCAAAATTGAAAGCAAACAAAACAACTGCTGTATAATGCTCTCCGCCATCTTGGTTGAAGTGGTCACATGACTTCATCATATAACTAACATGCGTCATCGTTTTCAAGTGTCCACACTGCAACGGGAAAGCTCCGTTTTCAAATGTGCGCATTTTCCTTGAGCAAAAACGCTGTCTCAGTGTGAACGCGAGGCCAAAACAGAGAGAAAACGATGCATTTTTAAATGAAAACTCATTGGTATGGACGTAGCCTAAGACATGCTAAAATCCAGTGGCACCAAGGCATTATACAATAAAATAATGTGAATAATACATAATTGAAAGAAATTCTTCCACACACCCTCATGCCACCCTAAGAAAATTTCTCTGGATCCACCGCTGTTCACATTGTCACATGTCTGAATAACTTTTACTCTACATTATGCCTACATTTTTACAGAGCTCCGAAGTGAGACAGGCGTTAAGGAAAAAAAAATTATTTTGATGAATTAGTCTTTGAAGAATTTTTTTTAAAGATTTTTATTCATTCATCACAGTGACAAAGAGATTGAATGACCATTCATGTTTTGTAGTATGTCAAAAAGTTTCCGATTGTTGTAGTGTGTTTTGCACAGGTGAGTTTGTGTTAGGAAAAATTGTCATGAAACCAAGTGGTCAGTACCAAACCTGGACTCAGGTGCAGAAACAGCAGGTAGTTTTACAATATATTTATTGGTTAGACTTAGTCTTAGAAAACGTGGCAAGAACAAAAAGAACTGAAACGTAGAACTTGATGTGTCATGGCTATTGGGACGTGGAACTAGAGAGGGGAAACGGGGCCTGAGATGCAGCCTGGAGACAATCTCCTGAATCACCTGTTGAGAGAAAAAAAAGAGAAAACAAGCAAAAAAGAGAGCAACATAATAAACACAACACCATCGCAATAATCTAGCTAAGTGTAAATATCAATAAATAATAAATATTGAATGTTTTTGTGCAGCACGCAGGACTGACAGCACACAGTGTGCTTTGAGGTAACAGTCAAGAAAGGTGTAGTTTGTGTCTGTGAGCAGTGCACACCCATGTGTACACCCATGTGTACACCTGTGTGGATGTGCTCTTGTATTCAAAAGGTTTCTCCATGTAATGATCTGCTAGAAGGTGAGGAGAGCCATAGCCCCGTCCCATGAGGGTACGAAGCAGGCATGCAGGAGATTCAGGCCCCAGACATCCAGAGGCCCCCAGAGTGCGAGAGCCCAAGGAGGACCATCAGAGGGGCAACCGTGCCACCCTCTCGGGAAGAGCTAAGGAGAGCGCCAGATGAGGGGTTTATTTAACTTCTAATCTCAAACCAGTTCTTTCAAACCAAGTAATAGCGATATATTTTATTTTGAAAAGAAAAGATACCTTATTTTATTTAAATTCATGCTTTTGATGTTGTTACTCAAGAGGTGATGGGTCCTCCTCAGCCTGCAGATCATTGTTTACTAGTCAAACAGCACCCCTCTCTCCATTCTGATCAGCTGATTCTCTGAAATCAAATAATAGTTACAGACAAGCTCTTCTGAAATCACACCATAACTTTGCATATGTAGTATGATCTGTGACAATGACCTCTTCATCCATAATGTTTTGAACGTCTTCATCACGACTGTACATGATAAAATGCAGTAATGATTTGTTAATATTGTTTATAAATGTTTAGATAGACAGATGTGACATACTGATCAGCAATCTATATTATAAGAGATGACACTGTATGTTTTATTGATTAAAAAAATAGTTTCTTCTTTTATAATGTGTTGGAATTTGTGTTTATGTTGTCCTTTAATGGGGTGTAAGAATGACAAACTGTCCCTGTTTTGATGATGAAGCTAGTGTCTCTAAACTGGTCAACATATCTGGTTTAATTTGTTGACTTTTCCTAACTTAACAACAACAAAATTGATGCTGTATACTTGGAACATAAATTCAAACAAGGTGACACTGGGCAAGACACACTGTAATAATAATTAATGATGACATTGTTACCATGGATGTTTAAAAAGTTGGACAAAGACCCTGAGTTTAGCAAATATTCCCTGGTGTAGTTTTTGTATGGTATTTCTATTGCTGTCTCTCACTGTGTGTCTCTCGGGCACAGTAATAAACTGCTGTGTCCTCAGTCTTTAAACTGTTCATCTGTAAATAGACTTTACTGCTGGAATCATCTCTGGAGATGGTAAATCTACCCTGGACTGACTGGGAATAAGAGGTAGCATAACTATGAGTTGAAATGCTTATAAAAGCAATCCACTCCGGTCCTTTTCCAGGAGCCTGTCTGACCCAAACCATCTCATAGTCTGTGAATGTGAATCCAGAGGCTGTGCAGGTCAATCTGTGAGATGCTCCAGGTCTTTTAATTAGGTGTGGTTCAGATTGTGTCAGAGTCTGACCATCAACACCTGGTAAGATATTTTAAAAAACCACCTGAATTAAATTGTGTCACAAACAAAAACAATGCATATCAACAGTGAGATCAGTGAAAATCTTCACCTGCCCAGCAGAGAGCTAAAAGCAGCAGTCCTGTCCAACATGTTGTTTTCTGTTCTCTACCATCCTCTGCACTCATTAAAAAGAGACGGCGCCTAAGTTTTGCATAGACTCCTCCTAACAGGAAACACTGACATGAAACTCACTTTGCTTTTGCTTAGTGAGAAATAAAAATTGTTACACTGCATTAAACTAAACTGTTTGTTTCTGTAGTGCAGAACAGCAAATGTCATCTTACCATGTTTTGTACTGATTTTTTCTCATAGGTAAGATGAAGTTGGGAACTTTATTTGTTAGCTAAAATCATGCCATCATACAGCCTTAACAGTAAATTAAAATATTATGAGTCGTACAAAATTATCTTCAGTCTTCAGAGTGTTCATGTCCAGATACACCTGCTGTCTGTTGTTGTCTCTGGAAATCGTAAACCGGCCTTGAACTAACTGTGCTTAGTATTTGCTAGTAACATCAATAGTGGCAACCCACTCCAGTCCTTTTCCAGTAGCCTGTCTGACCCAAACCATTAAGTGGCTGCTGAATGTGAATCCAGAGCCTGTACAGGTCAGTCTGTGGGATTCTCCATGTCTTTTAACCACTTGTTCAGATTCTCTCAGAGTCTGACCATCAACACCTGTCAGAACAAGACAATAGTTACATGCTGTAAATGGTCTTTTTTTGAAAGACGAATGAAGCATTTCTGTTTTTATGGCCATCATGTTAAACTGTGTGAAAAATTGTGTCTGTCAACCCCATAGTATAAGAAAAGTAGAAAAGTTAAGTATTAAAATGATGGTCTTGTGATTTTTTTTTACAGTTTTTAGGTTCAAACACGTGTGTGAGTGTGATACTGTATGTTGTGTCTCACAGACCTGTTTATATTGCAGTGTGTCTGTATGTTGTCATATGGTCCTTGGAATAAGTGCTTTGTAAGTAAACGGCTTTTGCATCTTTTAACAAAATATTAATATCCATTCATATTAAAAATTAATATTAACACTTCGGATTCAAATGAAGTATTTTCAAGACTGCCTGTGCTCATATACCCAGTCCACTCTACAGCTTTTCATGGTCTCTATCGTATCCAGCCAATATTGCAACTCAATTAGTTATAATCAGATAGGATGAGTGACATCTTCTCTCTCCTGCTAGGTCTTTTTTTTCTCAGAAGGAAACACGGTCTTCAAACTGTTCATCTGTAGATAGATACTGCTGGAATCATGTCTGGTGATGATGAATCTACCCTTGACAAACTGGGGGCAGTAGGTAAGATGACCTAAAGTTTCTTTTAAATCAATCCATTTCCAGGAGCCTGTCTAACACAGACCATAGTGTAGCTGCTGGCTGTACAGTTCAACCTGTGTTCATGCCCACATCTCTTTGTTAACAGTTGAATTGTGAGACATTTTTTTCTTTTGTTAACCGTCTTTATAAGCATTGAAAGGAGTAAAGGACACGATGAAGAGATTTTTCTTTCTTTATTTATTTGTGTGTTTGTTTTGTCTCCTGCTACTTCACAACCAGATTGTTATGTTGCTGCAAATGTACAAGCAGTTAAAGTGTTAGCTGATGTGTTTTATTTTTGCTGTTATTGAAACAGTCCACTGTGAGTTTTCACTTCTGTTCTGAACTGTCAAAGTGTAGTATTTGGTAGTAATTTTGTCAAAATCCATTTCAGTCCTTGTCTTGCCTTAACAAATGCGTTTTTGGGGTTTTCTTTGTTTTTTTTTTTTTTTTTTTTTGGGGGGGGGGGGGTTCCCAAAATGTTTGCTTGACTTCTCAAAAAGAAATAGAATTTTCATTATTTTCTCTCTCTGGGAAATACAGCAGCTGTAACTTTAGCTGGCAGACGCACTGTGTGACAAAATGCACAGAAACTGTTTCTGTGCAGTTTGATATTTGCTGATTTAATAGAATTTTTTTATTTGAAATTATCTGACACTTTAGAAAACATTACTCCATTTATACATTCCGTTGTTCTGTATCACCAAAGAGTGATGTTCAAGTACACGCAACAACTAATGGACCAACAATGCCCTTTCCAAGTCTTTACATCCAACTTCAACTGCTGAATACAGCACTATAAATGATGCATGAATTACATGCTCTTGTTTCTTTTATTTCCTTGTATGCAATAAGTGCCAGTGATTTATGTGTTATTGTTCTGTCCATTTAAGATCAGATTGGCTTGATGTTTCAAGACCTGCAGTGCTTATTTGTTTGTTCGATTTAATAGATTTTTAATATTCTAGCCTTTGTATACTTCACAGAATTATATAAAAAGGATGGCTTCTCCTCAGCCTGCAGATTATTGTTTAATGTTCAAACAGACATGTCTACTGGAATACTGGCAGTGAGGTAAGAGAAATAACAAATCAGCATCATATGCTCCCATAATCAGATGTCTATCCTAGGAGCTACTTTTTATTTATTATTCAGTGTCAGCGTTTCAAACAGCACACTTCTCTCCACCCTAACCAGCTGATTCACTGAAATCAAATGAAGTTAAATAATTGTTTGGTGTGCTTTCTTCTGAAACCACACTTGAAACTATAGAATGATCTGTCACACTGACCTCTTCATCGATAACTCTGTGAATGTCTGCATCACAAATATACATGATGAAATGGTGTAATAATTTGTTGATATCAATTATACGTGTTAGTGTACATTCAGAACCTAAATTCAAACTAGGTGACACTGGATAAAAGATATTGTATTACTAATTAATGATGAAATTGTTTTACCATGAATGTTTAAAACATGTAGGAAAAAAGCCCTGAGTTTACCAAATATTCACTGGAGTTAGGAAACAGAGGAAGTGGTTTTTGTATGGCATTTCTATTGCTCTCTCTCACTGTGTCCCTCGGGCACAGTAATAAACTGCTGTGTCCTCAGTCTTCAAGCTGTCCATCTGTAAATAGACTTTACTGCTGGAATCATCTCTGGAGATGGTGAATCTACCCTGGACTGACTGGGAATAAGAGGTAGCATAACTATGAGTTGAAGTGCTTATAAAAGCAATCCACTCCGGTCCTTTTCCAGTAGCCTGTCTGACCCAAACCATCTCATAGTCTGTGAATGTGAATCCAGAGGCTGTGCAGGTCAATCTGTGAGATTCTCCAGGTCTTTTAACAACTGGTTCAGATTCTGTCAGAGTCTGACCATTAACACCTGGTAAGACATAAACAAACAAAAAAAACCCCAATGATAATAATGAATTATTCTCCAAATAATTAATGTTAAATCAAGATCAGGGGAAATCCTCACCTGCCCACCAAATAACTGAAAGCAGCAGTCTTGTCTGATAATCCATGATACAGTACTGCAAAGTACCCAGAGTTGTCTGTTATCTTCTCCAACAGATAGATAAGTAGTGGTGGAAGATGTTTTGCATAGACTCCGCCTTACTTAACTGAGGAGTTTTCACAATTTTTCAAATGAATACTTGGCAAAAAGGTTAACCTCATATCTGAAACTCCAAATAAGCTTGTTCAGCACTATGTTGTTCAACCATCAATAACACACTGAGCTAAAAACATCAACAGCTTGAAGTGAAGCTGGTTATTTAAAAATACAAACAAACACAGAATTTATCTTTGTGGTTTGAATAATGTTTCAGATAAATCAGTATTGCAGTTCCGCTGTTGAAAGAATGACGGTTTAATCTGCAAACACCCCACTGGCTTTGTGAAATAACTGCAAGAAGAAGGATAACAGTGAGTGCAACAGAAAATGAAACTGAAGACATGGGTAGCTGATGCATCTCATTGTAAAGATGCTTGCAAAATATTTTTTAGAAGAGACAACAGGGCACAACTGTCAGACATCAAACAAGAATTAAGGCAAGCAAAGGAAAGGATTGTAGTAACTATTAGATTTGTACGACTGGACAATGTGACTTCAATTGTTTTTTACTTTTGGTATTTAGTTTGAGAAAAGTATGTGCCATCCAACAGATAACATCACTGACACAGTCTAAAGCAGACGATTCTTTACGTTCACTATGTTTTAAGTTGTTTTTAAGTATAGCACTATGTTTCCCCCATAGCAAAGAAATCTATTGAAAGGAAAGCATGATGAAAGACAAGCAAAAATTAAATAATGCAACATACTATAGTAAATATGACTGAAGATAATGACACACTGGCTCTCTTTTTGAAATGCTGCATTTGGATCTAAATTAATTAAACTCACACTCTCTCCTCTGTCACCTACACAAACATTTAATAATAATAGAAACACAAATAATATTGGTAATTTTTCTATAGATAGTTAACATTGCTAACATAGATGACAAATAGGAGTGTCATCTTTTTTTTTTTTTGTAATACATTATGATGTCTTTCACCACACTTTGAAACAATTTTTTGAATAGTATTAGTTATACGTTATTCATTTCTTGTTTAGATGCAGGTGTGTGTGTGTGTGTGTCTTCAGAATATTTTAATTGTAAAATGTATTTATTCATCTATTGTTTTACTTTCTATACCCGTTTTCTATAGTGGTATCATACATTTACTTAAGCAAATGTGTTACAGTTTTTTGCATGCAAATTATTTGTTCCTTTTTCCAATATTTATGTTGCATCTCTTTTCTTTCCAATCATCCATTTACCTCAACTTATCTGGGCCAGGCCTCCCTTTCCCTAGACACCACCTCCACTTTATCTGGGGGATCACTGAGTTTTTCCAAGGCCAGCTGAGAGACATAATCTCTCCGGGGCGTCCTGGGTCTGTACAAGCCATCCTCCCAGTGGGACGTGCCTGGAACACCTCACCCAGGAACAATGTTCCCTCTAATTTTTCATGTGTCTGAGCGAACACACAAACTCCCTGAGTGGACACTTGGACCACGGTGAGCAACATTAGACGTGTGCACTGTGGTCACGCCAGCATCGAATCCATCCAAGTTACATGGTTTATTAAAATAATCAAATTACAGCATTTACATTTATGTTAGACTACTTTTAATTAACTGCTTTAGCCCACTTACAATGAAAATGTAAAAAATCTTGTTCATAACACTATTGGAAGTAAAAATAACTTGAACTCCAACTTTGAAAACACAACTTTCTTTTTTTTTCTTTTTTCTTTTTTTATAAAGCTCTGACTTGTATTATGAGTCTGAGTCTGTGGTCTGGGAGAGAGTCCTGTAACTCTCTGTCTGCAAAATACAGGATATAATGACCAATGCTGGGCAACTAATGATATAGTTACTTCTTCAAAAAAGTAACTGAGTTATGCAAACAACAACGTTTTTTTCAGCTGTTTACCTAAAAATGCAGCCAAGGCATTATTTTAAATAAACATTTCAAACTATTTACAGAACAATCAGCTGTTCTGCATCAAATTTGATGCCACACAAATTATTTGTGCCACTCCAAAAAATAATTTCTGTCCACTATGAGATAAAGGAGAACAACAGCCTGATACCTGCAGGCCTGACAACAGGAGATGTATCACTCCTGTAACACCTGTAACACTCAGTAGTCACCTCATTGTTCTGACACACACAACAAAACTATTGACTACACTACACACTAACTACACAAGATTTGCGCTAAACATCGCAAATCTCTCACATCTCAAAACAACTCCTAAAACTTCCCCCTTCCTAAACATCAAAATGCCATGTTGCCATATCATTTTTTGATTGGTCGACATGGTACATTTTTCAACCAATAGGAAAGGGCTTTTTTGGTTCCCACGTATGTGTGTTAATAATAAGTTATGTTGAAAATACACATCCACAGAGCATCCATTCCTTTGGTTAAAAATATTAAAAATAATGATAAGAATTTAGGAATTTATGTTTCTATTTCCATTTCTTCATTAAATAAATTTACAAAATAATGATTCACATAAATATTGTTAGAGTGAGGAGATTCTTTAAAATCATTAGTGGTCAGGGAGCTCCTCCCCACAAATGAGCTCCTGCAGTGTCTCAACTAATGTTGAGGCATTGTGAAGATTTTCAGGTCTACAGGTTCAGGTCTACTGATGTTTTGTTTTCTACTGACTCTCTGACACAGTAATACGTAATAGTGTCAGTTGGGGAGCTGCAGAGAGAATAAGAAACCTGACAGTTGATGGTCAGGTGTTCCCCTGGCTGCATAATAATGGATGAGACTGATATTCTGGAATCTCCTCACAAAGAAAATGTGCAGAGTTTTATGGCTGAGGAGCCAGGAAGCTAAATTTACATAGAATCAAATAAATAAAGCATCGATGTCACTCTAACTCGTTATAGTAAAGGCTGTTGACCATTTTTTCACCTGAAGGCATTCACTTTGTTTCAGATCCAACTTCTGCAGGTTTTAACTACAATTTTTATTCATACATTGTTTTACTTTTCCTATTTATTCTATATCAAATACAAATGCAAATACACGTTACTTTAGCTTTAGCTAAAACATAATTTGAAGATTTTTGTGGACAAAACTTTTGTTGTTCTCTCTGTTTGCAGATGTCAGACACAGAAAAACAGAAAATTTTAACACACAGACGCATTTAACACATGCATTTTACTTAAAGGGATAAGAGATATCATTGAAGCTATTTTGTATTGATCTTTGTTTGTTTGTTTGTTTGTTTTAATCATAAGCCCTTTTTAAGGCCATTAGTGGTCTGATAACTCCTTCTATGGTTGATTTACAAATGTTCAGGCAATGTGAGGTTTTTGTTCAGGTTGTCGGTAGGTGGAACAGAGAGAGACTGACGAGAGACTGAAGTCCCCTTCCGATCTGAGAGAGCTTTGTTATCATCTCTTATGTTAATGGGTCGGTTTTGACCCATGTATTAAATCAGCTATAAAATACACTAAAAACGATAATAAGTTATCATCCAATTTGTTTCTCATCTTTTGGTTACCTTGTTAGGCTTCCTTATCCATGAAAATGTTGGTTTTAATACTTTTGGTGTGGTGTTTTTTGTCACTATACCTCTCGATTTCAATTTAAAAAAAATAGTAAAATTAACCTCAAAAAATCATATTACTTAATAAAAGGTTTTTGTGTTACCTGACTATTACTGAGGGGTATAGGACACATCTCTTAAATAAATCTGTTTTATTGATTTTTTTCATTTTAATATTAATGACTAAAATGACCTCTATGGTGTTACGGGTCAATTTCGAAGAAAAGACAAAAAAATGTTTGGTTTTTTTCAACAGTAGACCTTTAATATAAACTGAAAAAAAAAGAAAAAAGTCCACTCCTCCTTTGTTTTGGTTATAGTCGTGGGTAATTGTGGGCTTTTTATCACTTCCCAATGATACAGCTACACCTTTGTGAAGTTTCCTTTGTGAAGTTCTTGTCCGAGGTCATATCTCGTAAAAAATAAAATAAAATATCACAACTGATATTGTGACCCTGCAGTCCAGTGGTCATATCGAGAACCACACATTTTCATTGGTTCTTCTCAGGGGTGCC
Organism: Maylandia zebra; assembly: GCF_041146795.1. Taxonomy (NCBI): domain Eukaryota; kingdom Metazoa; phylum Chordata; class Actinopteri; order Cichliformes; family Cichlidae; genus Maylandia; species Maylandia zebra. The sequence goes on along the minus strand of NC_135170.1, from coordinate 17,638,210 downwards.
ACTCACAGCTTTGACTGTGAAATTTTGTACATTCCAGGCATACTTTGTTTTTGCATCACAGGTTTCCCAGATGTTTCTGCCGTATTTCCCTGCCTCACTGGGTATGTATTGCCGGAAGGGGCATTTTCCTCAACAGGTGGACAAGACGTTCATCCACTGTCACCTCTGGCCCTGGGATGAACATCAGCGGAAGAAGCTGCACCCATCTCTCCCAGACATCCCTGATGGGAGCAAGCTTGTCAGACCTCAGTCTGGTCGCTCTGTTGTCAAATCTGAGAACTCTTGAATCAAAATGATATCAAATGTGTGAAGTGACATCGTTGCCCAGAAAATATTACTGCCTGTCAGTGGCCTCAATGCAGCATCTGTACACTCCAGCAAGAAGAAGAACACCAATGAAAGCATCCAGGTATTCCTCATTATTATCTTTCCACATGTCGCCATGGACTTTTTTTCTTTCAAGGTTTATCATAGTAATGATGATTCTTTTTAGTCGCAATGGCATAAATAGCTCAAAACCTCTGTTGATGTAACTGACTTTGGTCAGAGCAAACCTTGTGGTTCCAGGAGTCATTTTGATGACATTTGCAGCAGCTGTCCTGCCATGTACATCATGAGGTACTGAGCTCCAAAAGATCTTACCATTTTTGGACTTGAATCTTTCAGCAGGAGTAGCTTCAGCGCCAGCGGCCTCCACCTCTGATCAGATGTGTCTGTGTGTTCTGGATGATAGTCTACATTGTCTTCCTCCTTAGAAACCTGCCCATCTGAATCATTATGCTGCTCTGTGTCCTCTCCTTCATTTTCACTAAAAATGTGATCCAGAACTTGGCTCACTGTCAATCTTCTTCTAATTTTTGTATACTGCACATTGTAAATGTGCACTCTGGAAGTCAAATGGCCACTCAAATGAGTGAATTCACCTCACATGTCTTGACATGCCCGTCTTTATTTTGCTTTGTTTTTGTGCAGGTATACTGGAAAAACGTGCAAAATAAGAATCCCCTAAAGCTCATATGATTAGGAGAAGAGCTTGCTGTCAGTGTTTTAGCTGACAGTGCAATTATGATTTCAGTTTTGGCTTTAATTATTGCTTTATACTCATAATATTATAACTGGGTCAAAACCGACCCTAACAAGACAAAGGTCATGATTTCAACTAGGGCATTTTATAATTTAGTGAAAAGATTATTTTTTTTGTTTTATTTTGTAGAAATAGAGATTCCTGACAAATTCAAAAAGCCTTGATACAATAAACAAATGTATGTAATTTTTTATGCATTTGAAATTTAAAATGGGTCAGTGCCGACCCTAACACAAGAGAAAGTGTTGTAAAGGCTCACCTTTCAGCACATTCACTTCACCAGATGCACCTTGTTTCTTTTCCTCACCTTTGATTGGGTGTGGTGCTTGGCCTTAATCGCACTCACCTGTCACTCGTTATATAAGGACTGCACTCACCTACCCCTCACTCTTTCTTCACTCCCACATGGGGCGGCAGCTGAGGTGAGTTTCTCTTTGAGTCTCCTGAGTTCATGTATCATTTTGAGTTACTTAAATCATACTTTATGTCCTTTTTAGAGAGAGCAGTCCATGTGTGTCTTTCTTTCCTTTATCCGTTATACAATAAAACAACAAAACCTGCAAATGATTGATGACTGCTTATTTTCATTCTAATCGGATGAGCCCATGATGACGACTACTGAAACCCTGAACCTTCCTTCCTCCAAAACATGGTCCTCCGAGCCGGAGTAGCGTCAGCGTCATGGATTCACAGCAGCCATTGACCGAAGATTTGAGACGTTCCGGTCGTGATAGTCGACCTCCGGCCCACCTGCAGCAGTATGACGTTCAGTATCCTGGAAGTAGAAGTGCTCGATGTGATACAGAGAGTCAAACAGAATGCCAGCATAGTGACACAGACACACATGGGCTGCAGGATCCTGATGGAGAGTCAGAAAGACAACCAGAGACATCGCCTGCTCCTTTACCCACCAATCAAGATGAGGTGATGAGGGAACTCCTGATGACAATGAGGGAGATTAGGCAAATCATGATTCAGTTATCTCCTCCCCATTCTCGCAGTTCCTCCAGATCTTCAATTCACATTGTCTCTGATGAAAGCAAATCCTCTGTTTGCGGTTTACAAGCCATTCCCCAAACACATCAGCAACATGAGCAGTTCCCAGTGATTGATCCAGCAACATGTCAATCACCCTCTCAGCCCCCCCAGGTTAGCCGTCACTCTGGTGCAGTTCTGGCTGCTAGCCCTCCTTTCCCTAATTCAACAATATTAGATGCTGCAGTTCCTTCAAGTGGTTTGCCTAGACCAGTTTTTCCTACACCAGATGAGACTCCTTTTAATTTCCTGGCCACGCCACTGCAAGGTCCCCACCAGATTTCATGTGTTCAACCTGCTGTTCCTCTAGATGAAGACCCCGCTCAATCTCTCGTTTGCATTCCAGAACCAAGGCAGCACCCTCCTTTAAAGCAGCAACCAGCTACATCTGATGGTTTGCATGCACAAAAACCTTCGGTACCCATTACTGCTAGTTCTAGTCACCCTGTTAGCACTAGAACACATGTGTATAAACTTGAGGGTCCTTCTTTCCCAGACCTTACCAGAGAAGATGAAATCCAGTATAGGCTGTTACGAATGGCCCTTACTAACCTGCTTGACCCTCATGAGACAGAGCATTTCAAATATCATGTCCTTCTTGATCACCTGAAAGTAGACCAAGCTAAACGGTTAGCTATTTCCTTTTCCTATGCTCCTGACCCATACACTCAAGCCATCAAAGCTCTTGATGAGCGTTATGGGCAACCAAGACAGCTAGCATTGAAAGAGCTACGGAATATACTGGAGCTTCCTCCTATCAGAGCAGGTGATGGTCGGACTCTGGACAACTTTGCTCTTCGTGTGCAAGCTTTAGTTGGCTTGCTTAGCACTATGGGTGATCAAGGACAGACAGAACTAAATTGTGGCTCCCATGTCGATCGCCTACTTGAAAAGTTGCCCGCAGAGCATTCCAGTCGCTTCAAACGGCACATTTACAGGGAACAAGGAGATATGATGTATGACTTACCTTTGTTCTCATCCTGGTTGCAAATGGAATGCAAGTGTCAACCAAGAAAGGACAGTCCTGTTTCATCCTTTAACCAGCCACGACCTGCCCATAAGTACACCTCTCCACTCACAACAATATTACATGGAACAAATGCATCCGATCCTGTACAGGCAGCACAACCAATCATAATGACTAAGGCTAGATGTGCATATTGCTGCTCACCTGAACACCACATTAGCAAGTGCCCTGAGTTCATTAACAAGACAAAGGATGAGAAAATAAACTGGATAAAGAGAAACAAACGGTGTTGGCGTTGTGCTAGAACTCATCAGGCTGCGAAGTGTGATCTGAGGAAAGCATGTGCCACCTGCATGGAAAGACATCTACAGATCCTATGTGAGGTGAATCAGAAACCTAGAACTGAAACTAATCCTGTAGTGAGGACACTGTACTTTGATAGACCTAGCGATCGTCCTAGTGTACTATTAAAGGTTGTGAAAGTGCTCCTGCGTAATGGCAAAAGAACCCTGGAAACATATGCAATACTTGATGATGGCTCCCAACGTACCATGCTTCTGACATCTGCAGCTAAGCATCTCCACCTAACTGGGAAAGCTGAAAAATTATCACTCAGAACTGTCCATCAAGAAGTTGAAACTATTCAAGGGTCTTGTGTAAGTTTCCAGATTTCTCCCATCGCACATCCAGAGAAAACTTACACAATTAATAATGCCTTCGCTACAAGTCACTTAGCACTTTCAGACCACACCTACCCCGTATCCTCTCTTCAACGGAGATACAAGCATTTTCAAGGTATCCCATTAACCTTCATTAACAAAGCAGCTCCACTACTGCTCATAGGCTCTGATCATACCCACCTTATTACGCCTATTGCACCAGTTAGACATGGACCATTTGGATCTCCTGCAGCAGTCAAAACCCGCTTAGGATGGACACTCCAAGGTCCAATCACAGACTTCCAACCCCAGAGCAGTTCCACGCATGCCCAATGTTTGTTCACATCTTCCAGTTCAGGTTCAGGAGAACCGCTCCAGCACATCCTTGTGTCCGCTGATGGCTCTGAATTCATTCAGCCACCTCATACTCTACCATCAGCAGTACCTATGTCGTCACCGGCAGTGCCACTATCACCAGTTCCACCGCCTGTGGCTGCCATTCCGCCAGTGGTCAGGGCGCTGCCTGCTCCTGCATCACTTGGTCCTGCCTCTGCCAAGCCCCGTACATTGCCCCCAGCACCTGCAAAACTGCCCAACGGTCTGCAGGTCTGGGCCTGCCGCTGCATCCCACGCGGTTGGCATTTGGACCTGCTTTGCCGCAACCGCTGGCTACATGGTCGGCCCCCTGAACTGTCTGGCCTGCATTGTCGACCTCTAGGTCGACCCCCTGAACCTATATTAGACCTGTAGCATGTCTGATTCCTCTGCCCCCGCTTCGTGAAAAAGAGCATCTTTAATCCTTTGAACATATTTCTCAGTAGAAATATGGGGGCGGCTGTTGTAAAGGCTCACCTTTCAGCACATTCACTTCACCAGATGCACCTTGTTTCTTTTCCTCACCTTTGATTGGGTGTGGTGCTTGGCCTTAATCGCACTCACCTGTCACTCGTTATATAAGGACTGCACTCACCTACCCCTCACTCTTTCTTCACTCCCACATGGGGCGGCAGCTGAGGTGAGTTTCTCTTTGAGTCTCCTGAGTTCATGTATCATTTTGAGTTACTTAAATCATACTTTATGTCCTTTTTAGAGAGAGCAGTCCATGTGTGTCTTTCTTTCCTTTATCCGTTATACAATAAAACAACAAAACCTGCAAATGATTGATGACTGCTTATTTTCATTCTAATCGGATGAGCCCATGATGACGACTACTGAAACCCTGAACCTTCCTTCCTCCAAAACAGAAAGTATATTTACTAATATTAAATCATCTTTATTCATAACCAAAGAGATAAAGGAGAAATGAGTCTGAGAAAAGAAAGGGTAGACAGGAAAAAACACACCCCAAAAGAAAACCATTGGCTGCTCTATGCCTCAGATCAAGTCTTGTCCACGCAGGCTGTCTGATCCAGGCTGTGTGAAAGCTGCCAAAACATAAGAGACCTGACAGGTGATGACAACATCTTGTCACGAAAAGATTGGCAACTCGAGAGGTTTGGATAATTTCTGCTATTCTATCTGGATTACATACCTGGAAATCATATCAGCTTCATTATTTTCGTCATTCACCGAATTGTGTGTGGGTTTTTTTTTTTAAAGGCAGCATTTACAATAACTGAACGACTGAATTTACTCTGTTGTTGCTCGAAACTAATAATGTCAAAACTGGAAGATTTATTTTTAAAACAATTGATAATTTCTTGTGTATTAGCAAATACTATAAATCCTAATGGAGGTGATTTATTAAAAGATAAATAATTCGATGGGCTTCCTTGTAGACTAAGGTTATTTAAAAATCAAAACAACATACTGGAAAAAATAATTATTTTTTCCTTGCTGTGCAGGTGTACTGCTAACATACAAGATTGTGTAGTATGTAAAGTTTGTTTTGTCATTTTTCATTTGCATAAAGTACCCTTGATGTTTTCAGTTTCTGCAGATGTGTGAGAACGAAGATCTAACATGATACTATAGGGAAATAACTTCTGAGGAACTGAAACTGTGTGTGAAAGCACGGTAGCCTTATGAGCTAATGGATATGCATGTGACCAGAGACAAATAAATCTGTAATATTATTTATTTATTTGATTGTTTTTTTATGTTTGAGTTACTATAAGAAGCAACTGATGGTGAATTCAAAGCTGTACAGTTCAATGCATGCAGCCCTCCAGTCTTGTAACCACTGATTCATAAACGGATTATATAAAGTATATAAATAACATTTCATTGATTTGAACTGTTGTCCAGTTTGGTGAGCCTGTGTCCTGTGTGTAGCCTCAGCTTCCTGTTCTTAGCTGGAGTGGCACTTGGTGTGGTCTTCTACTATTACCCATTTGCTTAAAGGCTGAATATCTTGTGCCTTCAGAGATGCTGTGATGAGTGATTACAACCAAAGTATGTTGCACTTCTATCAGCTCCATTTGGTGATGGGCTCTAACATCCAGCATCAACCAGGCATTTTCTCCTAGAGAACTGTCACTCACTGGATAGTTTCAATTTTTCAGATCTGTCTAAGCCCCAGAAATGGCTGCTTGCTCCTTTGCTTGTGTTTTTGCTCACTGTGTGTTTCCCTGTGTACAGACCTTCCCTGGAATCCCTTACTGGAGTGTGGTTTTGGATGCCTGTTCTCGCTGACCCCTGGAGCCAATCCCTGCCTGCACTTTGCATGTAGCACATAGTTGGTGATCACTTTAAACACATTATTGTCCCAATGGCAGGATTCAAACACTTTAAACTAGTGCTATCAGCGTTAACCCATTACGCAGTCATCACGATTAACGTGATTAAACCCACTCAACCCATCTGGAGCGCAGAATGGTAAAACTTCAGACAAACTGCCCAAAACGTGTTGACAGAGACATTCCAGGGATTTTGAGTCAGTCTGCGCTCCAGATGAGTTAATTGTTAATTGTGTTATCTGAGGTGGCGTTAACGCGCTTAAGCTGCATTAACGCGTTAATGCCGAACAACCCCTCACAAGGGCTGGTCAATGGGGATTTGCCAGTTTTGACAGGTTAATGTTCGCGTTAACGCAATTAACGCTGTCACAACTACTTTAAACATGATGAGAGATGAGCCTCTAAGGCTCGTATCAGGAGTATCACTTATGCTATGATGCTTGGTGCCAGAACAAAATTTGCTTTATAAATGATAAATAAAACGTTGAAATCAATCCTAGAACATAAAGGAATTTAGTAAAACTCTGGAATCAGTGTGGATGTGAGAAAATTTTTTTATTCATAGCAGAAGGGAGGGGATTGTACTAATCATTAGATTTGTATGACTGAGCAATATGATTTCTTACTTGTTAGATATTCAGTTCAAGAAAAGTATGTGTAAAACTCACAGTGTCTAGTAGATGACATGTCTGAGACAGTCTAAAATAGAAGAAATTTTAAATTTTTCTTTTAAACCATTATAAATCAGTATAGCTCTGTGGCATCTGTCCATGATCCATCTGTCTAAGATATACTATAGTTAATGTGGGGCGTAGATTTTGACAAATTGATTCTCTATCATGCTTTAATAGAGGGTTTTTAAATAATTTGCTCTTTTCTTTAATAAAACAGTAATTCAACTCACGTTTAGATACAGGTGGGTACAGAATATTTTATTTGCAACATTTATTTATTTAGCTAATGTTTTACCTTTTGTACTTGTTTTGTGTAATGTTATCATATTATCTTAGGTCAATTTGTTACAATTGTTTGCATGTAAATTATTTGTTGTTTGTATTTCTTTCAACAATAACAAAATATTAAACAACATTTTCTTATTATTCAGTGTTCAGTTATACTGTGATAAAATAATAATAGTTAAATTATTTATTTCTTATGAAATAAGCGATTTACATAAATATTGTAATATTATTAGAATGAGCAGTCTCTTTATATCTTTAATGGTCTGAGAGCTCCTCCTCTGGTTTCTTTACTAATGTTCAGGCACTGTGAAGTTTTTTTGTTTTTTGTTTTTTTTTGTCCCGTTTGGATCTATAGCCATCAGAATTGTTGTCTTAAGGCCAAGAAAGATGCCAAGTGGATTTATTTTACCAAGTGGATCATCATGGCCTTGCCATATTGGTCCATTTGATTGACCTTTATTATAATTATGAATTTATTTTATTTTCAGTTGCTACAAACGGGACAGACATGACTGGGGGATAGGACAGGGGGAAAGAATGAAAGAGAGGGAGAGAAAGAAAACCAAAGGGGAGAAGAGACGGTGAGAAGGGGGGGAAGAGACAAAAAAAAACAAACAAACAAAAAAAAAAACCCACCTGGGTCACCTGTATGGAGAAAAAAAAACAGAAGAGAAAGCAAACAACAAAGAGCAACATAATAAGAAAAAAAAAAGCACCATCACAATAAACTAGCTAGCAGTAGATATCAATAGTTACTAAATAATAAACGATATTGTGCAGCACGCAAGATAGACAGCGCACAATGTGCTTTGAGGCAGCAGCCAAGAAAGCTGTAGTCCGCGTCTGTGAAGTTTTTGTTCAGGCCTACTGATGCTTCATGTTACTGTGACTCTCTGGCACAGTAATACACAGCAGTGTCTTCAGGCTGCACATTCGTCCCCCTGAGAGTGACTGTTTTGCTGGAAGATTCAAAGCTGATACTGAACTTGTTTTTAAGTGAATCTTTGTAGTATGTTGTCCATCCATCTCCTGCCCTTCCAATCCACTCCAGTGCTTTTCCTGCAGGCTGTCTGATCCAAGCTGTTGGGTAGCTGCCGAGAGAATAAGAAACCTGACAGGTGATGGTCAGGTGTTCCCCTGGCTGTACAATCATGGAGGCTGGCTGTGTCAATGTTTCAGAATTTACACCTGTTGACAGAAAAGTATATTTCATAATAAATGATCAAATTGCGCTGAGAAAACTGAACTATTGATTGTGAGAAATCCAGAGAGACTCATGTGATCCAGCTAACAACAACAGCAGCAGCAGAGCTACAGAAAACATGATTTAGGTTGAGACTGATATTCTGGAATCTCCACGCAAAGAAAATGTGCAGAGTTTTATGGCTGAGCAGAAAGGAATCCGAGTTTGCATAAAATCAAACATACAAAGCATCTTTGTTGACCTAACTCTGACTCATTAAGGAGGCTGTTGACCATCGTTGTATGTTTATGTTATTAAACAAATAAGATGTATTTATATCCTTATTTGTGCACCAGAAGCGATTCACTTTGTTTCAGATCTTATCGACTGTTTCCACAGAAGCTTTAAACAACAGTGACATTTACTGATTCATACATTGCTTTACTTACTTATTGAAGCGATGGGACGAGGCGCGGCCTCCCACACCGAACGCAGCATGGTTAACACCTTGAAGATGCTTACAGCTGCCGTGAAGACTCAAACTAACACCATTGAGCGTATGATGGGATACATCAGAGAGGGGCCTGCTCACAATAACACCCTTGAGCGAAAGTTGGATAACATCGCAGAACGGATCACTGCAGCTGTGGGGTCTCAGAACCAAAAGAATGACAACACCACGGAACAGAAGCTTGATACCATCATGGGGAGGCTCGCAGCGCTCCAACGGGAAATCGAGGCCCCAGTGTCAGAGTGCTAAATTCGCTGCTCGCATAAAGGAGAAATCAACAATATTCTACATTTGGACACCACGGCGCCAGCTGCTCAGGCCCAAGGCTGGAGCCCACCAAAACAACTCCCTGATAACGACTGTGTGATGACTATTCTTCCCATCCCATGAAGGACACCTGGATCGGCTGGAGGACTGTTTACTTAGCCTGATAGGCCGAAGGACACTGTCTCAGCTGAACTATGGACACGCACACACATACACTTACACTGATAAGCACGCACTCATCCCCCTCCTTTCCAAACGCCTTCGATGCTTGTTCCTGCGGGGGAAGGCAGCGGGTCTGTGTGCCGCGCTGAAATGGTAGCATGGTGCAGGACGACTGCTGTGTTCCTTCGGATTACCCCCCACCCCCCTATCCATCCCCTGTGGCTTGTCATGTGCTCTGATGTTGTGATGTGGACATTAATGTGCTCTCTGTGCAGAGGAGTTTTCTCATGCTGTCCTCCCATAGGTTGCCCAGCGTGTGAAGAGGTCTCTTTTTTTTCCTCTTGTACTTTTCCCATTGTTGTGTAATTTTTTTCAGTGTTATTCTCCCAACGCTGCCGATCTCCGACTGTATTCCCTTGTGTTGTCTTTGTTGTTGTGTGTGTAAGTCGGGGGGGGGGGGGGGGGGGGGTCCTATTCCTCTGTGGGGCAACCTGCATATGGCCAATAAAGCATTCATTCATTCATTCATTCATTCATTCATTTTCTGTATCGTCATGGAAATACACTTAAACATGTTTGGAGAATTTTGCAGACATACCCTGTTTACAGATGTCAGACACACAGAAACAAAGAGCTTACAGAGAAAAATAGCTGCTCAGAAAATGTAATATATTTACTTAGGTCTCTTTTACATGTATGTATGCACTAATCTTAATTGTTGAAAAGCTTTTAAAAAAATGATGAATCTTTGTGGCAGTAAGTGCAGTTACAAAATGGTTAGTTTTAATGTGAAAAATAAATAAACAACTTTCCCCATTTTTGTGCATCAATAACATGTTATGTAAAAAAATCCATGTGTAGCTTTGACTTTTTCCAACTGGCAAACAAAGACACATTTATTTTCGTTAGGAACCAAAATGCACTTAAATATGAAGAAGCAATAATTTGTGTCATGTTATTTATTTTTTTCATTAGGTGAAGACGCAATTATGAAATTTACATAAATATTTTTAGAGTAAAGAAAGTTGCTGGGTTTTTTTTGTTTTTTTTTACTTATTATTGTTTTTTAAATCATGAAAACTTTTTAATATCCTTTTGGGTCTGACAACTTATTCTTTGGTTGGTCTACAGATGTTTGGTGTCATTGTGTTTTTCTGGCACAGTAATACACAGAGGTGTCATCAGGTTGCTGAACTTGTTCTTTAATGGATCTTTGTATGTGGCCCATCCAACACCTGCACTTCCAATCCACTCCAGTCCTTCCCCTGCAAGCTGTCTGATCCAAGCTGTCCAGTAGGTGCTAACAGAATAAGTGACCTGACAATTGATGGTAGGATATTAACAAAGCTCTGAAGTCTCAGAGGTTGACTGTGTCAACGGTTCACACTTTACACCTGCAAACAGAAAAGCATATTTCATAGAAATAAACCATCAAATTTCTGCTGCTAAAAAAAGAGGGCTGGTTGTGAAAGCTCTGTTGGGGTCATATTAAGGCAAGATAGAACAAAAAACCAAAAACTAACCATAAACATGGGTGATCCAGTATTTGTCTTTGTGTGTGTTTATATGAATGAGTCCATGTGCCTCTCTCAGCTGACCTGTTCTGCAATACATATGAAGAGACTGAAGACAGTTTTGTAAGTACTCCACCTCTTCATCAAAGAAATAGTGTTTTGATTCACTCACACTTACCATACATTCATTTTCAGATACAGTTTGCATGTGTTGCTTTTCATTGTTAAAGCACTAAAAATGCAGTATATCATAATCTAAACAACGCTCAGGTAGCAATTACACCAGGTGGTGACATTTAGCTGCTAACAAGCGAGACACTCACTCAATAAAAAATACAGATTAGAATAAAAATGCGAAAGAGTATCAAAGAGTAAAAAGTAGGTAAGAAGAAGTATTGTTGTATTAAGAAAAACAACTTATTTATAGCCTTGAGAAGAGGAAGTGAAAAAAACAGAAGAACGAAAGTAGATTATGGGCCGGCAGTTTGTTCCAAGAGCTTAATATGGAAATAATTTCTGCTGTCAGGCTCTTAATCTCAAGATACTGACTTCTGCTGGAGTGTGAAAGCAGTCAAAGCAGTCATGATAAGACAGCTTTGAAAAGGACTGCTACAGCTAAGAGAGTTTGAGCCTGTATTCATCCACCCAATCCATCCCAGAGCTCTCCTTGGTCTCTAGAAAGCATACATGATATTTTCACTCTTTCTCTCTCCAGGTCTTTTTATCAGACTGCTCCAGCTTGATCTCACTTCAAACTCCTGTGAGAAAAAAAATCACACTTTCATTTCTTCTCTTTTTAATCTTTCTTCCCAGTGTAGTAAACTGGATATGTTACATTTTTATCTCTGCTTAAACATATTTTTCTAGTCAGAGTTTTCTCACAGGATATTTAATATAAAAATCATTCTTTTTCTAAAAGTAGGGACATCTTTTTTTTTTCTTTTTTGTTGTACTGATGAAAATTGTTGGAGGTTGTACAGCAGCTCAAATAACTCAACAATCACTGTGAGTTTTTGGTCCTGTGCTAAATTGGCAAAATATAGTATTATTTAATAACTTAGTCAGAATCCACTTCAGTCCTTTTCTAAGACCCCATCTGACCCTCTGTATCTAGTTTTTTTACTGTACATTAATTGAAAAGCTGTAAAAGTTAATCTGTGTGACTCACTAGAAGGACATTCTGGTTCCTGGTTCTCTTCAAAGAAAACTGATAAAGAAGAAAAACATCACTTTCTGTTAGTAAAACTGCTCTATCATCATCATCTCAACATCTTGTGCATGCTATCTCATTCTCACATCCAGCCCATTCATTTATGTCCTCTGTAATACATATTTGTTTTTTGTCTATATCCTTTGACTTATTTCAGCTAACCCAATAAGTCCTGATGTTCTTAATAGAGAACAGCCTGGCTTTTCCAGTGATATCTAATGTGTTTGGTTGGCCTCTTTTAGCTCCAAAGAGGCTGAAAATTAGAAAATGTTAAACTGAAAGATGACTATTTGAGGTTTTTGTACAGCTGTTCTTCTGTTTTCTGTCACTGTGCTTTCTCGGGCACAGAAGTAAACAGCAGAATCTTCTGCTGTCAGGCTGTTGATTTCAAGGTACTGTTTGCTGCTGGAATCTTCTTCAGTCATGATGAAACGACTTTGGAAAGAACTGGCATAGCGAGCAGAGTTTGAGCCTGTGTTCATCCTCCCAATCCACTCCAGAGCTCTCCCTGGCCTCTTTCGTATCCAGTGCAAATAGTAGTCTGTTGGGGTATAACCAGATATGATGCATGACAGCTTCACTCTCTCTCCAGGCCTCTTCACCTCAGAGGGAGACTGCTCCAATTTGATCTCACTCCAAACTCCTGCAAGAAAAAAAAGAAAAACAAATACAAAAGTTATCATCATAATCAAAGTATTGTCTTCCTGTTTCAATGAATGAATCCTTTTCTTACCATGGAAACATATAATGAATAATAAACTCCAGGAAGTAATATAATCCATAATTTAGAACACTTTATAATCAGAATGTTTGTGCAGTTAAAACGTGTCCAAAGCTGTTCTGTAAATAAACTAAATGAGAACTGATGATGATGTGTTTATATCTGAGCAAAACTTTGCATAGACCTCCCACAACAGGAGCTAATTGGTATTTCAAGAAAAAGATAAAGACATAGAATATCATGAACTGTCTATTTTTTTATATTTATTATGTCAAATGTTCTGCACATGAGACAAACTATCACTAAATATTTTTAAAAAGTCAGTCCCACTTTTTATATTGTGTAACCATTTTCACTGGGGTTTATTGCACCTTATCTCCTCAAACAAATGAAAGAAAAGGAGTAATACTGTTAAATTTAAAATTTTATTACTGATAAAATGAATCAAAACACAAAATGAGCCTGTTTCAAGTCAAAGAATAATCAGAAGTGTGACACTGTCATCTTCTAAATTATATTTACAGTAATTGCTTATTTTTGAAAATAAATAAATAAAGCAACGCTCTAGCTATAATTATTTTACATGATGCATGTTACATGGCTCTGATCATCTTTTAATGAACAAATTATGTATTTTGATTATATAGATTTAAAAAAAATTATTACTCAAATTAAGCTTGCTATTCTGTCTTCAATCACTGTGCTTTGTCGGGCACAGAAGTAAACAGCTGAATCTTCCTCTGTCAGGCTGTTGAGTTCAAGGTACTGTCTGCTGCTGGAGTCTTCTTCAGTTACGATGAAACGATCTTGAAAAGAACTGCCATAGATAGCAGAGTTTGAGCCTGTGTCCATTCTGCCAATCCACTCCAGAGCTCTTCCAGGTTTCTCTTGTATCTGTGGAGCAGGGAAATTATTTTACTGCTATTGTTAAATAATTGTCATCATTACCATTGTATTAATAAATATAATCTGCAGCATGGATATTGCATTTAGAGGTTTAAGTGTGTGTGTCTCTCAGAAAGACTAAGTGGCAGGCTGACAGGAAGTTGTTTGCAGAAGTGAAAGCAGACTCTTAAGTTATTCTGAGGAGCAGCAGGCCAGACGAGGCCATTTGAATCACTAGGTTATTTAAAATGATCATTGCTTTAACAATGTAACAGATAGCTTTAAGAAGGCCTTAAGATGTTTATGATTATGTTGACTTTGTATTTCAGATGCAGTTATAACTATTTTATACATAATGCATATCTGTGCTTATTTGAGTTGATGTTCAGGTTTATTAAAGGTCTTAAGCTTCACTAGTGTGTCTAGATGATCCATGCGGAGGGAAAATTAGAAAATAGAAGGATTGCAATACATGCTTACAAAACACTTATATCAGGTCATTTTATATTAAGGTTTCATTAGAGGTTTTTGATTAGAACATTTATTTAGTAGAAGACATACACATAGTCTTAGTGAGCCTCCGTTCTGGTGAAAGGTCAGAAGTGCAACAGGTGAATTGAGAAAGAGCATTTGAGGACGAGACACAGACAGTTAGTAGGTGAAGAGGTGACACAGAGAGCATGTGAGGTCAACACACACACACTCAGTTAGAAAGAATTATTTAGAGGAGAGGTTGCTCATGTCTGGCTGTAACTGCAAAAGTGTCTCGGTAAAAGAGGAACCGTTTCTTGGTGTCTCGGCAAGAAAGAGGAACAAGACAAGAACTGAAAGGTAGACAGGAAGGGCCAGCCATGAAAATAGAAGATGATGTTCTGTCTTAAAAGTCATTGTGGTGTTGATTTGACGTATGTATATATCCTGTCTGTGACGTATGAAGGGGCGTCAGTAAATCAAACCCTGATGCTATAAAAATCTGTGTATGCTCTGATTAAGTTGAAGATCAATTCCTGTTCTTCCCACACGTGTGTAGTCATTAAAAATCATTGTTTGACCATTGTTCTGGACCATGGTGGTTTTGTACTCTCCTTCCTCAGTATTTGAACCTTAACATGCAAATAATGGCTTGTCAGGCTATAACCAGACAGCATACATGGTATCTTGACTCTCTCTCCAGGTCTTTACATCTCAGAGGGAGCCAAACTCAAAATGAAGAAGAAATAGTAGAAGTAGTGATCATCTCAGTAAGTTATTTTTCAGTAATGTGCTTAATATGAGGAGGAGTCAAATTTAAACATTAGCTCTCTTCAGTTCAAAGGATAGCAAAAAACCCAGAAGTGACACGATTGACTACAGAGTCCAGAATCACTCATCAAATTTGTCTTCAGTGTTTTAAAGAAAACATAATTTGCCATAATTTAAAGCTGTTTATAGTCAGAGATTGTTTTTCTGGTTAAAAAAGAAAAGAACTGCAAGAAGTTCTGTGATCAATAAAATGACAATTGTAATAATGGAGCAAAAGTTTGCATAGATCTCCCTCTACAGGAGAAATTTGGTATTCAAAAACTCATTTACACAGATAAGTATTTTATGTGATACAATATCATGAGTATTTTTGTCGTAATTCTTAAACATATAAACACCATGAGAATCTCATTCTCAACTGACCAGATTATTTACAGAGGGATGGTTTGTGAATGCTGCAGGATTGATGCGATGCTGATCTACATTTCTCATTGCTCTGCATGTAGTGCAGGAGGAATCACCAGTATATTTTTGATGATATATTTCTCATGTACTGTGGATAATTGCTATCCAGAGTTAGACCTTAAAGTGTTTGTAAGGTATAATATAGTATGCAAAATTAATAAAATATATGTTTTACTTTACTGGGAGTGAAAAAATATTCTATAAAGTGAGTTTAAAATTTTATTTAAGTTAATCTAATGAAACCATCAGGATTTTGTACAGCTGCTTAGCAACTTCTGTCACTGTGGGTGTCGAGCACAATAATAAACAGCAGAATCTTCAGTCTTCAGGCTGTTCATCTGCAGATACAGCTGCTGTCTGCTGTCGTCTCTGGAGACAGTAAACCTGCCTTGAACTGACTGAGAGTAGTATTTGTAACTACTGCCACCATCAGTAGCAATCCACTCCAGTCCTTTTCCAGGAGCCTGTCTGACCCAGCCTATCCAGTAGCTGCTGAGTGTGAATCCAGAGGTTGTACAGGTCAATCTGTGAGACTGACCAGGTTGTTTAACTGCTGGTTCAGATTCTGTCAGAGTCTGACCATTAACACCTGCCCCAGTAAAGAGAAAATTAATAACAAATGCACAACTTAAACAGCATGGACCAATATATATATATATTTTAGATTATAATCAACAAAGCTTTTCACCTGCCAAGCAAAGAATTAAAAACAGCAGTCCTGTCCTACAGTCCATCATGTCAGGCTGTGTCCACTGTTCTCTGTCATCATCGCTACAGTCACACATAAAGAGATAGAAGCTGTCAGTGCTTTGCATTGACTCCGCCTCCTAATGAAGGGCACCTTTTCCCTGATGAAATTAATATGAGCGGTGTATCGCAACAACCTTACACTATTACACTATTCACTTTAACAACATCACCATGTTGGAACTACAACAGTAGACTACAGACCAATATCTCACTTCAGCACATATTTGTTTTATGCGGGTCACATAAATGAGTGATAACCAGCAATAAAAGCTGGTTATCACTCAAGAAAGAACATTTAGTGCCAGATTTACTAATGGTCAGTGGCAGCAATAAGCCTTCTTTAACACTAAACAGCTTCTGGGTTTACTAAAAGATGTGGTGTATGTTTTGTGACTGAAAAAAATCTGGACAGGTAATTTTTGCAGATGGCCTTTTTGTATTTGTATCTGCAAGAGTTTCCCCTCCAGGAGAAGAACAGAATATGTTTAAGCGTTAAATATTTAATTTACTATTACTACACAAATCCAGCACTGAAAAACACACATCTTATATACGTAGTTGTGATAGCTGCTTCCAGAAGTGTTTATGTATTTGGAAAGAGAGTGTGAAATGTCAGCATGAATGGTTAATTGACACATTCATTGTGACATTATGCGTAGATCAAAGATGAGAGTGCAAGGCCAAAATTTTGGCTCTGTCCTAAAGCTCTTCACAGAGTTGACTCATGATCTGACAATAAATAATGTTGTGTCCTTCTACACGTCATACTGGTCAGCTGTTACCAAAAAATTTCAGTTATGTGTTGTGAAATAGTTTATAATAACCAAGTTCTTCTCTGGAAAAAATAAGTTAATACTCAGGTGTGAATCCAGAAAATGAAATATTTAACAGCATTATGTAACTATGAGTGATAATGAAGCTGTAAGTTATATTGTTTAACCTTCTTTATTATTATGTATTTAAATTACAGTATCTCACTTTCTTATCTGACACAGTAATAAGCTCCAGTGTCCTCAGTAGTGATGGGTCGTTCGCGAACGAAATGGCTCTTAGAGCCGACTCTTTTTTTTTTTCTTTCTCTCACCCTCTCTCTCGCCCTTTTTTCCGCTAAAGTCCGCACGCGCGGCCTGTACTTTGCGCTGGGCAGAGGGGGGAGGGGCGTTAGTTACACTGCAGTAGCACAGGAACAGAGCCAGAGAGAAAGAGAGCGAGGGACAACAACATCACATTAGAAAGGTATAGTAATCATCCACTATTTTCAGTTGCAGATGATAAAGGATTCAGAAATCATGCAGGCCCATATGACAGAGAATGTGCATCTTCTTTTTGTTTTAATATTTTAATTTATATTTAATTGTGTTGTGGTTTGAAGTGTTTTGTGTTGTTTCACGTTAAATTTGTTTAAAAGGAAAAAGCTGAAAATTTATATAGTTAAAAGTTTAAAATGTAAATAGTTGTTTTTTGTATTATATGATTTATTTATTACATTTTATGTGGAGTGAATAAATAAAGTATATTTATGGTGGCCCTTAGAGACAAAGCACGTACAAACTCCAAAACACGTACAAACTCCTAAGCATGTACAAACTCCAAAATGCGTAAAAACTCCAAAACGCGTAAAAACTCAGACGCACGTACAAAAGACAACAGAAGTGCTCCAGGATGCCAGGGCGCAGTGTTGAGCTTTTGTTACCTAGTGGCTACACAAACCAGGAAGTATCAACAACCAGGCTGTGTCCCAATTCAGGGTCTGCACACTTGAAGTACGCATTTTAAGTGCGGTTACGTCACCGCCACGCATCCCAATTCGAAGTGTACTTCAAATGCATACTCCAAATGCGCCATCGATTTCCCCAAATATCAAGTCCGGTGCACGCTTCGTGATCCCATATATCCCACAATTCATAGCGCGGCAGTGGCTGTGGAGAATTTTGCCGCAAAATACGGCAGAAGGGAGCGGCTGAAGAGGTTTTTTTTTTCCAAACTTTATTGAAATTATAAAGCGAACAGTCAGTCATTCCAGTTCAGTTTGCACAGTAGATATACAAGGCAAATAAGAGTAACAATATACAGTACAATGAAATAAGAAGGATAAATAAATAAAGGGGAAAAAAAGAAAAAAAAGGGGGGGAATGTGACAGAATTCATAACAACTTTGTACTTGAAAGTTGTGACAGCTCATTCGTTAAACATTTCTGAATGAATTTCAATCAATGATAAACCTTTTTTATTGGAAGTTAATTTAAGAGAGTTTAAGTAATATTCAATTTCAATCAAAAACAAATTAAATGATGGGGTTGAGTTTTGAAATTTACATTTATGTATGTGGAATTTCCCTAATAAGATGGAGCGGCCGAAGAGTGAACTGTCAAAAGTACTGAATATGACGTCACTTATTTATGTGCGAATGTTTAATAATTAAAGTCAGTCATATATCCACAAACACAACAAGCTGAAAGTCAGTGATATATGTGTGTGTGTGTATATATATATGTGTGTATATATGTATATATATGTGTGTATATATATATATATATATATATATATATATATCATAATAATCTGACAATACTATAATATTGGTCATATTATATTTACATTACCACAGTGAGATGACTTTAGTCTCATGAACAACATTAACTAATTGTAATTTACTAACTAATCTTAAATGACTGTTCAGCACAGAAATGAAGCCCAACAATTTTACAGTCCTTTGGTCTCAATGTCAGATATTCAACTAATCAAAGTGATGTCACGACAAAAATGAATGACCAACAAAACATTTTTCTCCTTCATTTCTGTCAAACCATGCTGTATGTAACGTGTCTCGCGGTTAGCACAAGCCTCTCACTTCCGCACTTCTCGTACTTATAGTACGCACCATACGTAGTACGCGTAGTTCGCGTACTTCAAGCATGCAGACCCTGAATTGGGACACAGACCATGATTTGGTGTGTGGTAGTAACAGGTAAATGAACTTTTTTTTTTAATTATTTGAATAAATATGAGTGCTTGTCTATAAATACACAAACAATACACACATGCTTTCAATTGTGTAATTTAAGTGATCTGGGTAGCTCTGTTTTGGAAGTTCAGTTAACGCTAGAAATGTGTTTTGGAAATTGTACGTGCTTTTTGGAGTTTGTACGTGCTTTGTCTCTAGGGGCCATATATAAACATATATAAATAAAACCACTTTTTTTACATTAGTCATTCCTTTTCTGCATAATTTTATATTGTTGTTAATGATAAATTAATTAAAGCAACAAAACAACCTGAAGAGCCAGTTCGGAGCCGAAAGAGCCGGCTCTTTTTAGAGAAGCGGCTCTTTCGACTCGGCTCACTAAAAAGAGCCGGAATTCCTACCACTAGTTCTGTCATAAAACTTCTAGCCTATTTTCATCAATCTTTCCATCTTGTGGCTGCAATTTTCTTTTATCACTGGTAGTACACTTTCCTGGCATCCCATTGGAAAGAGCAGCACACCTCTCTTTCGAAGGAGTATTCATTTCTTATTAACATTGACCAGCAGCCAGGAATGTGTGAAATCCTCAAAGGTTTTCATCACCACCTGATGAGCTCCCATTACCACAGTGACATTCCTGTGGAGAAAGCCACGTGCATTTATCTGCTTGAGGAATTTCTCATCACACGTTATTTGTAGTGGCAGGTTGACACAGACCAAGACAAAGTAATGTAGTTGAAAACTAGCTGTGTAACCAAAGTCCACTGATGTATACTCACTGTACACCAGCGACAAGGTCTTGGGCGTTTCTAATTTCCTTTCCATCATTAAATGTGGAGCTGTTTCCCACAGTTATCACCCCTCCTTTCATGCCCAAAGCTGGGAAGCACCTGCAGGTGACTGAAAGAAAAGTAGAGAAACATGTAATTGTCAAAAATACAAAAACAAACAAATGAAATATGTTTCCCTACATGTGTAAAGAATGTCATTTGAAAACTATTTAAAATAAACCTATTATCATTTTCCTCACATTCTTTAATACATTTACTGTTGCAAAGGTGGATGTTCAGATTATTCTCAGCTAAAGTTTCAAGTAATCCCAATAAGTCAAAGCTTCAGGCTGTAATCAAAAATGCTCTGTTTCCAACAGATTTTTTTTTTTAGCTCTGTCACTTTTTGTTACAGTAACTGGAGGGACTCAAACGCAGGACAGGTTTATTCACGAACACAAGGTGAAATGTGCAACAGTGGCAAAGTGCTATATACAAGGGTGCGGGGATCAGGGCTCCAGAGAATCCACAGGGAAAAGCAGGGGAACACTCTCACTCCTCTTCAGTCTCTCTTGGTGTCTCACCAGTCTTTCACTCCTCTCTCACACCAGAGTCTCTGTAGGGAACAAAGGTAGGTCCAGGGTATGTGTACACAGGGAAACAATGTGTTAACACAAGAAGCAAAACTACGGGAACTACACTGTACTTAAAGGTTTTGTATAGCTGCTCCTCTGTTGTCTGTTATTGTTTGATCAAGCACAGGAATAAAGACACTTGATCTCAAGGTACTGTCTGCTGCTAGAGTCTTCTTCAGTCATGATGAAATGACATTGAATTGCCATAGGTAGCAGAGTTTAAACCTGTGTTCATCTACCCAGCCGAAAGCTCCTCCTGGTCTCTCTGTTATCCAGTGTAGTCTGTCAGAATATAACCAGATACAACACATGATATTTTCACTCTCTCTCCTGGTCATTTCAGAACAGAGGAAGACTGCCCCAGTTTAATCTCACTCGTAACCCTAACCCAAAAAGGACAAAAGGATAAAGTAGTGATTGTCACTCACCACGTTTGTCTTCAGTATTTTAAAAAATACATCATTTTCATGCCATGGAAACAAACAATAAATAATAAACTTGACAAAATAATATGTGCCATATTTTACAGCAGTTTAAATCAAAATATTTGCATGGTTCAAAACACAGTTTCCAAGATGCAATGTGACAAATATTGGTGATGATGTGTTTATGAAGGCGCAAAAGATTGCATAGAGCTCTCTCTACAGGAACAATTTTATATTTAAAACACAGTCTCTAAGTAATTTAGCATATGATGGAAAATTTGTGCTCTTCAGTGAAGATAATTACACCCTAATTTTTTTGTAAGAATAGAGTTTGGAATTTTTTACATTTTTGTTTTACTTTATTTGCAGTGAAGGAATGATTACAACTGAATGGACCATTATATATGAGTGGATGTAATAAGTTGTGTAGGATTTTGTACAGCTGCTCAGCCACTTCTGTCACTGTGAGTCTCGAGCACAATAATAAACAGCAGAATCTTCAGTCTTCAGGCTGTTCATCTGCAGATACAGCTGCTCTCTGCTGTTGTCTCTGGAGACAGTAAATCTGCCTTGGACTGACTGTGAATAGTAATTAGTGCTACTGCTAGTATCAGCAGCAATCCACTCCAGTCCTTTTCCAGGAGCCTGTCTGATCCAGTGCATCCAGTGGCTGCTGAGTGTGAATCCAGATGTTGTACAGGTCAATCTGTGAGACTGACCAGGTTGTTTAACTGCTGGTTCAGATTCTGTCAGAGTCTGACCATTAACACCTGCCCCAGTAAAGAGAAAATTAATAACAAATGCACAACTTAAAAAGGATGGCCCAAAATATAATTTTAGATTATCATCAACAAAGCTTTTCACCTGCCAAGCAGAGAGTTATAAGCAGCAGTCCTGTCCTACAGTCCATCATGTCAGGCTGTGAGTCCACTGTTCTCTGTCATCATCTCTGCAGTCAGACATAAAGAGATAGAAGCTGTCAGTGCTTTGCATTGACTCCACCTCCACCTCTTTTCTCTAATCTCACTGACAACGTGATCTAGGTTAGGGAAAGGTGGGCCTGAAAATCGATAAGGATGAGCTGTGTGCTAAGAATCGCAACAACCTCACATTACTCTCCTTGACAGTCTGGTTGTGCCCACCGTGTTAAAGCTACTAATCACAGTAGATGGAGTACAAAATGATTTTTTACTTTCTTACAACATGTTTGTTTTATGCTAGTCATATAAATGAGAACAGCTGGTTATCACTCAAGAAAGAACATTTACTGCCAGATTTACTGAAGCACAAAGCCTTCTTTAACACTAAAAAGCTTCTGGATGTACTAAAGAGATATGGTGCCAATTTTGTGACTACTACTGCTCGTCCAACACATTTCATTGCAATGCTGACCCTGTGCTAACTTACATATGACAACTAAAGCTGAAGTAACAACAACGACTTTATTTTGAGCTTGCTTTCCTTTCCCTAACTGCTATGAATCGTTAATATTTTATCCTCATTTTATAATAAAATAATAAATATGGATAAATAAAAACTCTTTTCATCTGCAGAGGAAACACAGAAGTTATAAGATCACATTGTTACTTGATATTAGTACATGCTGAGGTTTTCGTGCAGCAGTTTGTGTTCAGTGTTGGACACAGAAGTAAACAACAGGTGTACTGTCTGCCGGAGTCTTCTTCAATCGTGATTACACAACTTTGAAAAGAACTGCCATAGGTAGCACAGTTTCTTCCCGTATTCATCCACCCAATCCACTCCAGAGCTCCCCCTGGTCTCTGTCGTATCCAGCCAGTATTTTAACCTGTCAGTCTATAACCAGATAGGCTACATGACATCTTCACTCTCTCTCCAGGTCTTTTCACCTCAGAGGGATCCTGCTCCAGTTTGATCTCACTCCAAACTCCTGTAAAAAAGAAAGGAGATAAAAAAATATATAGTCGTCTTCTGTGTTTTAAAGTATAATTTTCCATGGTATAATTTTCTTACCATGGAAACAATGAATAAAGAGTAACTCCTTGAACTTACTGATATAGTTATCGGTTATAGTTTGCTTTTACTCTAATATCTAATAATCTGTAGTGTTTTATATACAGTTCTAAAACAACTGTATTTAAAATAAGTAATTTTCTAGCACTGTATAAAGTTAACTTTATCTTCAACTTCACACTATTTTTTTAAGCATTAAGAGTATATCACTCTAAACTGAACACATCACTTGATTCAGGATTTGTTGGTCTCCAAACTGTTTTAAGGGTCAGCTGTCATTAGAGATTAATTTATATGTGGTGTAAAGTTGTTCTGTTATATTGCAGGTGGGGAGCCAAACTGTAATCTCAGAGTTAAGAGAAATGCCAGCTTTCCTCCAGAATCAGCAGTAAATTTTCCTGTGTACCCCTTAGTGAAGATAATTGTAGAGTGTCACAGCTTAAACTTCTTATAAGATAGAAAATGGTGTGTGATTTTTTTTTCAAAATGTATGTTGTTCTTTATTGGGTGTGAATAAGTTCTCTAAATGGTACACATTAGGTGAGAGAGTATAATAAAGCCTGAAGGATTTTGTACAGCTGCTTAACCAACTCCTATCACTGTGACTCTCGGGCACAATAATAAACAGCAGAATCTTCAGTCTTCAGGCTGTTCATCTGCAGATACAGCTGCTCTCTGCTGTTGTCTCTGGAGACAGTAAACCGGCCTTGTACTGACTGAGAGTAGTATTTGCCACTACCAAGTGCCTCAGTTGCAATCCACTCCAGTCCTTTTCCAGGAGCCTGTCTGATCCAGGCCATCCAGTAGCTACTGAATGAGATTCCAGATGTTGTACAGGTCAATCTGTGAGACTGGCCAGGTTGTTTTACTGCTGGTTCAGATTCTGTCAGAGTCTGACCATCAACACCTATAAAAATAATGAAAAAATGAATAACTTGCACAACTTTAAAGCATGAACCAAAATATTTAGGCCATCAAAAAAACAAAAAAAACAATAACTCTTAACCTGCCAAGCAGAGAGTTAAAAACAGCAGTCCTGTCCTGCAGTCCATCATGTTGAGATGAGTCCACTGTTCTCTGTCATCATCCCTGCAGTCAGATATGAAGATGAAGACGCTCTCTGTGTTTTTGCATGAACTCCTCCTCTCAGAGATTTGCAACCGGACTGTGAATAACATTCAGACACTATGAGGTAAGTGTTAATAATGAAAGAGTGAAAAAACAATGTAGGCTAGTTTAAATTAGTTTTATTTGAAACAACATTTTTGGGTTTAACAAAATGTTTGGTTGATATATCAGAGAGAAACAGAATGTTGTGATTTTGTGATTAGCAAAATTTACTTTATATTGGAATACAAGGGTATAACAGAAGTGTATATGCTTCATTTTAATAATTTATTGAGAATATGTGATATGCTCAGTAATATATTGATCTTTTTTTTGCTTCACAACATGCAAAAACCATACATCACACTATGTAAAGATCTTATATTGGATTTACCCATGTACTTTTCATTTTCATTTTGTCAAAGCAGTCCATACCTTTAACCTCCTAAGACCCGAACTCTTCCACGGCGTGCATTTTTAATTTTTCTTTGATATTTGGGCATATTGGGGCCTGATGAATGTAAAAACAAAGAATTACCAGATTTTTTTTTTTTACCTTATTTTTGTTTTTAAGAAAAATAAGAGCCACAAATGAGGGTATTCGTCTAAAATTTTGATAGAACAGTAGCAGTATAATGTCCTCGTAAGTGGATATCAGGCCCTTGTAGAGCAAAATTTAGTATTTTGGTCTAAATAACCCAAAATGTGATGTCCACATATGTGGACGCCAGGTCCTAGGAGGTTAAATATAGTTTAAAAATGGCTTTACTAGTTATTGCGAACATTTGTTTGCAGTTGTTGCTGCTAAGGGCGGCCCAACCAGTTATCAGGTTAAAGAGCCATGTAAGTTTTTTGCCCTTCATCATAAACACCTTCACAAAAATGCAAAAAATGGGAAATCAGGAAGGGGGCAAACACTTTTTCACACCACTGTATATGCTTTTGTGTCTTTTCTTCATGTGCTTGTGTGCTGTATTCTTTGTGGATACACCACAAGGATGAACTTTTATGTGTTACAATATTGTTCCCTCTATTTAGGGAATTCAGATTAGTTTCATGTTTGAAGGGCTGCAGTGATATGAAGTAAAATGTCCCTCAACTGCATCAGATAACACTTTGTTTTGAAAATGTAAGAAGTAGAAAGTAGATATTTCTTTCTTAATTTAGGGAGTAAAATTAAAATCAGTCAAAAATAAATAAATAAATAAATAAATAAATACAACTATACCTGAAAATTTTGCTTAACTACACTAGCAAAGTATTTTTGTTTCTTCCCACCTCTGTTTATAAGTCATGTTTAGACCTCAGTAAGTCATAGAACCTTTTAACAGAGTCACTCTGTGGCACAAATTCATGAAGTGCAACTCTGTGAGTTTGTGCAAAAATTATTAGCATACTCATGGTCTGACTTATGTGGCTGCTTTAGGCTTTAATCGATGGGGTCTTCCACTGGAAATGATTATATTTACTCACTTGTAGTTGGACCCTCCAGTCACATCACCACTAGAGATTCTAGTGGACAAATGTATAAGGAATCTAAAAATAAACACCAAGTTAAAACCTTTCTGGGTGTACTTTCTGGGAGATTTTAAAAAGGAGAAGATTGTTTGTTTAATCATGTATCTGTTACTTTGTCTGTAGACTAGTCTTTGTAAACCTTGCAGAATTTTGTGTTTTAATTGCTAAATAAACTGCTATTCCATTTATCAATGAAACGGTCCTGAAAGAATTTGTGGTCTTTGGACTCCTCCTCAGGTGACTTTGTCCAAAACATCTCCTGATGTTTTGTGTCAGTATGGGTCTCTGGCACTTTTACTCTCCCCTTTGTCATTATGTCTCATTCTAGTCAGCTGTGTCGTCGTGTGTCCTGATCACCTCATGCGTGTATTCAAGTCCTCTGTCTCCCTTTGTTCGTTGTTGTGTCGTCTGTGTCGTCTTTGGACTTTTTGTTTTTATTTAGTAAGCTGTGTTTGGAATAATTCTCAAAGTATGCACACGAGTTCAACGACAATAAGCAGTTTTAAATATTTAACGTGGCAGCGAGAAATTTAAAGCCTGTTAAAGGAAAAGTGCTTTGAGTTATTTCATCGATCTATCTGCCGGTTTAGCATTAAATATAATATATGTAAGAATCAGGTACCAACTTTAAAAGCAACAGGCCAATATATTTTACATAGACAACGAGAAAATCTTACAAATCATCAAAGCCCATCTCTTTAATAGATGTACATGAAGGTAATGACTCTTGCAAAAGCAAAGAGGTTGTTCCAAAAAATGTAAATATGAAAACAATAATTTAATTATTATAATGAAATAATAATTTCATTATTGTTTTCTTAACAGGGTTTTAAAACATATGTCTGAGGTCCACTCGAGGATTATGTTCAGCTGCTTCACTGATTCCAGTCACTGTGAGTGTCGAGCACAATAATAAACAGCAGAATCTTCAGTCTTCAGGCTGTTCATCTGCAGATACAGCTGCTCTCTGCTGTTGTCTCTGGAGGCAGTAAACCTGCCTTGTACTGACTGAGAGTAGTAGTTGCTGCCACCATTAGTATCAGTTGCAATCCACTCCAGTCCTTTCCCAGGAGCCTGTCTGATCCAGGCCATCCAGTTGCTACTAAATGAAAGTCCAGAGGTGGTACAGGTGAGTCTGTGAGACTCTCCAGGTTTTTTAACAACTGGTTCAGATTGTGTCAGAGTCTGGGCATGGACTGTTAAATAACAACCAAATCATAGTCAGTTTCTTTCATTTTGCAGCATTTTATTGATAATTAAAGGTCATTTAGCTTTACCTCCACAGCAGATAGTTAAAAGCAGCAATACTCTCGTGTAGTCCATCATGTTAAACTGTGTGACATCTGCTCTCTCTGTCATGCTCCTTGCAGTCAGATAAGTAGAGGCTGAAGATAAATTTTGCATTGACTCCTCCTCACATTGTACTATCAGACTGGTTCCGCATGAACTCTTTTCATGGTGAAACTAGAATGAATGCTCGGTGTAAGCAAATGTCTTAAAATGTTTTCAGAACCTTAAAAATTAGCAACATTTTTAATGTCTCTTCAACAACAATTATAGCACTGAATATATAATCTGACTAAGTGAAATATTTTGCTTTGTCCCATACTGAGCTTTGACACTGTGTTGGAAAGACAAAAAGTTTAATATTTAGAAATTTGAGGTCATTTTCTTCTGAGTGCACCTAGTATCTCTGTTGTTGCAATATTATAACACACTTTGCAAAACTATTAGCACAGCTATTACACATAACAGAACCTGTTTTCTTCTTCTTTTTCTCCCTTTTTTCCCCCACCTGTCCCGTTTGGTTCTTTAGCCGTCAAAATTGTTGTCTGAAGGCCAACAAAGATACCCAACATTACCAAGTGGATCTTCATTGCTTTGCCATATTGGTCCACTGGATCACCTGTTGAGATAAAAAAAAAGAGAAAACAAGCAAAAAAAGAGAGCAGCATAATAAACACAACATCATAGCTAAGTATAAATAACAGTAAATACTAAATATTGAATGTTGTTGTGCAGCACGCAGGACTGACAGCGCACAATGTGCTTTGAGGTAGCAGCCAAGAAAGGTGTAGTTTGTGTCTGTGAACACCCATGTAACACCTGTGTGCACACCTGTGTGGATCAGTGCACTTATATTCAAAAGGTTTCTCCATATAACAATCTGCTAGAGAGTGTGGGGAGCCATAGCCCCCCGTCCCCCCAGGGCATGAATCAGGCATGGAGGAGATCCAGGCTCCAGATATCCAGAGTTCCCAGAGTGCGAGAGCCCAAGGAGGACCGAGCAGCAGGTCCAGAGCCCGGAGGCTCCTGGGCCCCCTACTCCCCGGAGGAGGCCCGACCGAGCTACGGACGCCCGGCCCCTCCAAGCAGCCACTGGGAGTGAGCCGGTACATACCTGAGCGCCCAGCCCCAGACACCAAGAACTACCAATGCACTGACGCCTGAGGGCATCAGCCACCGGCAGGGAGAGTGGTGAGGGGTGACAGGCCTCCATACTTTGGAGAGCCTGAGATGAACCTGTTTTCTTCTGAATACTCATCCATCAGTTACTCATCGAATCTAACTGATCTCTATTACAAACTACTTTGCCTTGTATACGGATCAAATCAAATCCATTTTTTAAAAGTTAGTTTGTAATGTGTTCCATCTGGATATTTGAATGGTGGTTTGTATGTAATATAAAAAGAAAAATCAACCTTTATCGAAACTTGTTTGCACTTCTAACACTGGTGCAGTGTTTTGCTGGCTTTTGTGGTCACTGTGTAGTGTTTTTCAAAAGTAGCCTATGTTTACACAGATAGTGCCCTTGTGTAAAAAGTAGTCGTGGTAATTTATATTGTTTTGTGAATTTTCATACATACATAATAAATGGGCTTATCAGGACAAAATATCAGGACAAGGAAGAGTAAAAGGGAATAGTTTTTGCATGAATTACTTGCAAAAACGTTATTACTGTGTCTCATCGAGCAGAGTAATAAACTGCTGTGTCCTTAGTCTTCAAACTCTTAATTATAGATACACTTTACTACGGGAGTCATCTCTGGAGATGGTAAATCTACCCAGGATTGACTGGGAGTGAGAGATAGGAGAACTGTAAGTGCTGATATAAGCAATCCACTCCAGTCCTTTTTCAGGAGCCTGTCTGATCTAGTTCATTTTGTAGCTGCTTAATGTAAACCCAGAGCCTTTTAATCACTGCTTCAGATTCTCTGAATCTGATGATCAAGACCTTGCAAGACATTGACAATCAAGATCAGGGAAAATCCTGACCAGACCTGCAAACAGCTAAAAGCAGCAGTCCTGTCTTGTAATCCATCATACAATATGGCACCCAAAGTTGTCTGTTATCTGTCATTAGGTAGCAATTGGAGCTGCCTCTGGTTTGTATGGACACCTCACAGGAAGAAGATAAGGAAAGGAAAAAATATCACCTTTTCCTCAGTGTATCAAGAGTCATCAACACTGTGGCATATCACAGTGTTCAATTGTTGCTTTATATTCCTATTAATGTGAGCTGCAGACAGTGACTAATTAAGTCTCTTTCAGAAATGCTACACTTGGGTCTAAATGATTTAAAGCTCTGCTTTGAAAAAAACTTTTCCTTCAAATCATTATTGGCTCTTCCTCTGGTGTATATATATATTCTTATATGTACATATCTATTCCTTGAACCTAAAACTATGAAAAAATAAATAAATAAAAAGGAGCAAAAATCATTGTAAGACCTGTGCAATGATTTGTTGGTTTGATGCAAGTTTTAGCTGTCACTTTGTTGCTTTTTGCAAAAGTAGTTTATGTTCTCCATGGTAGTACCTAAATAATCACAAATAAATAAGTAATCATTGTAGTTTAGCCTGTTTTGAGAATTTTCATCCACAGGTAAATGAATAAATTCATCAATCTCAGGGCAACCACTATGAGACTACTGTATGTTACTAGGGGTATTGGTGAATCTGGGAAGTAGTTTTTGTATGACTCTCCTATTACTGGCTGTCACTGTGTCACACCGGGCACAGTGATAAACTGCTGTGTCCTCAGTTTTCAAACTGTTCATTTGTAGAAAAAGTTTACTGCTGGAGTCATCTCTGGAAATGATGAATCTACCCTGGACTGACTGGGAGTAATAGATATGAGAACTGCCTGTGTGTATAAAAGCGATCCACTCCAGTCCTTTTCCAGGAGCCTGTCTGACCCAAACCATCCTGTAGCTGCTGAATGTGAATCCAGAGGCTGTACAGGTCAGTCTGTGGGATTCTCCAGGCCTTTTAATCACTGGCTCAGATTCTCTCAGAGTCTGACCATCAACACCTGTCAAGACATTAGAAAAAAATCAAATGACTTATTCTTCAAAATTTCATGTCAATGTCAATTTAAGCTCAGAGAAAAACCTTGCCTGCCCAGCAAACAGCTAAAAGCAGCAGTCCTGCCTTGCAATCCATCATAATGCTATAGAAGTGCACAAAGGTGTCTGTTATTCTCTCCAAAGAGGGTTAAGTAGTAGTGGAAGATGCTTTGCATTGACTCCACCTCACAGGAAAGTGATAACTGAAGGAAATGTTTTAACTGTTTTCACAGTTTTTCAAATGATAGCAAGTCTGTGCTATGAATACGCCTTTTGTCTGAAGAATTAATCTCTCCTCCAAACCTCTGCATATTAAATAAAAATGATGACAATATCACTTTTTTAATAATGCATGTTTGCCATAACAATTACAGGTTTTTACACAGATTTGATATTATTTTTGCTTTCTCTCATAGCATTCATGTTACAGTCTTCACTATACCAGGGTACTCATTCAGCAGTAACAATAATAAGCTAATTAATATTATAGTGTCTTTGAAAACATAGTTTAAGTTCAATTTTAGATTTGTCTCAGCTTTGGATCAGCCAGAAAGCCCTAAAGCATAGACGTACTAAAGGTCATATTATGATTAACAATTTTAGTTTGATGCCAGACCCAGATTTAAAAATGATGAAAAGTGTACAGAAAGTACTTTGTATGCATTTCATTCATTACTATATTCATCACTATACAGTGGTGTGTAAAAAAATGTTTGCCTCTATCTGATTACCTATTTTTTTGTATGTTTTTCACACTTAAATTTCAATATTAGACAGAGATAGCACAAGTAAACACAAAATGCAGTTTCTATATGAACATGCTTATGAAGGTGTTATAATGTAAATTACCTTTGGTTTATCACATGTTTGGAAAGTGTTTAATTTCTCTAGCCACACACAGGCCTGATTAGTGCCACACCTGTTCACCTGAAATCACTTAAAAGGTTGCTAAGATCTCCCAATTCTTTGAATCTTTGTGTCATGGTCCTGGGCCATGTGGGCCCAGTATTCTTAGTTCCTTGTATTTTTGTATTTCGTTCCTTATTTAGGCCATGTTTCCTGAGTTGCCCTGTTGTGTTGTTCCCTAAGTGTTTTCCCTTCATGGCTTTTACCCCCTGTGTGCCCCTCTGTGTATCTGTGAGCCCTCGTCTCTCCTTATGTTTTATTCCATGTTTTCCCTGCCCGTTATGTCTAAGTTCTCCCCGTGCTCTCTCTCCCCCCTGTGTGCCCTCTGTGTATTTATGAGCCCTCGTCTCCCTTTGTGGTTGTTTCATGTTTCCCCAGCCCGTTATGTCTGTGTTTTCCCCGTGCTCTCTCTCCTCCTGTCTGAACCTCTGTGCACTTCCTGTTTACTTTGTGACTCTCACGCCTGTACATGTCATGTTCAGTTCACCCCGCCCTGTCTCGTTATGATTATCAGTGTCACCTGTGTTCCCCGTGTGTTCCCTCTTTCCTCGTTAACCCTCTGTGTATTTCTGTCTGCGTCTCCCTCTGTTCGGCGTCGCGTTCTCCCTCATGTTGTGTGGATCTTCCTGTGTCTTCCTGCGAGTGTTAGTTTACTTTTCCCAGTTAGTTCTGTATGTCCTGTATTCTGCCGTGCCAGCATTAAAGCTGTGTTCTTTAAGTTTATCCCCGTGTCTGTGAGTCTGCATCTTGGGTCCTTCTCCTGCCTGCCACACAACGAACCATGACACTTTGGGCTGAAGGAAGGACAATACTCGGTGTATAAATGCTCAATCAACAATCATTTATTTCCATACAATGAGCATAAACCATCCGGATGGGGAGACATGCATGCAGAGGGTCACAGCAAATCTCAAAATGGTGACGGGTTACTCAGCTTCTTATAGCCTCTAGTGGCCCCCACCTAGTCGTAAAAGCCTAAACATTTACATTCTTTCTCTGTTATGGCGCCTAAGTTATGACCTCAGCTCCCTGTCCTTCTGCTCTCTGTAAAGGTGGGGGTATGGAATGTGGTCTGTCTCTTCTATTATCGGCACAAGGTCCTCTGCACACAACATTCTCTTCATGATTCAGCAGTATGAAATGTCAAGAAACAGTGTAACACATTCACAGCAGATCAAGGGTACAGGGTAATCCACACCTGTCTAACAAATCCAAAAATGGTCACATTCTTTTAACCCAAAAATATAATGGAAACTAAGCTACATACACAGCACACAATCTAGACTAAGGGATATTATATGACCTACAGCAGTTAACATAATTCAACTACTTTAACTACAGATATAAGATAACATATGATAACAGAATAATCTCACAGGCCCCCCCTGACAAAGTGGACTAGACCAAAAATTCCTCAAAGGCCAGACATCATGCTGCAATCCAAGGAAAATCAGGAACAATGAAAAACAACAAACAAGTAATTAAGAGCTCTCAGTCTGGAGAAGTTTATAAGGTTATAAAGCCATTTCTAAAGCTGTGGCACTCAAACAAACCACAGTGAGATCCATTATCCACAAATGGCAAAAACATGGAACAGTGGTGACTCTTCCCAGGAGTGGCTGGCCGAGCATAATTACCCCAATAGTGAAATTATCGTCTAAGATGTCACAAAAGACTACAAAACAACATCCAAGAAACTGGTAAAAGACTCATTGCCATTCATCACAAACACTTGATTGCCATTGTTGCTACTAAGGGCCCAACCAGTTATTGGGTTTAGGAGACAATCATTTTTTCCACACAGGACCACGTAAGTTTGGATTTTTTTCCCTTAATAATTAACACCTTCATTTAGAAACTGCATTTTTTTGTTTACTTCTGTTGTCTTTGTCTCATATTTACATTTATTTGATGATTTAAAATATTTAAGTGTGATAAACATACAAACCAAAAAAAGGAAATCAGGAAGGTGGCAAAAAGTTTTTCCACATCACTGTATCATAGAAACATGTTAAAATAATCTGAATAAAAAGTAGCAAAGTGCATGAAAAGCAAACATTGTATCTCTGCCAACCTAAGCAACTATTTGATAACAGGTTTGTCACATTATCTTAAAATGTGCATATATGAAAAGTGAGAAGGTTGTGTGTAAGAGGTGTGAAAAGTAACTGATCCTGTTGCATATACATTTCTGGGAGTTCCTATCACACAATGCAAAATGCTTGGATGAGAAAGAATCAGGTGCCCAAACTGATTTACTAACATTTGTGACATGCAATTTGCTGGTAATTGTCCTGGCATTAGTTTTTTGCACTTAATGTTGTGGCAGTCGTTGCATTGCTGAGAAGTCTTTACAGAGATTTAAGAACATAATAGGATTGTCATTTCATTGTACATGAACAATGACAATAAAGGGCAATTCTATTCTAAGGAGACATTTCTCCACTTATGTCATTTGGACCATGAGTGACATGTTTAGCCATATATTCTCCTTAAAATGCTGGCTGTGTGAGTGCTGTCCGAAAAAAAAATGTGGGCTTTGTAGATAATTGGGAATCTTTCTGAGGAAGACCTAAAGAGCTGGCGAGCTTTTATTTCTAGAAATCTGAACAAATGTATAACACCCCCCCACCCCCCTCATCCCCACAAAAAAAACAACATTCAGCAAAAAACTATTTAAGCTCAAAAAAAGAAAAGAAAAGGAAGAATGACATAGCTTTCTAACAGTACTAAAAATCAATATTTCTAATCAACTATTCTTCCTTTCAACAGGAAGGGGCAGCCACCTGCTGTGACCCACCGGTACTTTTCCTACAGACTGTTTTATCCAAGCTGTACAGTTGCCAAAAGTTGCCAAAACGAATAAATGGTTTGACAGGTGAATGCAAACCATGTTTGCATTCTGAAGTTTTCTTATAAGCAGTTTTTATAGTTGAGTAGCAAGGAAGTTACCAACTATGTTATCTGATAAACTTGCCAGGAGACCAACTTTGCCTAGCATTTCTTTAATTGTATTACTCAGTCATACTTTAAATTGACACTGTAATTAAAATTTGTTGCAACAAAGGAACTAATTGTCCTCTTGTCTCTCCTCTTGTTGTTATACATACAGATTATCCAGAGAGGATTCACTTTGTCATAGAATTTTGAGGTGAAAAATGAATTTAGTCCATTTTGGAATAAAGCTACAACGTGACAAAATTAAAAAACAAGTGAAGCACTAGGAATACTTTTTAGATACAGTATGTATTTAAGGACTTTGGGGTTTTTGTTCAGGTCTACAGCTGGTTTGTGTTATTGTGGTTTCCTAGCACAGTAATACACAGCAGTGTCTTCAGGCTGCAGATTCTGTCCATTTAGAGTCACTGTGTTGCTGGAAGAATCTAAGCTGATACTGAACTTGTTCTTTAATGAATCTTTGTAGAGTGTGCTATGTCCAACACCTGACCCTCCAACCCACTCCAGTCCTTTCCCTGCAGGCTGTCTGATCCAAGCTGTCCAGTAAGTGCTTATAGAATAAGTGACCTGACAACTGATAGTCAGACGTTGACCTGGCTGCAAAGTCAAAGGGCCTGACTGTGTCAGCTGTTCACACTTTACACCTGTAAAGAGAGAAGCATATTTCAAATTGTGCAGTTACAGATAAATTGGTTACTATGACAAATGCAAACCATGTACGATAAATCCAGAGAAACCTACATGAGCTACAGACAACATGGTTTATGGTGAGATTTCTGGTATCTCCAGCCAAAAAATATGAGGAGGTTTTTATGGCTGAGTAGCGAGGAAGCTCACTGAGTTTGCATAGAATAAACCACACGAGGCACTTTGTAGCCAACAGAAGGATGACTGTTCTATTTAAAAAAACTTTTCATGATAACTTTGCCTAATATTTGTTTAATTGTATTCACACTTTCACAGCCCCCCACAATGAAACTGAATATTAAACTACATTTTCCTAACTTTTTTTGCTCAAAGTTATTCCATGAGCACAGATGGACCTGCACCTTTCTTTTTGTATTTTCAGAGCAAAGATTTGCAGGTTAAAAACTGTGAGTGATATATTTATTTGTTTGCCAGGAACCATGAACAAAAACACCTCCTGAGATAAGAGATGCATTATACAACATTTAGCTCCTAGCTAATTTCCATCTGCAGTCTCCGGTCAAACAACAAATAAAATATTAAAAAAACTCACATTGTCATGGATATTTTTTTATATATATAATTAATACAACTGACAATTCATGTAGTGTTATACTTTCAGTGTATCCTTTAGAAAAACTTTCAGAAGTATTTTTTTCCAGTATAATTCTACAAATTTAAAGCAAATAAAAAGCTCAGCAACTTCTCATTATGTAGCTGTTGAGATGCCAGGTAATGTACCTGAAAAGTTATACATTTCCTAAAGTTGTGTCAATAAATAATGTAACCAACTGTTTATTAAGAGGTTTGCCATGCCACCTTAAAATGTGACTATAAATATGGTTTTATGTGTTTTAAATCTTTCTTTTGTTGCCCCCAATACTGTTTTTTATTATTTATTACTGACATCTACCTACAGCATTCCCTTTTAAACATTCAGAAATTTACTGCTGTAAAAAAGTATTGTGACCCACTGAAACACAAAGTCAGAAACCACAACAACAACGCTCCTTTTATAGTGTGTACATGTTTACATGTATTTCAGGCCTTCAAATCAGTTCATGTTCAATTTTCTGTCACCCTTAGGTGGTTGTAAAATATTTTCATTGAGTCTTTATGCTAAGTTATACAAAGTTTTAAAAGGAATTATTTCTGAAAAAACACCTTTCACTGAAATGTCACAAGAGACAAAAAAATGTACAATATTTAATACTGACAATATATTTGAGTGTGTCTGGACATTTTGTTCAGCTTCTCATAAACCTGATTTCCCAACAATTTGAATTGAATTGAATAAGATGAAACATTAAAGCTAAATTGATTTAAAATAAAACACATGGATAAAGGTTTGTTTTCTTTACAACAAGTTGGACCAAAGCATTTTTACTCATTTTATTTGTTTCTTCAAATTTTAAGCTGTTGTCCAGTCATTTGTGGTCTGAGGGCTCCTCCTCTGGCAGCTTCATGTAAGTGATCAGGCTCTGAGGGGTTTTTGTTGGCTTGTGTTATTGTGCATCTCTGGCACAGTAATACATGGCAGTGTCGTCAGGCTGCATATTCTGTCCAATTAGCGTCACTGTTTTGCTTGAAGTGTCTAAATCAATACTGAACTTGTTCTTTAGTGAATCTTTGTAAGCTGCTTCTCCAGTATATCTGGCACCGATCCACTCCAGTCCTTTCCCTGCAGGTTGCCTGATCCAGCCTGTCCAGTGGCTGCTAAGAGAATAAGATCCCTGACAGGTGATGGTCAGACGTTGGCCTGGCTGCACAGTTTCAGACCCTGGCTGTGTCAACTGCTAACACTTTACACCTGTAAATAGAAAAGAGTTTTTAACAGATGATCGAGTAAAGCTGTTAAAGATAAACTTGTGAGTATGGCAAATCCAGAGAGACTCACGTGATCCAGCTGCCAACAGCAGCAGCAGAGCTACAAAAAACATGGTTTATGTTGAGGGTGATGTTCTGCTATCGTCACCCCAAAGTGTGAGAGTTTTTATTGCTGAGTTGAAAGGAAACTCACAGAGTTTGCATAGAATCAAACACATTAGGCAGGAGTACCAGTTATAACTGTTAGTAGATACGTAGTAATAGTGTCAGATAAACTCACAAGGAGATCAAATTTACCTTACATTTATTTGAATTTATTACTTTTACTTACTTTACTTACATTTTGCCCCTGAAAAGAAATTGAACGTCGAATGACTTTTTTCTCATAACACATCCCTGTTCCACAGATTTTTTTAGTCATTAGTCATTCCTCACGTACAGAAATACACCGTGTATTTACATTTTAAATTATATAATTTAATTGTTGATGTATTTAAAATATTTCTCCTGTACTTATGTTTTTCTGCACATAAATGTAATTACTTCATCTTTCAGTGTTTGCAGAATGGGATCCACAGTAAAATCAGGCAATTGATGCAATTTTTATTGTTTGAGTCTACTATTGTTTCATTCATTTTCATCAATAACTGTAATATTTTAGTACGTTAATTATGGTTCCCATGGGTGAAGCTTGTACAAGGCAGTTGGGGCAGCTTTAGTGGTCCTCTGAGTAGGATGCAGGGCAGCACCAGTGTGAATCATTGCACAAACAGCTAGCATCCTGCCACATTGTGCTTAATTTAATTTCCATGTGACAAAAGGTGTTGAAGACATTTTAACATTATCAGTGTGTAAATCCAATTTTTATGCTAATGACACGTTAGTTAAATAATAAATATGATTATTTTGTGTCAAACACTGCCTCACCTACAGTAGCTACTTGTAATATAGACATATAAACGCTGTTAAGTCTAATTGTTGAATGTTGTCATTGTGGTTCTTAAATTTGTAAGGTCTTAGTTCAATCTACAGGATCAAGACATTCCTTTGTATTGTGTGAACTGTTTTCCCAATAAAGGGCAGCAAGCGGAGGCCGTCGTTGGGGTCATTTTGCGGTAGGATTCAGAGTGCTTTTTGAGACACCGGCTGGGGCCTCCCTTGCTAGCAAGTAAAAGATGTTCGTCTTGTTTTTGTTGTTAACAAGGTTGAAGATGGTTTATACGTTTATAAACCAGCGGGGCTTGTGGAAACACAGACCCAACAGACGCTTTACTTGTTATAATGTGCAGAATATTGTTAATGTGAGTATAAATATAGTGTTAGCAGGCATTTAATGTTTGACATAAGTTCTCTAGTACTGTGAAAGTTTATGGCATCAGTGATCATGGTCAAAGGTGTTGTCTTTGTGTCAGTGTTTATCTGAATAGGTGCATGACCCTGTCTCCTTGACATGTTCTTTTTTGCATACACTCCTCTCCACTTCATCAGTGAAACAATTTTTTGATTCACTCACACTTGTACTGTCATACTAACCTATTTATATACAATGATCAGTTATTTACTGTACTAAAGCAATAAATATGCTGCATATCATCATCTGAACAGAGCTCGGGTAGCAACAATAGCAATGGTGAACAGACTGGAAAACTTGAAAGGGACTTGACAGAACACTGAAAGGAGTAAAAAAAATACACAAATAAATAAATGATCATGTTGCTTCATAACTGAATGTTCAAACAAATACCTGTTCTAGAAATTCTTGGTCTTGTCATAGCATGTGTCTAATGTACAATATAATATATATTTACAGATGCTATATAAAATCAGTTTTCAAGAAAATAAATCCCCTTTATTGTTGTAAGTAAAACAACTTATTTATAGTTTTAAGAAAAGGAAGTCAGAAACCACAACAGCAGTTGCACTCATGACATATTAACATGCGTGTCATGTTTTTATTTCTTTCCCGTTTGCATGTTTTACTGACCCCTGCTGTTGGGTCTGCACTTACACAAGCCCCGCTAGTTTAGAAGCTTATTCTCCTTAACAACAAAAACAAGACGAACATCTTCAACCGGTTTTTACTTGCTAGCAAGGGAAGGCTGGTCGGGACCGGGCTCTTGGAGCTCAACGCTCCTCACCCGTCACCCTAACCAACTTCTTCTAATCAGCCTTCCTCGCATTCTCTTATTTCCAAGACACACAGTTTACACAACAGTACACACAAGCACCTCCCATTGTAAACCCCCCTATGGTTCTAAAAGACAAGGCACTGTATGCATGTGTATGCATGTGCAAGAATGTCTGTGTGTGTGTGTGTGTGTGTGTGTGTGTGTGTGTGTGTGTGTGTGTGTGTGTGTGTGTGTGTCATGGGGTGCGTTTGTGTGACCTCCTGCTCACCAAAAGGATCATAAAAGCAGGAAGTTTACCACACAAGAAACAGATCTTTCAGATAGGATGTGCCTGATAAAAACACTTCAGCCTCCCCCAGCACCAGAGTGGCTGGAGAGACAAAGGAATGTCTTTGATCCTGCTACTTGAACTAAGACTTTACAAATTTAAGAAACACAATGACAACATTTATCAATTTGACTCCAACACCTGCAGTTGTTTGTTATGTCAAATATTAAAAAAATATTAAAATATGACGTATTTTTATGGTCTTACTTTCTCTAAAGTACAGTAATACACAATAACACACAGTAGACACAAGAGTCATACTGATTGACTTTACACACCTGTGACAGAAATCACATTTTCATCAGTCATGCCACAACTCAGTATTTCTTTTGTGTTTATAAGCGTAAATTTAAAAGTGTTCCATCTGCACCAGTGACAATGAATCTGCAAACACAGTGGCATTTCTAAAGGTTGTAAAATGTTCTTGCATTTTTCTTCATGTCAGAGACAGTGAGAGGATGGCTTTTTATAGTTAAATATGTGACAGTAATTTGGTAAGTAAGTAATTTAGCTCTGATGTTTCTTGAAATACTGATGTATAAAGGAAAAAGTTACTTTGTAGATTTTCATCATTTTGAACAAAGATGTGAACTGAAATTTTTAACTAGAAATGTTAAATGTTTTACATTATATACAATAAAGATTTTATGTTGCAGAGTACAACTGGCAATGATTTGCTGTTGTTTATATAATAAAAAAACTGATGTCTGTCATAAAAGATTGCAGGTCTCTTCCTCTCATGGTTGCAGGTTATGAAATATTGTGAATATCATGCTGGAAGCTGCCCAATAAAGGGTAATAGACAGGTGATGCCCTGATGCTGTCAAAGTCAGGATGGCTGTCAGTGACCGTCTGTTCACACTTCACATCTGTTGCAAAAAGCTTTTTTGTTCACAGTTTATACTGCAAAAGAATGATGACTGTGACTCACAGGATCCAGGTGTAAAAAGCAGCAGCAAAACTATAGAAAACATGGTTTATGAGAAAGTTTACATACTGTGAACCCAAATAGTAGGCAGGTTCACTATTTAGTGTTGTTTACTGTATTAACATACATTGACACAAACTCCTAATTTCTTGTGCATTAGCAAATAATATGTTTAATGGAAGATGTTTTTTAAAATCAGAATAAAATAATAGGCCCCCATGAAAACAAAGGGTGTTGTCTAAATATAATGTGAAGTTTTCACTGGGGATAAAAATTGAACTAAAAACAACATATTTGAAACTTAACTAAGCTGAACTAAATTGAACCTAAAGCATTCTTTTTTTTTTTTTGTTACTTAAACTACGTATTTGTGCAAGTGTTAACACTGCTAGCATCCAAGACTAAGTTCTACATAAACTAATATTTTGTTGTTGCTGGTTTACATAAAATACCCTTGATGCTTTCAGTCTCTACAGATGTGTGAAAACAAAGGATTAACTTGACACTGAAGGAAAATAGCTTTGGAGGAACTAAAACTGTGTGTGTCAATATGTTAGCTTTTTTTTTACTAATGAATATTCATGTTACCAGATACAAATAACTAATAATCACTCTGTATCTCTGAAAAATGAATCTGACACATAAAGTTTTTCTACAGCATTGCATCATCGTGTGTCCCTGTGCCTCTTGAACACAGTAATAAACAGCTGAATCCTCAGTTGTCAAGCTGTTCATCTGCAGATACACCTGCTTTCTGCTGTTGTCTCTGGAGATGGTAAAGCGGCCTCTGAATGACTGAGAGTAGTAGGAGTTACTGCTAGATTCAATATGAGCGATCCATTCCAGTCCTTTTCCAGGAGGTTGCCTGATCCAGTCAGCATAAATGTCACCAGCAAACCCTGAGTATGTACAGGTCAGTCTGTGGGAGTCTCCAGGCCTTTTAACCACTGGTTCAGACTCAGTCAGTGTTTGACCCTCAGTACCTACACAAATGTCAACAACGGATTAGGACAACGAACAATTACATCTACATGTGTTTGTCCAATAGATTTATATACCCTTACCAGCCAAAGTAGAACACACAATGAGAGAAACAACTAAATAAGCAGATCTGGTCATTGTAAAAGTCTGTTTTCTTTGTCCAGTTTGCAGTATGTATGTATTAGATTGAGCTTCTGACCTTTGCTCTACACCAATATGAGGATATTGTAGATATCGGTTTTGCATGGACTCCTCCTCCTTAGCAGAAAAAATATTTTTGGTTCACTCAAAGTTGTACGTTTTAGGACAGTTTCCAGACAGAGCCAGAAGTTGTTTTTTGCCAGTAAACCTCTAAAATACAAAAGTACAGAACAGGTGCAACATCATCTCCTCACCCAGTTGTGGTTAGACTGACTTTTAGACTGTCCAGGCTGTACAACTATTACTTTGACTGAATGAGAACAATCCTGGACATACTTGGAAAAAGAGCCTAAATAAATATAATTTCCAACAATAATAACATGTGGATTAAGAAAATGAAGATTTTGTCTTGGCAACATCAGTGGTGTGCACCTCTGTTTTATGTCAAAGTTGGCACTGTTATTTTTTATAAGCATTTGATTGTCTATTTCTATACAGTTAGGGTTACAGTGCAACCTGTTGCTTTGGTGCCCTCTTGTTGGTGCATATAGTTTTGCATTAAAAATATGTCTTCAGGTCTTCCAGCTGTGTGAAGACAAAGGTGTAGAGATACTTTAAGCAGCAAAATTGCTGAGGAACTGAAACCATGTGTACAGTTGTGGTCAAAAGTTTACATACATTTGTAAAGAATATAATATAATGACTCCTCCGAGTGTCCCGTTATTTCTAAAACTCTGATTGGAACAGATACTTCTGTGTCACAAAAAACATTCATGAAGTTTGGTTCTTTTATGACTTTATTATGGGTTAACAGAAAAAAGTGATCAAATCTACTGGGTCAAAAATATACATACAGCTGTGCTAATATTTGGTTACATGTCCCTTAGCCATTTTCACTTCAATTAGGCGCTTTTGGTAGCCATCCACAAGCTTCTGGTTGAATCTTTGACCACTCCTCTTGACAGAATTGGTGCAGTTCAGTTAAATTTGATGGTTTTCTGACATGGACTTGTTTCTTCTTATCAATGGGGTTTACAGTGGGGCAAAAAAGTATTTAGTCAGCCACCGATTGTGCAAGTTTCCCCACCTAAAATGATGACAGAGGTCTGTAATTTGCACCAGAGGTACACTTCAACTGTGAGAGACAGAATGTGAAAAAAAAATCCATGAATCCACATGGTAGGATTTGTAAAGAATTTATTCGTAAATTAGGGTGGAAAATAAGTATTTGGTCACCTCAAACAAGGAAAATCTCTGGCTCTCACAGACCTGTAACGTCTTCTGTAAGAAGCTTTTCTGTCCCCCACTCGTTACCTGTATGAATGGCACCTGTTTGAACTCATCATCTGTATAAAAGACACCTGTCCACAGCCTCAAACAGTCAGACTCCAAACTCCGCCATGGCCAAGACCAAAGAGCTTTCGAAGGACACCAGGAAAAGTATTGTAGACCTGCACCAGACTGGGAAGAGTGAATCTACAATAGGCAAGCAGCTTGGTGTGAAAAAATCAACTGTGGGAGCAATCATCAGAAAATGGAAGACATACAAGACCACTGATAATCTCCCTCGATCTGGGGCTCCACGCAAGATCTCATCCCGTGGGGTCAAAATGATCATGAGAACGGTGAGCAAAGATCCCAGAACCACACGGGGGGACCTGGTGAATGACCTGCAGAGAGCTGGGACCAAAGTAACAAAGGTCACCATCAGTAACACACTACAACGGCAGGGAATCAAATCCTGCAGTGCCAGACGTGTTCCGCTGCTGAAGCCAGTGCATGTCCAGGCCCGTCTGAAGTTTGCCAGAGAGCACATGGATGATACAGCAGAGGATTGGGAGAATGTCATGTGGTCAGATGAAACCAAAGTAGAACTTTTTGGTATAAACTCAACTCGTCGTGTTTGGAGGAAGAAGAATACTGAGTTGCATCCCAAGAACACCATACCTACTGTGAAGCATGGGGGTGGAAACATCATGCTATGGGGCTGTTTTTCTGCCAAGGGGACAGGACGACTGATCCGTGTTAAGGACAGAATGAATGGGGCCATGTATCGTGAGATTTTGAGCCAAAACCTCCTTCCATCAGTGAGAACTTTGAAGATGAAACGAGGCTGGGTCTTCCAACATGACAATGATCCAAAACACACCGCCCGGGCAACAAAGGAGTGGCTCCGTAAGAAGCATTTGAAAGTCCTGGAGTGGCCTAGCCAGTCTCCAGACCTCAACCCCATAGAAAATCTGTGGCGGGAGTTGAAAGTCCGTGTTGCTCGGCGACAGCCCCAAAACATCACTGCTCTCGAGAAGATCTGCATGGAGGAATGGGCCAAAATACCAGCTACTGTGTGTGCAAACCTGGTAAAGACCTATAGTAAACGTTTGACCTCTGTTATTGCCAACAAAGGTTATGTTACAAAGTATTGAGTTGTATTTTTGTTATTGACCAAATACTTATTTTCCACCCTGATTTACGAATAAATTCTTTACAAATCCTACCATGTGGATTCATGGATTTTTTTTTCACATTCTGTCTCTCACAGTTGAAGTGTACCTCTGGTGCAAATTACTGACCTCTGTCATCATTTTAAGTGGGGGAACTTGCACAATCGGTGGCTGACTAAATACTTTTTTGCCCCACTGTAAGTCAGGACTTTGGGAAGGCCATTCTAAAACCCTTATTCTAGCCTGATTTAGCCATTCCTTTACCACTTTTGATGTGTGTTTGGGGTCA
The DNA here is from genome assembly GCF_041146795.1 of Maylandia zebra. NCBI lineage: Eukaryota > Metazoa > Chordata > Actinopteri > Cichliformes > Cichlidae > Maylandia > Maylandia zebra. The sequence continues at coordinate 17,594,540 of NC_135170.1, read as the reverse complement.
TTGTCCTGTTGGAACACCCAACTGCGCCCAAGACCCAACCTTCGTGCTGATGATTTTAGGTTATGTTGAAGAATATGAAGGTAATCCTCCTTCTTCATTATCCCATTTACTCTCTGTAAAGCACCAGTTCCATTGGCAACAAAACAGCCCCACAGCATAATACTCCCACCACCATGCTTGATTGTAGGCATGGTGTTCTTGGGATTAAAGGCCTCACCTTTTCTCCTCCAAACATATTGCTGGGCATTGTGGCCAAAAAGCTAGATTTTTGTTTCGTCTGACCACAGAACTTTCCTCCAGAAGGTCTTATCTTTGTCCATGTGATCAGCAGCAAACTTCAGTCGAGCCTTAAGGTGCCGCTTTTGGAGCAAGGGCTTCCTTCAGCCTCTCAGTCCATGGAGATGCAAAACACGTTTGACTGTGGACAATGACACCTGTGTTCCAGCATCTTCTAATTCTTGGCAGATCTGCTTTTTGGTGATTCTTGGTAGACTCTTTACCCTCCTGACCAATTTTCTCTCAGCAGCAGGTGATAGCTTGCGTTTTCTTAATGATCTTGGCAGTGACGAAACAGTGCCATGCACTTTATACTTACAAACAATTGTTTGCACTGTTGCTCTTGGGACATGCAGCTGCTTTGAAATGGCCCCAAGTGACTTTCCTGACTTGTTCAAGTCAATAATTCGCTTTTTCAGATCCATGCTGAGCTCCTTTGACTTTCCCATTGTAGCGTTTGTGGGCATTTGTATCCAGTGAGCCATATTTAACTGGCCTAAGAGAAGTTACCAACTGTAGTCACTCATAACCACTCACAAGAAGTTAAGAGGCCATGATATGAAGCTCAATTCACTGACAACTTTCTAAGTCACCAAAATTGCTAATTCATGTTGCTGTATGTATATTTTTGACCCAGCAGATGTGATCACCTTTTTCTGTTAACCCATAATAAAGTCTTAAAAGAACCAAACTTCATGAATGTTTTTGTGACAAAGAAGTATATGTTCCAATTACTCTATCAGAGAAAAATCTGAGTTTTAGAAATAACGGGACACTCAGTAGAGCCATTATATTATATTCTTTACAAGTGTATGTAAACTTTTGACCACAACTGTAAGAACAAATAAAAACATATTTTTAAGAACAGATAAAAACTAGGATGTGTCAAATTTAAAGTTTAAGTTAAATTAAACCCAAGGGTGAACAGGTGAAGTACTAAAGTCAGATGTTGTGTTGCCAACCTTGAGGATCGATCGATCTATCTATCTGTCTGTCTATCTGATAGATAGATAGATAGATAGATAGATAGATAGATAGATAGATAGATAGATAGATAGATAGATAGATAGATAGATAGATAGATAGATAGATAGATAGATAGATAGATAGTATATCTACACATTGAATATGAAGAATTCAATATGAAGAATATAAAGGTCTCGTGAAATATAAATGTTGTGCCTGAATATTAATATATTTCTATATTTAGAATGAGCTCAAAAATGAGCACAGGATTTTGTACAGCTTTTAAAATGACTTCAGTCACTGTGGCCTTCGAGCACAATAATAAACAGAAGAATCTTCAGTCTGCAGGCTGTTCATCTCTAGATACACCTGCTGTTTGTCATTGTCTCTGGAGATCGTAAACCGACCTCGGACTGACTGAGAGTAGTATTTAGTGCTACCAGTTGGTTTAGTTAAATGAGCAATCCACTCCAGTGCTTTTCCACGAGCCTGTCTCACCCAGACCATCTCATAGTCGCTGAATGTGAATCCAGAGGCTGTACATGTCAGTCTGTGAGATTCTCCAGGCCTTTTAATTACTGGTTCAGATTCTGTCAATGTCTGTCCATCAACACCTACAAACAAGAAAACAGAATATGAAATATGTCGATGACACAAAGAAAACTTTATTAAAGTAAGATCAAACTCTTCACCTGCCCAGCAGAGAGTTAAAAACAGCAGCCCTGTCATGCAGTCCATCATGTCAAACTGTGTGCACACTGCTCCAAGCAGTCAAATAAGTAGAGGTGAGATCGGAAAGTTTTACACTGACTCCTCCTACCCCAAAGAAAAGCAGTCTACATGTGTACTGGAATTATTCATGATATGAGAACCTATTATTTTATTTACATAGTCACCTCACACATCAAAAGCTGTGGGTGTTTATCTGTGCTTGAATGGTTTCTCTCTGGGTGTCATTAAGTGAAATCTGGAGCCATTAATTTGAAAAATCCCATCAGCCACTTGAATTTTGAATTTTTTCAAATTATTTCCATCTTACCAAAGAATTTTGACCAGAGGATAATTTTTTGAGGTTTTCCAAACATGGTTAAAGACTTTAATCATAAGTAAGTCAAATTCCTGATCAGCCTGAAATTGCTCCAGCAGCTTGAAAGAATATATTTCTATATTTAAGCAGAATTTAGTCAACTATACTATGTGTTCATACATAATTGACATTCACCACTTTTAGTTTATTGCAAGTGCTTTTTCTGTGGAGATTTTTTTAAACACTTTTGACAATAGAGAACACCATTAGCGATGGCATGCCTGCTTCATGTAAACTCCAAAACCAAATTGTTGGAAATGAAAAAACAAAAGCTGCATCATGACACTCTGAGGGTGCAACATCTGCATGCTTTGGAACAGATTTTTTTCAAATGCTTTCATCCATCCGTTATTATATAATAATAATAACATAATTATAATAATCTGACAAACCATAGTTTGTCACCTAATTACAGGTGAAAGTAAATGACTAAAACAAATCACTTATATTCTAACATTTAGTTAAATATCTGCATTTAGGATGGAAAAAACCCTTTTTTCAACAAATGAATGAGTTATGAAACCATATGTGACTATCACCACTATAATAATGTATCTTTTTTGTATTATTTCCACATCAACAGATATTTTACAGTAAACAAGAAGACCTTACAATTGGACTGATGTGCTCTTCAAATTATTAGTGGTCTGAGGGCTCCTCCTCTGGTGTATTTATGTTACAAAGGCATTCAGAGCTTTTTGTTTAGCTTCTGTTGATGGTATCACGCAGTGGGCAAACAGAGCATAGACTGAACCAGGGAGGAGTCAGCTCAAACTGCTTTTCAGTAATTGTGCAGGTCTCTGGGTGGGTTGTGTCACTGTGGGCTACGCACACAATAATAAACTGCTGTGTCCTCAGGCTGCAAATTTACTCCTGTTAGTGTTACAGATGAAGTAGAACTGTATGTGTGGTGGAGTAACTTGTTCTTCAAAGCATTGTTTTGAGCCATGTCACCGTTACCCCACCGATGCAAAATCCACTCCAGAGTTTTTCCTTCACTCTGTCTGATCCAACCTGTTGCATAGCTGCGATCAGTCAAAGAATAACCAGAGACCTGACAGGTGATAGTTACAGACTGTCCAGGCTGCGCAACTATTGAGTCTGACTGGATGAGATCAATACTGTACACACCTGTAGAAAAAGAAATAAACATTATTTCCATTATTTATCTGAATATTCTGCATTTCACTTGCATTTATTAATAATCTCCTCACAGGATCCAACTACCAGCAGCAGCATCAGAGTCACAGACAGCATGGCTGATGTTAAAGAAACTGATGTGAGCTCTCCTGTTCTCTCACTGACGCACGGACGCACTTCACTTTCTTATAAGGTGAGAAACAGGATGGATGATTTGAATATGACTTACATTCAGTCAGGAAACTACTTTTCATCAGATCATAGTCCTCTAGCATTCTTCATCTCACAAGAAGAGATTGCAGTATTCTGTGTTCAGACCAATACTATTTACATTATATACTTTACCCTTCCCCTTCTCTTTGGCAATACTGCACACTATTGTTATTCATTGTTATGCAGATTCCTCCCAGATCCATTTATCCATCAAGCTAGATAATGCAAAACAACTAGTTAAACTGAAGACATAATGTCCTGGATGGTCACTACTAAGCTACTTCGAAAATCAGTCAATACCAAATTCATTGGACAAATCTGCAAATCTTACTCTGTGTCTATCCAGATGTTTCCTACAGCCAGCATTACCTCCAGTAATACTGTGAGGAATGTCTTGCAGTGCACAAATTATATATATATATATATATATATATATATATATATATATATATATATATGACTGTATTCATGTATTTACACTATACAATTAAAATGAGAAACATGCTGCCTCAGCGTGATGATGAAAAGCCATGCATGTATTAAGGGTGGAGTATTACAATTCTTAATTGTCAGATAACTCTAAAATCTCCCTAACATCTAAAATACTGCACAGAGAGTACTATTAGGCACTGGAAAGACAAACCACATTTGTCCCAAATCATCTTTTCCAGATTGGCTTCCTTTCTGAGCCTAGGTCTATTGGAGGTTTCTGCCTGTTACACAGAGTTTTTCCTTCCCACTGTTGCTAAGTGCTTTCTCATAGGGGGTCACATGATTGTTGGTGTTTCTTTCTGATATTGTGGGTTCCTTATTTTTTGCCAAGTTGGTACAAAATACAGTTTTCCAAATTTATGCTTGATACAGTACTTGCAAAGATTGCATTGCTGTCTGGTCTTAGAGCTCCTCCTTTGGTGGCTTCAAGTTACAAGTGCAGGCTCTGATGGTTATTTTAAATGTGAGCTGTTTAGTCACAATCCCAGACTATTCGACTGCAACCAATATAATAGCATAGCATGATCCCCACACTCTGCCTCTTGCCAAGTATAATTTTGTATGTGGATGTGAGAATGTGAGGATTTCTGTCACTCCATGTTAGCCCAGTGATGAACTGGTGGTGACCTTTAAGTGATGTGGGAAGAGCTTTTAGGACCTATATGTGTATGATTTTCATATAATTAGACGTATACCTACATAACTCTGTTTTATAGAATATATAACACAAAGAATATCAAAAACTTATTGAAATGTCTGTGAAATACAAATGTTGTACTTGAATATTTATAACATAATACATACAATAGATAATAAAATTATACCAATGATGCATAATGCTAAGGTTGAAAAATGAGTACAATAAGATTTTGTACAGCTGCTATAACACCCTCTATCACTGTGTGCGTCGCGCACAATAATAAACAGCAGAATCAGCAGTCGCCAAGCTGCTCATCTGCAGATACACCTGCTGTTTGTCGTTGTCTCTGGAGATGGTAAACCGACCTTGGACTGACTGAGAGTAGTATTTGCTACTACCACTTGGGCTACTTAATAAAGCAATCCACTCCAGTCCTTTCCCAGGAGCCTGTCTGACCCAAGCCATCTGGTAGTCTCTGAATGTGAACCCAGAGGCTGTACATGTCAATGTGTGAGACTCTCCAGGTCTTTTAACCACTGGTTCAGATTCTGTCAGAGTCTGTCCATCAATGCCTGTTAAGCCAAACGATAAAAAATTATGTGAAATGAGTTAGTGAGAAAAAAATTAACTGCATCAAGATCAGTAAGACTCTTCACCTGCACAGAATATAGTTAGAAGCAACAGTCCTGTCTTGCAGTCCATCATGTTCAATTGTGAGTTCACTGTTCAAAGCAGTCAGATAAGTAGAGGTGATACGGTAAAGCTGATTTACATTGACTCATTCGGTTTTTGTTTTTCTTTAATTATTCATGTTTTGGGAATAGAAATTTGTTGACAAAATGGAAACCAGTGACGCATGTAAAAACATCAGGTGTTTCCTGATCCCACTTTATTTGCAATCCATTTACTATTATTAACACTTTGTTACACTTAACTTTCACTTCAAATATAAATGAGCAGCTTCTTTTTAATTAAAAAATTATTAATATTATAAGTAGTAGTAGCAGTATTAGTAGGAATGGTAATAGTAGTAATGGCAACAAAAGTGGTTAATTTCATGTTTTATTATTCTTGCAATTTGTCTTATTCAACATTTACTGTATTTTTCTGTCAAAGATTCACCATCATTAAAGTGTGACATATTAATAACCAGGAGGATTTTATAAATGTTTTAAGTACACCAGTCCTATTATGGAAATTGAATCCACTGTCCCCAGCCATCAGATATGTACAATCTACACCTGAAGTTTTACATTTACTACTCTCATGAAAGAGAGAAAAAGAATGGATGTGGGAAAAAGAATATCACCACTGTGGATACCGTGTTCGGATTTAGAATTTCTCCTTGTAAATAAATTCACTACTAAACACTTAAGAATAAGTACTGCGACTGAGTACTGTTTTGAGAAGAAACACCTTGACAGTGAGTTTAAGATAATGACGTTTTTTAAAGGCTTTTTTATCTATTAATATTATTGATAGATTTTAGGATAATATTCTTAACTAATAACAACATGTATGGCCCTAAAAACACCAAGAAATAAAAAAAAATAATAAAACACCAAACACATCACATTTTGTATCTACTGGTGTTTGTGTGTTTTACCCACTGCCATATATTGCACAGTTAGCGCCTTCCTATTCTACTGCCACCCACAGGTCTTAGCAAAAACATTTTCTGTGGAGTTTTTGTACAGCCTGTCAGTGCACTTTAAACATTGCACAGTACTATACTGCAGAGACTTCTGGCTTTAGGTTTGATAGTCTCATATACAGCCTCTTCTGTAGAAGTCTCATGTGTTCTGGACAGAGATCTCAGATGTTGTTCCTGGGATCTGCTGGAGCCACTCGCCTAGCTTGGGGGTAACTGCACCAAGTGTTCTGATTACCACTGGCATCATTGTTACATTCACCTCCCACATCTTCTCAAGCTCTTGTCTGAGCCCTTGGTACTTCTTCAGCTTCTCATATTCCTTCTTTCTGATGTTACTATCACTCTGTATAGCTCTCTGTCTATCACTACGGCCGTCTTCTTCTGCTTGTCTACCACTTCTGTGGTTAGCCATCACCAGTCTGTCCATCTGTATCCGGAAGTCCAACAGGATCTTAGCTTGGTCATTCTCGACCACCCTAGGGAGCATCTCCCATTTTGACCTTGGGGCTTCCAGACCATACTCTGCATACTCTGTTTCTGTATACTGTGCCCCTTGGTTATGATGTTCAATGTATGACCTGCCTCCTAACATCTTGCACACTGCTGTTATATGCTGGATTTTCTCAGGGGCATCTTTACACAGCTTGCACCAGGGGTCTTCCCTGTGGTAGATCCCTGCCAGCATTGGCAGCACCACCCTACTGATACTAGAAACTAATACTGTTAAAAGGTATTCTACTGACAAAGATTCAAAAGGTAATTTGTGAAGCACTAGCAAATAAAAATAACATTAATGGAAGCTATTTAATATAAATAAGAATTTTAAAAAAAGAATCACAAAGTGTCCTCATGGAAACAAAAGGTATATTATTTAGTGGGGGCAGCAAATGTACTAAATTGACTGTAAGCCCTCCTTCTATAGAGATATGATCAAAATCAAGATATTTTAACAGCATGATAAAACTAAAGTATTTCTTTTGTAGTGAGTTTATAAACCTTTTGACCTTGTTAGTACAGCTGACATCCCAGATTGCATAAAAATTTATATAAAAACGAAACGTTTGTTGTTACTGGTTTGAATAAAATAACCTTCTTGTTTTGAGTTTCTGCAGATGTGTGAGGCAAAGACCAGAATTTGATACTGCAGGAAAATAGCTTTTGAGGAACTGAAGCTGTGTATGACAGCTGGCAACTTTTAAATAAATAAATAAATGATCAAAAATTAAAATGTTATGATCAATGCGATCTTTCTACAATATAACCAAACACATTTGACCCGTATCTTCAAGTTCCTTCTTAGTTACCATAAATACCCAATGAATATGCATGTTGCAAGAGTGATATATTTACAAACAGTGCATATGGTAATATCTGTTAGTTGTAAGGTAAGATTTATTATCTAATATTAATATTTAGCAACATTAATAAAATTAAGCAACAATACTCAGGTGGGCAGTGGAGTTTAAATCATGCTCAGTTGGTATTAAAAGATCCAAAGTCTTCCTAGAGAATATGCTGAAAATTACAACAGCAACAAAACCCTGAACTATTGATACAAGACAGGAAACCATATGACACATGCAACCATGTTGTACTGCAGGTTATCATGGCCATGTTGCTGTCATGTGATTAAATGATTAGATATCTATGTTAGCAAGTTGTTGACTAGTTGTGCCTAACAAAAGGCTGGTGAGTGTATATACAGCCAGATAAATAGAAATAGAAGAAGTCTGGTCGCACTAACTCCTCCTCATATGTGTGTACTGCTTTATATAGCTGCTGAACAAATGTCAGTCACTGTGACTCTAACAAACAACAATAAACAGCAGAATATTCATTATATTATTCAAAAGTATATTCAAAAATTTGTGAAAAGGGAAAAAAATTAATTGGCTGGATTGAGTTTACAACTTAAACAGTTAAACTCAAATTAATATCTTTGAATGTGATGGGCATACAGTTATCATCATCGTGCTTCCACTGTTCCTGTCTCCAGCCAAGTAAGTAAAGGTGGAAGGAACTGGATTAAAAACAAACAAACAAACAAAACGCAGTGGCATACACTCAAATCAAGATGAATAATTAGTCTAATTACTCTGATACAAATTATAAACAGAATTTTATTCCATGATCTAAAACTTGGCATGGTAACTTTTTGTACAGCATTGCTGCCACTTGTATCACTGTGGCTCCCGAGCACAATAATAAACAGCTGAATCCTCAGTTGTCAGGCTGTTCATCTGCAGATACACCTGCTTTATACTGTTGTCTCTGGAGATGGTAAACCGGCCTCTGACTGACTGAGAGTGGTAGGTGCTACTACCACCATAGTTGATCCAAGCAATCCACTCCAGTCCTTTTCCAGGAGCCTGTCTGATCCAAGCAGTAGCATAATCACTACTGAACCCTGAGTATGTACAGGTCAGTCTGTGGGAGTCTCCAGGCCTTTTAACCACTGCTTCAGACTGAGTCAGAGTTTGACCCTCAGTACCTATAAAATGTTAACAGCAGTCAGTACAATCATATTTTATGAATATGTCTTTGTTAATCTGACAGATTTTTATATCCTTACCAAGGAAGGCCAAAAACACAATGAGAGAAACAACTAAATAAAGCGATCGGATCATTGTTAAGTCAGTTTTACCATCTGCAGTGTGTCTGTAAGAGCCAGTCCCTGACCTTTGTTTATACCATATATGAAGATACTCTAAATTTTAAGTTTGCATGAACCCCTCCTCCTTAACCAAAAACCATGTTTCAGTTCATCCACCATTATACCTTCTTAGCATAGTTTTCAGACAGTCATAAGTAGCTTTTTGCCAAAAACCCCTAAAAAGCCACACTACAGAACAATTCTACCTCCATCTTGTAGTGAATATCTAAATAAAGAACTATTTTGTTAGATCATCTCAAAAATCGGTTCTCTATGTCAGAAACTTGCTTTAAGTGCTCCATACACAATTTTTAATAATTATTCATTTTATGATATCATGTATGAATATAATTTTACAATAGACCATTGATTATTGTAAACACTGGCACAAGCATTAATTATTTGTACTTTTATAGTATGTATTTATCTCTACAAGGATGCACATAATTTCTTGTACAAAGGCAAAGTTTTGTATTTTTGCCTCTGTGCAGCCCCACAGTTAATTCTAAATCAAACAATCAATAGATGATGAAAATTCAGTCCTTCACCCTTATTCAAGGGATTTGTCAAAAGTATTGCATTAACTGTTAAGATACAAGGTCAAACAAGGTATAGTCCAAAAAACGTCTAATTTCATCTACCAGTGTAACAGGAACAATAACACTATGGGCATTTTTTCTCACCACTAAACTTGAACAAGATACATTCAGTTTGGTAATCTGTGTACTATTTACACATGATTCCCTTTCCCCTTCCATTTGGCAAAATTGTTAGAAAAATCCATTAAGCCATGTGGTACAAATTTAGATAAATAGATAAATAAATAACAGAAGATTAAAGAGGAATTATTAACTTAACGTTATGTTGATTGGATGTGCAATTTGTGGTGGATTCTCATTATTTTGAGGTATTTCTGCAGGGCTCTGGGAGACTTGTGTTACTGTGGGCTACGCACACAATAATAAACTGCTGTGTCCTCAGGCTGCAAATTCAATCCTGTTAGTGTTACAGATGAAGTAGAACTGTATGTGTGGTGGAGTAACTTGTTCTTCAAAGCATTGTTTTGATTATATACACCGCTGCCCCTCCGAAGCACAATCCACGACAGAGTGAAGGAAAAACTCTATCTGATCCATCCTGTTGCACAGCTATGATCAGTCAAAGAATAACCAGAGACCTGACAGGTGATGGTTACAGATTTTCCAGGCTGCACAACTATTGAGTCTGACTGGATGAGATCAATACTGTACACACCTGTAGAAAAAGAAATAAACATTATTTCCATTATTCCTCTGAATGTTCTGCATTTCAGCTGCATTTATTATTCATCTCCTCACAGGATCCAACTACCAGCAGCAGCATCAGAGTCACAGACAGCATGGCTGATGTTAAAGAAACTGATGTGAGCTCTTCTGTTCTCTCACTGATGCACGGATACACTTCACTCTTTTATAAGGTGATATGTGAGAAGATTGATTTACATATGGCATGCATTCAGTCAAGAAACTACCGTGCTCACAACAGAGGGTGTATTTGTGTAGTATTTACATTATAAATGCTTCCCCTTCCCTTTGGCAATATTGTTAGAAAAATACATTAAGCCAGATGTTACAAAACAGCTAGTTAATCTAAAGACATAATGCCCTGGATGGTCACTATAAACTTACTTTTAAGTCAGAAAATACTGAGATTTTTCCATTTTTTCAAAGCACAATTGAATAAACTGGTTTTACTGGATCTTTGACTTTGTTAATAAGCTAAATATATTTTCTATAACAGAAAAATAATTTTGACTTGGTTTGACGTGTTGTGTTTTAATCATGTTTCCTTTTCATGTGCTGCAGTGCTTCTGCTGTATTGTTTCTGTTAGTCTGAGTTGAGTTGCAGTTGTTTTCTGATCCAAGCTGCATAGACAACACTACTGAAGCCTGAGTATGTACAGGTCAGTTTGTGGGTCCATCTCAGTGTTTGACTGTCGTAACCTACAGACGATCATATTACTGGCTTCTATATTTACAGCATGTTGTTTGTCTTTTTTTGATAATGTTTGTAAAAGTAATATCATGTTCTTACCAGCCCAGTAAATTGACAGAATAAGAACAACAGCCATAAACTCAGGTGGGTTCATGATAAAAGCCATTTCTCTGCTAAATGTACGGTCATGTAGGTCAGTCACACAGTCTCTGTGCTGTATTCTATTCTGAATAATGATGCTTTCGATTACACAGGATGACATTATAAATTAGCAGATGACATCACCTGGTCATCCATGTTTTAATACCTTCATTAACCACAAAAGTGTTAAGGGTGAGAATCTAATTTGAAAGTGTCCTGGGCCAACGTGCAACATTGCCATTTTTTACAATAAATAAATAAATAAACAAACAAACAGTAATATAAATTCAGATGCAGTCAAGAATAATAATAATAATAATAATAATAATAATAATAATAATAATAATAATAATAAGAAGAAGAAGAAGAAGAAGAAGAAGAAGAAGAAGAAGAAACATGCTGAATATTAATACAAATATTTGACTTCTGTCAGCGTTTCTATACACTAATGGGCAGCACCGTGGTACACCTGTCACCTCATAATAAGATATTACTTGGTTCAAGCCTGCTAGGTCACTAAAAATGAATAGTTGTATCAAAAAAGAATGTGTCAATACTTATGAAAACAGTTAAATCTGATAAATATTCCTGCTTTGAAAGGTGCTCCTGGTCGAACTTAATAATAATTCGTGCAAACATAAATACATTATTGCCAACTTGTCAAAGAAAGCAATTATTAAAAAAATGTAACTTAAAATTTAAATTGATTGATTTAAAGTTAAATTTATATTAATATATTTAATTTATACCTCCTGAATTTGTGTTGCAAGACACAAAGTCACCTGGTGGTGCTTTCATAGTGGGTTCGGTGTGATTCTCTACTGCCTCCCTCAGGTCTTTGTAAAAAATGGTTTCTGTGGAGTTTTTGTACAGCCTCTCAGATTACTTGAGACACTGTGACTCTTTGGCACAGTAATACATTGCAGAGTCCTCTGGCTTTAGGTTTGATAGTCTCAGATAGGTCATGCTGTTGCTGTTATCTTTGGTGATTTCTATTCGTCCTCGCAGACTGCTTGAATAGTCAGTTCCACTGCCAGAGCTATGAACGCGCCCCAACCATTCCAACGCTTTTCCTGCAGGTTGTCGATTCCAGTGCATACTGCAGCAACGAAATGTAAAGCCAGATCCCCTGCAGGAAAGACTCAGAGTCTCCCCGGGTCTTTTCACTACTGGACTAGAAGGAATGGATTCCATACTCTGACCTGTAACACCTGATGAGATTTAAGAATTGAAGAGTCTAAAAACAAACTGAGACAGTTATCTGGCATGTATTATGGATCACAGCTTGAATGTGATTTAAGAATGTCTTATAGAGACAAAGCAAAAAGCAAAACTTACTGGGCAGAAAATGAGCAACCAGCAGCAGAGTGACTACATTCATCATTTTGAGGCTGGAGATGTGACCTCTCATGCTCCACATAAAATACAAGACAAGTCAGAATTATAGAAGTACTCTGCACAGACTAAAGATTTGCATCAGAATATCACTGGGTGGGAGTGGAAAATAGCCCAGCAGAGTCAGTCACTCACTTGCATTTTCATATTTTCATTTTGAAATCTAAAGACTTAAAATTATGTTGTTGTTAACTCAAGCTGCTCTATTTAAATTCATTTAATAAAAAGCACTGTCTCTATATCCACTATCAGTGCCTTAAAACACACTATTGCCTTTGCAACACTTCAGTATTGAATTTTTTTTAATAAGTTATTGATATTTTCAAAGGAAAAATAGCATTTGTTATAATGATCTTATCTTCAAAAAATAGCACTTACCACTGTCATAAAACTTGTTATGTACTGATAGAAAACAGAGGAGCAACCATCAGGACCTTCTTATATTTCTTTAAGTCATTTTTATGGCTTTAAATGTGATGACAAGCACTGTCCTGAGAGAACGATCATCTGCAAATATATCACATAAGTTATGAATATCAAACTGATATGATCATGTTACATAAAATGGATGTAACAACATTTTTGTGTATGTTTTATTTGTTTGTTTAATTATTTAGTTTTGTTTTGTTTTTCAGCTACAGTTTGAAACTTTGTGATTAGATTTAGCAAAAGATCCTGGCTTGGGTTAAGATACACCATTTTATTGTACTACCTGGGATGTTAGCTTGAAGTGGGACATAATGTTTTAAAGTGTGATACGAAGTGGACTTGACCAAAGATATAAAAAGGTCAGTTTTCTAGATGACTCCTCATCATGGAGAAATGAATTCTTATACACCCCTGTAAAACAGAGTAAGATCATCACTTTTCAAGTATCAAAAAAGTTAATTTGATTATTTCGTTTGCTTGTTTGTTTGTTTTTTAGGGTAAGAAGACGTTTTTTCATAGTTTTTTCATAGTTTTTTTCAGTGTTTATCCCAATAAACTACAGAAAAAAAAAAATATGATGAAATTAATGTTCCTCCTGACAGACCATGCTTTGAAAGCAGAATGCTGTTTTTTGGTACTTATGAATAAAAACAAAATAACACAAAATCTCAGTGAGGCTGACCAGTACCTACATTTGTAATGCTGTTATGATTTAGATCATTGAAATGTTTCAGGAAAATGTAATTACTCTTACAGTTACAAACAAGTAAAATAAAGTGTTCTTAACTTCGGTTTGGTCGGGGCAAACTTAATTAATAATATAATACTACTTGATTCCATCCATCCATCTTCATCCGCTTTATCCGAGGCCGGGTCGCGGGGGCAGCAGCCTAAGCAAAGAGGCCCAGACCTCCCTCTCCCCAGCCACCTCCTCCAGCTTATCCGGGGGAATACCAAGGCGTTCCCAGGCCAGCCGAGAGATATAATCTCTCCAGCGTGTCCTGGGTCTGCCCCGGGGCCTCCTCCCGGTGGGACATGCCTGGAACACCTCACCCAGGAGGCGCCCAGGGGGCATCCTTGTCAGATGCCCGAACCACCTCAGCTGGCTCCTTTCGATGTGGAGCAGCAGCTGCTCTACTCTGAGCCCCTCCCGGATGGCCGAACTTCTCACCCTATCTCTAAGGGAGAGGCCAGCCACCCTTCGGAGGAAGCTCATTTCTGCCGCTTGTATCCGCGATCTCGTTCTTTCGGTCACTACCCACTACTTGATTGTTTGTGTTAAACGATGTGTCACTTAAATGTGTTGATGGTTTATCTTCAGCGGGCATTTATGTAACTATAAATCCTGTGTAAACAACTTTATCACAGAGGAAAAAAATAACAATAAACAAATATTACACATTCCTGCAAAAAAGAATGTATTATATCATTTTACTTCATTAACCAGTTTTAAAGGATGAAGATTATGTGTTAAATATTTTAACTTAAGAAATGGGTGTAGGGTGCGGCTATTGCAGTGTGGACTGTGCATTAGATGGATGGCCATGAGAAACACGACACAAACTCAACTGTTGCAGTCCCACCTTTAGGTCAATGTAAAATACATTTTCTGTGGAGTTTGTGTACAGCCAGGCAAATTACTTTGATTACTATGTGTATCTGGTACAGTAATACACCTCAGAGTCCTCTGACTTTAGGTTTGATTGTCACAGATACACCAGGCTGTTGCTGTTATCTCTGGTGATTTCTGTTCGTCCTCTGTGCCTATTCTGCTGGAACAGGCAGTTCCACTGGCGTCATTATAAATACGCCCCCAACTATTCCAGTGCTTTTGCTGAATGGTGTCTGATCCAGTGCATGTTGCAGCAACTAAATGCTAATCCAGATCATCTAGAGGAGTGATTCAAAGTCTCTTCAGCATCTCCAGCATCTGACCTGTAATACCGGATGACATAAAAGGAGAGACAGGCCATGGAAGAATGATATGGTCAGCAAGGATGTCGTCTGGAATTACTTGTACAACTCTTAAGGATAAAAACACAGCAAGAAGCTGGAGAACTCACAGGACAGACAGAAAACAACCAGAAAAGTGAGTTCATTCATCATCCTGAGGCTGGAGATGAGGCCTCTGATGTTTCAAACAAAGTGAAAGTCACCAAAACAGTAGTAAACTACAAAGACATCATAAAGAGGGTGTGGTACAAGTACCCCAACAATGTCTACCACTGAGAAGTTTATTTTCATGTTAAAAATCAGGTCATTGTAAAATACTGTATTTTTCATTGTCATTTTGAAAGCTATTACTTGGGGGGGAAAAAATATGTTAATGTTTATTAAACAGTTCTACATTAAAACATTTTCAATTAAGTCATCTAACTATCCAAAATTGCCTTTCCTGTTAAATGTTTTTTTTTTCTGACAGTCCATGAAAGTACATGCTTGATTAATGTATGAAATGCACCCCAGTTGACTGGAAAATTGCACCTGGCATGAATTGTGATATCCTAAAAAAGGGGGTGACAAAAGAAAAGAAAAACACCATTAAACTGTTGAAACACGACGAAAACAGACATCTGCAATTAAAATATCTACAATCTAAAATATCTAATTATAATTTTTTGGTGTGTTTATTTTTTTGTGTTTGGTTATTTTTTTTCCTGTGTCAGTGGATACGTTTCATCTGTGCGTGTCTGTTGATGGTTGGTAACAGTGCCACATACACAGTAATAGACAGTGTCTTCAGGATGCAGTTTCACCACTGTTAATGTCAATATATTATTGGAATGTGTTAGTAACTTTTTTATTCACTGAATAAAGAAACAGTGAATCAGTAAAACTCAGGTTAACAATAAATTTCAAATCAATGAAGTGTTGATAATATTTATTATATGAGAACATGGCTTTTAAATACAGCTTTTTTCTGAATGTGTATATGATAATGAAGTAAAGAAAAGAATAGTTTTGGTTTGACGTGGGGTGTTAAGTTTTTGTACAGAGTTTCGTTCTCTTGTGTCACTGTGGCTCTCGAGCACAATAATAAACAGCTGAGTCCTCAGTCGTCAAGCTGTTCATCTGCAGATACACCTGCTTTCTGCTGTTGTCTCTGGTGATGGTGAAGCGGCCTCTGACTGACTGAGAGTAGGCTATAGTGCTACTGCCACTGCTGCGATAGGCGATCCATTCCAGTCCTTTTCCAGCAGCTTGTCTGATCCAAGCAGCATGAATATCACTGCTGAACCCTGAGTATGTACAGGTCAGTGTGTGGGAGTCTCTCCAGGCCTTTTAACCACTGATTCAGACTCTGTCAGTGTTTGACCCTCAGTACCTACAGAAATATTAACTTATTGTTGTGATCACATCTTCATTAGAAAAATGTTTGTTTGTCCAACAGATTTATGTATCCTTACCAGCCAAGGTAGAAAACAAAATAAGAGAGACAACTAAACAGTTTGGTCTGATCATTGTAAAAGTCATTGTTGTTGTCCACTCTGCAGTCTGTGACTTTTACTCTGCAGATGAACATTTGAAGGCATTGGCCATATAAGTTTTGCATTGGCTCCTCCTACTCAACAAAAAACAAAAAAACTCTTTTTCACAAAGTGAGAAGCAAAAGCTGGAAAATGTATAAATGACATTTGTCAGTAATATAACCATGTACTATAAATAATTGCGATGCAGAATTTTCTGTTTCAAATGAACAATTATTAAGACAGTGTGACTGAATTTCTGTCTGCTGTCTATGAAGATGAGAGTAATATTCATTTCAATCTGAGTAGCACTGCACTACCTTTCCAGCAGCATGTCTGATTCAAGGGTTCCAGTAATGACTGTCAAACTCTCACTTTATACCCATCAGTCTCTGGGATTCTTCAGGCGTTTTGACCACTGATTCACACTCAGTTAGGATTTAACAGTACCTACAAACAAATATTTAATTATTAGGGGAAATTAATTAGGGAAAAGTTAACCTTGCATCAGTTCCTCCATCTGTTAAAGGACCACACCTTAGCTCATGCAAAATAGTCAGTAGCACTCATGATTTTCATCATGTTGCATTTTTTGTAGAAATTCATGAACTGCAGCATGTCTGCGTATGTGTTCATCTTATTCTTCTACTGTAATCTTTTGCTATTATTTGTGAACACTGGAATATGTGCTCTTACACTGCTAATATTAAGCAGCGCACATTTTTGTTTGTTAATTTCATAAAATGGAAGAATATAGAATAAGAGGCTTTGAAGCATGCACACTTTTTTATTTTAATGACATCTATGGAGCTTTATAAACTCAAACTTCATTGAAGTTATAACAACTAATCTTATCTTAAGTTCTAATTTGAAGACATTTCATTACAAACTTGCATTATAGTTGTTTATGTTATGTCTTTATGTTGGG
This sequence comes from Maylandia zebra, assembly GCF_041146795.1. Lineage (NCBI taxonomy): Eukaryota > Metazoa > Chordata > Actinopteri > Cichliformes > Cichlidae > Maylandia > Maylandia zebra. Next base: position 17,577,085 of record NC_135170.1, on the reverse strand, counting down.
CACAAGCTAGTTTGATTAATCTTAGGCATAGCAAGTTAAGTTATGGGTGTAGCATATATCATTAGTGTAATTTTCATATTTTCTTTGTTTTTGTTTTTCAAGTTTTCATTGTTATAGAAAGTATACAAGCCTTTCTTATTTAACCACTCCAAAACCATAAATGGTCTAATGGCTCCTCCTCTGGTGGCTTCATGTTACAACTATTCAGACATTGAAGAGTTTTTGTTCAGGCCTGCTGATGGTTTCTGCTACTGTGACTCTCTGGCACAGTAATACACAGCAGTGTTTTCAGCCTGCACATTCTGTCCACTTAAAGTCACTGTCTTGCTGGAAGAGTCAGCGCTAATATTGAAGTTATTCTTTAGTGAATCTTTGTAGTATGTGGTATATTTATTGATTGATCATACTTTATTCATCCCGAGGGAAATTGGGTTAAGGCTGCCAGCCGTGCCAGCGCCATCTTACCCTTCCGACCATACATACATTACACAAACATCACATGGGGAAGACAGGTCAGAGGGGTATAACATGGAAAATGCACAACATGAGGAAAGATGAGTGATAAAATAACTCCCCCCAGACTGAGCTTCAACAGAGAGATCAGTTTGAGAACAGAAGAAAACACCTCTGCACATAACACATGAAAAAACTCTTAATACACCAAAGAAACACATGACAAGCAACAGGGATGGGTAAAGGGTGAGAGACAGCCAGTGTAGACAGTACATCCGGGCCTGCAGCATATGCGCTGGTCCCCTTGATCCACCGTCAGCATCGGAGGGGAATAAGCATCGAAGGCGTTTGGAGGGGGAGGGGGGATGAGTGTACATCTGCGTGTGTATATATATATATGTGCGTGTGTGTGTATGTGTCCAGAGTTCAGCTGAGACAGTGTCCTTCGCCCTGCCAGGCTAAGTAAACAGTCTTCCAGCCAACCCAGGTGGCCTTGCGTAGGATAGGAAGAACAGTCTAAACACAGTCGTTATCAGGGTGTTGTTGTTCAGTTCCAGCCTTGAGACCACAGCTGGCGCCGAGTGGTAGCCGCATGAAGTGATGATGTGTTTACTTTAGTGCGAACAACTCATATGAATTTCAAATCTGTTCTAACAGTCCGACACTGGTCTCTCAATCTCCCGTTGGAGAGCCGCGAGCTTCTCCATGATGTTATCAACCTTGCGCTCCATGATGTTGTCATTCTTGTGCTCAAAGAGCAGATTCTGAGAACTCACGACCGCAGTGAGCTTCTCCAAGATATTATCCAATTTGCGCTCAGAGATCTTATTCTGAGTATTCACAGCAGCCGTGCGTTCTCCAAGATCTTATCTGTGCTGACTCAATGAGCCCATTTCGAGAAACTCACGCCTCTCCCCATCGTTCCAATCCCAGCGGGCAGCCTTGTGGGGGTTTGAACAGCCGGTTCCGCTTCCTTAATTCTTCGATAAGCCAGGGCCAAGCCAGCTCTGATCAGCAAAAACCCTGTTATCATGGTTCCGAATAGGTAGATATCTTCAGCGTCTTCGATCGACACTCCCGCCAGGCACACCACCCTCCAGTTCTGCCACTCGTCCATCGTGTGCAAGGAAAGTACCTCCAGGACACTCAGGCTCACCCGAGCCCAGACTTCTCATTGAGGAAAGGGTGTCAATTGCATTCAGGGACCAGTTGATCAAATCCATAATTCCTCTTTTAGGTTTTAGAGAACAGACTGTGAGAGAGTATTCCAGGGAAAAGTAATACAAAAAACACAAGACTAGACAAGGACACAAGAGGCTAAGCAGGGAAGCTAAGGGAGAGGAGGAGGAGGAGAGGAGAAAAGTGCGACCGCACAGCAGTGTCTTCAGGCTGCATATTTTGTCCATTTAAAGTCACTGCCTTGCTTGAAGTGTCTAAGTCAATGCTAAACTTGTTCTTTAATGAATCTTTGTAAAATGAATCTCCAGTATATTTCATTCCAATCCACTCCAGTCCTTTCCCTGCAGGCTGTCTAATCCAAGCTGTCCTCCAGCTGCCCAGAGAATAAGACACCTGACAGGTGATGGTCAGACGCTGACCTGGCTGCACAATCACAGAGGTTGGCTGTGTCATCTGCTCACACTTCACACCTGTGGAAAAAAACATGTTTTATGTAACAGCAACAGTCAGTATGCTGTGATCATTCTGTCAGTGTTTTTTTCCAGTCAGACTCACAGGATCCAGCAGCCAGCAGGAGCAGCAGAGCCACAGAGAACATTTTGGTACTCAAGATAATCTGATGAGAACTTTTCTTCTGCTTTAACTGACACCATGATTTCAAGTCTTTATAGTCGACTGTCAGGAAGTTTGCTTTACATATATATAGATGGATGCTGACAGATTACAAGATAAGATAAGATAAGATAAGATAACCTTTATTAGTCCCACACGTAGGAAATGTGTTATATTCGGCTATAAGAGAACACACTGCGGCAATCAGTATTTACAATTTTTTTTAACTAATTAAAATAACAATATTATTTAAAACACAAATATAAAGTTTGATGTGTTTTTCATTCAAAAATAATTTTACGAAAACAATCTCCCAGTGAAGCAGCTTTACTGAATCTTTGACTATGTTGATGACTTAAATGTAATCTCTGTAACTTATGTAAAAAAACGTTTTTCTCACTCCGGTGACACTGTCAGTCTCAGGCACAATAATAAAGAATAAAATCCTCTGCTATCAAGTTATCAAGACCATGAAAAAATATGTACATTGGTTGCATGCAATAAAGTTTATATATTCTGTGTTAAAACAGTACAATTTTGATAGTAAAAATAATTTTATATCTTTAGTACCTGAAAACTTTACATTTATCACACAGTGTTTATGATTACATTTAAACTTTTTTATATGAATGCCTTTAGTCACCTTATGTTAATGCACCATAATTATTTAATTTTGACAATTGGATATTCAGTTATATAAACTGCTTTTTAACATGGTTGCATATTAGTCTTATAAATACTTGCTGGTCAACCTGCTCTCAATGACTGTCAGTGATACTTGCATTTTGTAAGTCTTTAAAAGTTTACTAAAAATATCTAAAATGTTATAGTTCTTTAAACAAACATCTATATTTTCTCAATATTGCACAGTTACAAAACTAGACGTATCTCTTCTTCTGTAAATGTATATATTATATTTATATTATTAAAACATTATAATATAAATATATTGTATTTATATTAGCCTAGGTGGAAGTTAGCTTCTGACTGAATAAAAAAATAAATTATATTATTTACCATATTATTTAACCTGTTTTTTATACATTGCCAAGTCAGTTAAAATAGTCGTTGTTGTTTTTTAACTCGGCCTTCTGACAGCTACTAAAAAAATACAACAAAGACAACAACAATAAAAACACCCTCAGACAAAGTCTGATGTTTGCTTATTTAATAACAATCTGAGGTAAACACAGTGGCCACAAAGTATCTGTGCAGAGTTTTATGTTAAAGTGAAATACAATAAAGGAATATCTACTGACTTGATTTTTACATCAGTCATCATTCTTCTATCAATTTAACTCACATTGTAAAATCACTTGATTAATGTAATATCTTAAGTTCATCAGTGGTCTGAGGGCTCCTCCTCTGGTGGCTTCATGTTATAACTGTTTAGGCACTGAGGGGTTTTTGTTCAACTCTACGGATGTTTTGATGCTGTGGTTCTCTTCCACAGTAATACACAGCAGTGTCTTCAGTCTGCACAATCTGTCCACTTGCAGTCAGTGCTTTGCTGGAAGAGTCTAAGTTGATGTTAAACTTATTCTTTACTGAATTTTTGCTGAATAAATCACCAGGATTATATTCAGATCCATACCAGTCCTTTCCCTGCAGGCAGCAATAAGTAATGATAAATAAGTGTATGTTTAAGAAAGATACTATTAAAGATTAATGCATGTGGTCTGAAAACTAAACAAGATGCTGAGTGCAATTTATAGTAAATATTTGAAATAGATTATCAAATTGATGATTAATCCCAACAGATATTGTTAATTATTTTGAAGATTCTTGTGCCTTTGTTGTTTCTTCTTGTGTTAATGATGTTGACTTGCAGTTCATTACTATAAATGTGAACAGCAGGAAGTAAATTGTTCCTTTTGTGATGTGGTGAGTTTTTGTACAAAGATTCTTCCTTTTGTGTCACTGTGACTCTCGAGCACAATAATAAACAGAAGAATCCTCAGTTGTCAAGCTGTTCATCTGCAGATACACTTGTTTTCTGCTGTTGTCTCTGGAGATGGTAAACCGGCCTCTGACTGACTGAGAGTAGTAAGTGCTACCACCATCATATCGGATCCAAGCAATCCATTCTAGTCCTTTTCCAGCAGTTTGTCTGATCCAGTGAGCATAAATATCACCACCGAACCCTGAGTATGTACAGGTCAGTCTGTGGGAGTCTCCAGGCTGTTTAATCACTGGTTCAGACTGAGTCAATGTTTGACCCTCAGTACCTGCAGATAAAAACATAATTAGCCTTTGTATTTCAAGCATATCATTTGTCATTGAGTCATAATGTTTGTCAAAGAAATACTTCTGTCCTTACCAACACAGTAGACTGACAGGATAAGAAAAACAGCCGTCAACGCTGGATGGTTCATTGTAGGAGCCATTTGTCTCTGCCCAGTCCACATTGGTGTGATTCAATCATGTAGTCCTTGTTTTTTATCCTGTGACACATATTCAAAGATGGAAGATATAATTTTGCATGTGTTCCTCCTCAAAGAGAACCACACTCCACACTCCAATTTGGATCTGGCTATATGCAGAGAGGAGTGAGTTTGGATGGGTTCCAATAGAACAACATGAGGTGAACCCCATACCATTAAAAGATGTTCTATTTTTAGGTACAAAAAAATGTCTATCCAAGCTCACAAACAATTTGATAATATTAAACACCTTCTGTGCCTGGCAGGAATCCCACTCACTTCTGAAAATAAATATCTCTTTTCTTAGAAGGACACCCTTATGGGGCAACCCTGATCTCTCTCATCATATTGCTGACCCAATATTGCGGGGATGGAAGGACAGAAATATTCGAACTGTTGCCGACTTATACAATAATGATACATTTATTGACTTTCAACAACTAAAGGAAAAATTCAAACTCCCAGGACAAAGTTTCTTCAAATTCCTACAAATAAGAGATTGGGTCAAAGAGAGATCCAAAGGATTATTCCCCGAGATACCTAAAGAAACTCCTCTTGAAACGCACCTTTGCACCAAACCATGGAAGTCAATAAAAGGAATAGCATCTTCTATATATACTATTATCAATGAAAAATTACCTGACCATAATAAAGCGTCTTTAAAAAGAAAATGGGAGACAGACCTGGGCTATGTCTATGAAGAGGTAGAATGGCACCATTTATTGGAACAGGCACAGACCATGTTAATTTCTACAAATCACAGGCAAATGCAATTTAATATATTTCACAGGATATATTACACTCGTTATAGGTTACATAAAGGGGTTTACATGATGTGTTTTCTGTTTTGCTTTTTTTTTTTTTTTTTTTTTTTTTTATTCTTTGTTCTTTGTTTGCTTGTGTGTTTGTTTTAAGTTTCTGTAATTATCAATATTGTCATTATTATTATTATTATTATTATTATTATTATTATTATTATTATTATCATCATTATTATTATTATTATTATTATTATTATTATTATTATTATTATTATTATTATTATTATTATCATTATTATTATTATTATGCCTGTATTTTCTGTGTTTGGTTTTCAGATGTTTGAGGTTATCCTTGAAAGGCATAGATACAAGAGTGTGCACCTGGGAGTGCCTCTGTGGTCACAATGGCCTGCCATGCTGTGGTTATTTGATGATACTTGCTCTGTCCCATAGTTGTGAGTTTTCTGTTTGTTTGTTTGTTTTTTTGTTTGGTTGGGTTTTTTTTTTTGTTTTTTTTTTTTTTTTTTGCTTTGTGTGTCTGTTTGTTTGTGTTCGTTTTCTAATTTAAAAATGAAAATAAAGCTTAGAAAAAAAAAGAAACAAAAATCAGGTAAAAAAAAAAAAAAAAATCTGGTAATTCTTTATTTTTAAGTTCATCGGGTCCCAATCAGCCCAAATAGCAAAGAGAAATTAAAAATGCATGCCATGAAAGAGTCTTAGGAGGTTAAAAAAATGATGAAAAACAAAAACTCAAATTGACATTTGGTAGTTTATAACACTTTTTGTTCAAAAACAGTATAACAAAAAAGCTTTAGTCACTTGTTTAATTAAACTTCCAGTGTCTTTTTCTTCACACTTTTTTGTTTACACACAGAAAAATCTGAAAAAAAAGAGAAATTCACTCTTCTGTGCTTTCCCTAAATTTTATAAAAATTTGACTTCAAATAAAGTTTAAATATATATATATATATATATATATATATATATATATATATATATATATATATAAATACTGCAATACAGTAGTGGACAGTATTTTATTTTATTTTTAACTGACAAGTTGTCAGAACTGTCAAAACTCTTTGCACATTCATGAAGATACATAGTTCGATTTTTGCCATAGCTGCTCATAAATAAACACAGAATAGCATTGTATGTGAATGTGTATTACCACTTTGAATTGCAGTACATTGAGGAAAATTTCATCTTGCATTTCTAAAAAAAAAATGCCACCTTTTTTGATATAATTCAGTATTCCTTGTGTTGTTGGCAAATAGAGGAAGTAGTTTTTGTATGACTCTCCAGTTGCTGTGTCTCACTGTGTCTCTTCGGGCACAGTAATAAACTGCTGTGTCCTCAGTCTTCAGATTGTTCATCTGTAGATAGACTTTACTGCTGGAGTCATCTCTGGAAATAGTAAATCTACCCTGGACAGACTGGGAGTAATAGATATGAGTACTATATGTGTGTATAAATGCGATCCACTCCAGTCCTTTTCCAGGAGCCTGTCTGACCCAGTTCATAGGGTAGCTGCTGAATGTGAATCCAGAGCCTGTACAGGTCAGTCTGTGGAATTCTCCAGGCCTTTTAACTGCTGGTTCAGACTCAATCAGAGTCTGACCAACAACACCTGTCAACAGCATCAAATCACACTAAGTTAAATAGTTTGTTGACAGAAATAAATGTTGTGTAATATCAGGTCTATGAGTATTTTCACCTGCCCAGCAGATAGTTAACAGCAGCAGTCCTGTCCTGTAGTCCATACTGTCGAACTGTGTGTCCTTAGCTTCCTGTCATCTTCTCTGAAGTCAGATTTATAGAGGAGGAGCAGCATGCAAAAATATTTTGTTTTTGCATTAACGCCACCCCACAATCTTTTAAGACCAGTCACAATTAGCCATATAGTTAGTACAAGTAATATATAAATCTGTTTTAAAGTCAGCCATTCATTTATATCAATAGAAGAGGTGAAGGTGAACATACTATTGTCAATTTTCTTAATGACTTTTCTTAATAATTTTTTTGTGGAAGGAAAAAAAGGTCGATTAAGTTCTCAATGAGAAACTATGGTCTGCATATTATATGAATTCATTAAATAATTTATATCTCATCATAGCAAAAAAGTTATCCGTCTTTCAAAAAAAGACCAATTTCTCGAAACAGTAAAGAGAGTGAGTCTCTAAGCTTCCATCTCTCATTTAAAAAACAACCCCAAATCAACAAGTTGATAGTTGATAGTGAACTTGTTCTTTGCATGTGCAGTATAATTTGTATTTTCAATCCACTCCAGTTCTGTCCTTATAGGGTCTCTGTTACGATAAAACAAGAAATACAATATAATCTGCATGAATTTTTATCATACTGTCATTGCCTCAGTGAGACTATTAGGATCCAGTGCCAGCTGAGAACATGAGGGTGATAACCCGAAACTTCTCATTTTCTCCTGCACCAGGCTGATATTAATCTTTATATTAATCTGTGGGGAGCTTTGCTTTCCATACAGATACACAATGACTAATTATAAGAGAGAATGAAAGGCCTTATGGCTGTTGGATTAGGCATAATTAAAAGAAAATATTTAAAACAGAAATTTATATTTAAATGTGTCTTTGTTTTTTTTAATTCATCAAAAATTCCATTCAGACAAGATGTCACAAAAGCATTTCCCATGAATGGAGTTTTATTACATCTGTCGCTAACTTAAATGAAATTTCTGTAACTTTAAAAGGAAAAAGATAGCTGGCAGCAAATTGTTCCTGTTTTTGATGTGCTGAGTTTTTGTACACAGTTTCTCCCTCTTGCATCACTGTGGCTCTCGAGCACAATAATAAACAGGAGAATTCTCAGTAATCAAACTGTTCATCTGCAGATACACCTGCTGTCTGCTGTTGTCTCTGGTGGTGGTATATAGGTGGTGATTTCATTGCCATCATAGCGGATCCAAGCAATCCACTCAAGTCCTTTGTTCAGCAGGCTGTCTGATCCAAGCAGCACTTATATTACCACCTCACCCTAGTCTCCAGGTCTTTTTACAGCGGGTCCAGACTCAGTCAGTGCTTGACCCTCAGAACCTACAGAAATGCTAACTCATTAGTAGAATCACTTTTCTTTATATCAGTTTAAATGTCCAAGAAAATGCATGTCCTTACCAACTAAGAAAAAACAAAACAGAATCTGTAAAATAACTAAATAAAGAGATTTGATCATTGTCAAAGTAATATGTCTTTGTCTAGTTAGCAGTGTGTCTATTAGACTGAGTCACGACCCTTACTGTTCAACATATATAAATCAAGTATGAGTTTTGCATTGACTCCTCCTCCTCAACAACAAACACAAAGTGAAAATCTGAAAAAAAATAGAGAAGTCCAAACTCAAACTCCAAAGTATTCAAAAAAAAGTAGCACAAGGTTTGTGTTTGTGTGCATTATATGTATGGACCCAGTCACTGTCATTCTTTATTTCTACTGCAGCATTTGCAAGTGCGTGTCTATTTCAAACTTCAAACACAGTAGTCATCCAACCTATAGTTTTCTGGGTGCGGTTGTTGCACAACCTGATATCACTGCAGTTTAGCAGTGAGAGACTTCACAGGTTTGGCAGAAAAAGGAAGGTTGCTTTTATGAGTAAAGAATATGAAACAAATTAATTAAGACTTTAACAAATTCAACTGAGTCACTCTTGAAAACATGTGAGCATACCTCCTATGAGGGTAGTGGAATTAAGGAAGAACAATAGCGCTTATCAGTCCAGCAAAGAGTGGAATGGAGCGCTGGTCCACACACACACACACACACACACACACACTGTGCCCCCAAAGTGCTGTAAGGATTTGTGAAAGAAAACCATCAGTTCACACAGTATAAAGCATCATTAAGATTAGCATTCACCCTCCGAAAAGGGTGAAGGGGAAAAATCATTGGATGTGACCAAATTAAATCCTTTATGTGCAACTCATACTGTATGATTTAGATTTGTTTCCTGTTCAAGCACTGAGGGGTTCTTTTTCAACTCTACTGATGCTTCTTTTATGTGAGTCTCTGGAAAAGTAATGTTGAAAGTTGAAAGCAGTGTTTGACTTTCATGGGTTTTTGTACAGCGTTACTTCCTCTTGTGTCACTGTGACTCTCGAGCACAATAATAAACGGCAGAATCCTCAGTCGTCAAGCTGTTCATCTGCAGATACACCTGCTTTCTGCTGTTGTCTCTGGAGATGGTGAACCGGCCTCTGACTGACTCAGAGTAGTAGATGCTGCTACTGCTACCACTGATAGTAGCAACCCATTCCAGTCCTTTTCCAGCAGCTTGTCTGATCCAAGCGTTCCAGTAATCGCTACTGAACCCTGAGTATGTACAGGTCAGTCTGTGGGAGTCTCCAGGCCTTTTAACCACTGATTCAGACTCAGTCAGTGTTTGACCTTCAGTACCTACAAGCAAATAGCTCATTAGATACAATGATGCAGACATTTTATGTTTTCATTAGTAAAAGTAAACGTATAATGCTTACCAGCCCAGTTCATTAAAAGAATAAGAAAAGTGAACCACATATGAAGTCTGAACATGATGAAAGCCATTTATCTCTGCTCAGTCTACAGTGGGTACATCAATGATTTACTCTCTGTCTTAAACTCTCTAACACTTATGTAAAGATAAACTAGAACAGTTTTGCATCAGCTCCTCCCTCAAATACAGAACCATGCTGTAGCTTGTAGTACTGATCATTTCATTTCATTATTATTTGAAATGTATTTACTTGTTAAGTAATTGTGTTCAGGTAAGACAGTCCTATCCTTATAATTCTACATTTTTTATTTTATTTTTTCTTTGATCATAAAATCCTTCTTGATACTCATTTGGGAAAGTACATGTTGAAGCATTTGTTTAAGCATCAGAGTTTCTGTGTTTATGATTATTGTTCATTTAACTGTAAAGTATGAACGGAGTAAATGAATTCTGTTTAGCATACACATAAATATTTCTAAAATTTCTGTTTCCAAAGAGATTGAACTGCAGGTGATTTATGCAAATATCAGTTTGGCTGAGTTTTATGATCTAAATTGAAAGAGGATTGTTTTCTGCCATAAATATCTTGTTAAATATTTATAAAAGGATAGTTAGGCTTGTGCTCAATTCCACTTAACATCTGTTTCATTTATCAAGCTTAATATTACAAAAAAAATAGATTTTACTCCAGCAGGCAAACTGTTGGAGTCATCTCTGGAGATGATGGACCTACCCTGGATGAACTTGGACTAACAGAAATCTGTAGTGCCAGTGTGTATCAGTTCATATTGTATCTGCTGAATCCAGAGCATGTACAGGTTCATTCTGGATGTTCTCCAGGCCATTGCCCCAGGCCAGCATTTGTGTTCAGGTAAAACAGTCTTATCCGCTATAGTTACGTAATTTATTTTTTTAAATTTTTTTTATTTTTTTCTTTTATGATAAAATCCTACTTGATACTCATTTAGAAAAGTACATTATTTTGAAGAATTTGTTTTTGGAAACCAGAAAGTCATAAACTGAAAACTCCGACATACTTTCTTTCATGTGTGTCTGTTTGTTTGTCTAAATGCTGATCTATTCCTACTTTAGGGTTTTGCCAAGTTTTTGTAAAGCATCAGAGTTTCTGTGTTTATGATTATGGTTCATTTGACTGTGAGGACGAACAAAGTACATCAAAATAAAATATGCTTAACATACAAGTATAAATTAAACTTTCCATTCTTTGTTCTTTTAAAATACATTTAAATGCAGGTAATTTGTGTAAATATTATTTTAATGTCGTGAGTTTTTGCACAGAGTTTCTTCCACTTGTGTCACTGTGACTCTCGAGCACAGTAATAAACAGCAGAATCCTCAGTTGTCAAGATTCTCATCTACAGATATAGCTGCTTTCTGCTGTTGTCTCTGCAGATGGTAAACCAGCCTCTGACTGACTGAGAGTAGTGGGTGCTACTTCTAGTATCATAGATCCAAGCAATCCACTCCAGTCCTTTTTCAGCAGCCTGTCTGATCCAAGCTGCACCAATATCATAGCCAAACCCTGAGTATGTACAGGTCAGTGTGTGGGAGTCTCCAGGCCTTTTAACCACTGACTCAGACTCTGTCAGTGTTTGACCCTCAGTACCTACAGAAATGTTAATAGCTCATTAATTATCACATTTCTTCATATCGTTTAATTTGTTAACAGAAATCTATGTCCTTACCAGCCAAGAAACAAAAGAGAATCAGGAAAATAACTAAATGCACAGATCTGGTCATTTTTAAATTCAGTTTTCTTTGTACAGTTTGCAGTGTGTGTATTAGAATGCATATGAGCTCTGCATTAACTCCTTTACTGCAAACAATACTAGTGTTTTACAAAGTAAAAAAAAAAAAAAAACAACTAGAAAATGTGCATGCACATTGTTTGTGTGGCCCACATTCTCATTGGAAATAATGGGTTTCTGGGCACAACGGTATGGTAGTGTAGTTTTTATTGTGAATTATAATTGCTCCAATTGATCGAGTTACTACTAATATTTGTTGTGCTTTGTTGAATGAAATTCTTAGTGGACAACAGTAAACTTCTGACTAGTGCTTGAGAAGTAGACTGTAAGGATGATATGAATAGTTGAAATTAAAGGGGATGATTAAAAAAAAAAGACTTGGCAGGAGATGTGATTTAAAAAGAAAAAGAAAAAAGTTTTTGACTGAACAATTGCGCATGAGAAGATAATGCATAGATACTATATAAACCTCAGTAGCTCCTCTAAGGTCAGTGGGGAGTAAGGAACAGCAAAAGGGCTGGCCGTTGCAGCATGGACCACGGAGGGGGAACTGTTTAACTTGAGTTTCTTAAAGTGATAAGAGGTCTGTAAGCTCTTAAAGTAACAGTGTGTAATGTCTGGTGTTTGTGTGACTGTGTAACAACAGACTTGGTTCGATGTCTTGAGTTTTTGTACAACATTTCTTCCTCTTGTGTCACTGTGGTTGTCGAGCACAATAATAAACAGCAGAATCCTCAACTGTCAAGCTGTTCATCTCCAGATACACCTGCTGTCTGCTGTTGTCTCTGGAGATGGTAAACCGGCCTTGGACTGACTGAGAGTAGAAGCTGCCACTACTCTCACCCCAGATGAAGGCAATCCACTCCAGTCCTTTTCCAGCAGCTTGTCTGATCCAAACAGTAGCAGAATGACCACTGAAACCTGAGTATGTACAGGTCAGTCTGTGGGATTCTCCAGGACTTTTTACCACTGGTTCAGACTGAGTCAGTGTTTGACACTTGATACCTACAAACAAACAGAAACAATTAACTTCTGTATTGTTTTATAACAATAATGTAAAAGGACTGTGCCGTTCTTACCAGCCCAGCAAATTGAAAGGGTGAGAAAAACAACCATAAAATTACAACGATTCATTGTTAAAGCCATTTGTCTCTGCTCTGTGTACATGGGTGGCTAATCATGTAGTCACCGGCTTATATTCTTCATCACGTACTTAAACATGTTAGCGAACATCGGCTCCTCCCCAAACAGAACAGAATTTGAATTATCCAGGCTAACATTAAAAATGCACAAAAATTATTTATTATCTTTTTCTCCTCAATTCACTAGCTTACCACCTTGCATAGATTTATATTTATGCATCTTTTGATGAAGGATCTGTTCTGAGACAGTGCCTTAGACACCATTAACTCAGCATCTTTTCTGAAGGCAGATAAAAACCCAGAAAAAAGACAGAGAATGCACAAACTGCAGAGCCTGAAGGTTTGTATCAGAATATCATTTGGAGAGAGTGAGAATGTGACAAAGTGTCCTTAATTGTGAAATCTAATATTAAATCAAAATGAATTATCTTTTACTAAACAGTGGCGATAATGGAGATAATACTTTTATTTCATGAACACTGCATTGATTTGTTTCCAAAAATAGAAATAAAACCAATTCAAAACTCAGTTACAGGATGATTTTTAAGTAGAAGCTTAGTTCAAATGCTTCAAATATACATGTCATATGTTACTAGGACTTAATTACAGATAAAAGTTTTGTTTTGTTTTTTGTCAACAATTGAGCTTTGAGCTATTAAAGTTGAATTGTATACTGTACCTTAAATTGTAATTCAGTTAGTACTGCTTTATTACCTATAAAATTAAAACTAGTGCTACAGAGTGGCATAGAACACAGACTGTTTGTGTTAGTGGCCTGGTACTGTAATCATCTGTGGTCTGAGGGCTCCTCCTCTGATGACTTCCCGTAATTGTTCAGGCACTGAGGAGCAGGGGTGCTGCCAGGCAAACATACATATGTGTGTGTGTGTGTGTGTGTGTGTGTGTGTGTGTGTGTGTGTGTGTGTGTGTGTGTGTGTGTGTGTGTGTGTTCCTACCTAGCTATCTTTGAGAGGACCAAAATCTACATTCTACTATACTTGCGAGAACCAACTTGTGAGGACACACACCGATCCTCACAAGTTTAAAGGCCTTTTTGAGGCTCAAAATGTGGTTTTAGTGTCAGGGTTACAATCAGGCTCTGGTTAGGTTTAGGGTAAGGGTTAGGGTCAGGCATTCATTTTTAATGGTTATGGTCAGGGTAAGGGGCTAGGGAAAGCATTATATCAATGAACGTCCTCACTAAGATAGCTGAACGGGGTGTGTGTGTGTGTGTGTGTGTGTGCGTGCGTGTGTGCGTGCGTGCGTGCGCGTGCGTGCGTGTAGGTGTGTGTGTGTGTGTGTGTGTGTGTGTGTGTGTGTGTGCGTGCGTGCGTGCGTGTAGGTGTGTGTGTGTGTGTGTGTGTGTGTGTGTGTGTGTGTGTGTGTGTGTGTGTGTGTGTGTGCGTTTAAACATTGATTTTTGTCTGTAGGTAAATTTAAATTCACATTTTGTATATAAAATGGGGTAAATAATGTATAGAATAAAATACCTTTACCAAGGGCAATTAGCCTGCAGTTAGACACTTTTAGACAAAATGTTTTTCACTTACCTCCTTCTTCAAATATCAGTGGAACTGATCAGGACTGTGCGTACAGGGAGATGGGACAGAGATAACTAAGCCTGAGGTCTGATCTGTTTGCCCTGGCAGCAGATCAGCATGTGCAGAAAAAAGTGATTTACCATACATATGGACAAAGGCTCCACAAAAATCAATGCTGGTTCCCCTTTGGGGAAGAAAAGCTGAATGTAAATTTAGATTTAGTTTGATGTGCTGAGTTTTTGTACAGAGTTTCTTCCTCTTGTGTCACTGTGACTCTCGAGCACAGTAATAAACAGCAGAATCCTCAGTTGTCAAGCTGCTCATCTGCAGATACACCTGCTTTCTGCTATTGTCTCTGGAGATGGTAAACCGGCCTTGGACTGACTGAGAGTAGTACTTGCTACTGCCACTGCCACTCTCGATCCAAGAAATCCACTCCAGTCCTTTCCCAGCAGCCTGTCTGATCCAAGCTGCAGCAATATCATAACTGAACCCTGAGTATGTACAGGTCAGTCTGTGGGAGTCTCCAGGACTTTTAACCACTGGTTCAGACTCTGTCAGTGTTTGACCCTCAGTACCTACAGAAGTGTTAACAACTCATTAGTTATCACATTTCTTCATATCATTTCATTTGTTCAGCAAAATGTATGTCCTTACCAGCCAAGAAACAAAACAGAATCAGGAAAATAACTAAATGAACAGGTTTGGTCATTGTTAAAGTCAGTTGTCTTTGCCCAGTCTGCTGTGTCTATATGAGGTTGAATCCCTGACTTAGGCTTGAACGCATATAAAGTTAGTTAATACAGGAGTTTTGCATTGACTCCTCCTCCTCAGCAAAAATTTTGCTCTTTGACAAAGTAAAAAAACTAAAAAATGATAATAAACATTTTGCCAATTTTTGATTCTTTTTTTAATGTATTAAATTAAATTAATTTTAAAGGAAATTAGAATGTTCAAATATTAAAACTGACCATTTTTTTCAAGACAATCATTCCCACACTATTTTCAGAACACTATGTCTTATACTGCTAGTAGTGCTGGCCACTGGGCTCTTTATGTACTCTTTTTGGCACAGATTTCCTTTAATAGTCTTTATTTCTATTGAACACACAAATGTGCAGTATTTGACAACACCACAGGTGTAAGTGTGCCTCAGATGGCTTGGCTATAACTTTGCTTTTCTCAGCAACAAACTGTGTCACATTGTCAGGAAGGGACCTTAATTTCTCATTTGTTAGGAAAGCCAGAGGGACCTATTATCAGAAAGCCACATGCACAGCCTCCAATGAATCGTTGTTAAAATTGTATTGCTCGGTGTTTAATAAATCAAATGAGATGTTTTCTAATAAATGACTCTATTTTAATAGCTTGTTTTGTATAAAATTATTTAAAAAAATGTAAATAAAATAGTCAGCTCCGTAGTGCCTGTGATCTCAGCACAGTGGCACAAAGCAACTTTAGAAAATATATCTACTTATATATCAAGTATGTTTCATTGTCTCAGTGTATAATCAGTTAAAACAGCACAGGTTTCTATAAACTTGCAATATATTAGAATATATTATATAGCACTGTATAGCACTTTTTCTTACTGTCCAAAAACACTATCACAATCACTATCACTTATTTAATTCATCTTCCAGAGTCTTTTTCTTCACATTTTTTGTTTACAAACAGAAAAATTTGAGAGTATGAGTATGTGACATGTGTATTACCACTTAGCATTAGAGTAATTGAGGAAAATTTCATCTTGCATTTCTAAATAAAATGCCACCTTTTTTGATATAATTCAGTATTCCTTGTGTTGTTGGCAAATAGAGGAAGTAGTTTTTGTATGACTCTCCAGTTGCTGTGTCTCACTGTGTCTGTCGGGCACAGTAATAAACTGCTGTGTCCTCAGTCTTCAGATTGTTCATCTGTAGATAGACTTTACTGCTGGAGTCATCTCTGGAAATAGTAAATCTACCCTGGACTGACTGGGAGTAAAAGAAATGAGAACTGCGTGTGTGTACAAAAGCGATCCACTCCAGTCCTTTTCCTGGAGCCTGTCTGACCCAGTTCATAGGGTAGCTGCTGAATGTGAATCCAGAGCCTGTACAGGTCAGTCTGTGGGATTCTCCAGGCCTTTTAATGACTGGTTTAGACTCAATCAGAGTCTGACCATCAACACCTGTCAACAGCACCAAATCACACTAAGTTAAATAGTTTGTTGAGAGAAATAAATGTTGTGTAATATCAGGTCTATGAGTGTTTTCACCTGCCCAGCAGATAGTTAACAGCAGCAGTCCTGTCCTGTAGTCCATACTGTCAAACTGTGTGTCCTTAGCTTCCTGTCATCTTCTCTGAAGTCAGATTTATAGAGGAGGAGCAGCATGCAAAAGTATTGTGGTTTTGCATTCATCCCACATTTTTTTAAGACCAGTCACAATTAGCCATGTAGTTAGGATATGTAAAATATAAATCTGTTTTAAAGTCAGCCACTGATTATATCAATAAAACAGGTTAAGGTGAAGATTAATGACGATTATTGATTAATACTTATAAAACACAAACATGATCATATGAGTAATAAAAATACTGGATAACACATAAATGAAGAGTTATGGGAACATTAATTGCAGTACTCCAGTTTTATAATTAATATTATAGATGTTAAAATTATTTTTTTGGAAGCAAAAAAAGGATGATGAAGTATTTCAAGAGAAACAAAACTGCATTTTGAGTATCTGCACAGGTTTTTGGAGGTCTGTGGATGATGATGATTTCTCTTTACAGATATATTATATTAATTCATTAAATAATTTCTATCTCAACCTAAAAACAAGTTATCTGTCTTTCAAAAGAGACAAATTCTTTGAAAAAGTGAAGCTGGTGAGATTTCAAACAAAACCTCAAATCAACAAGCATCATTTAATCTCACTATATTTAAATTTCTCATTGAAATTATTTTAATTCTGTGACATTTTATCATCATTATCATTATTATTATAAGATGTGCTTACAGACTCACCTTGGAGAATTTATCAACAAACTGACTTCCAGAGAAAAATAATCTTGAATTCATTCATGATCTGAGGGCTCCTCCTCTGGTAGTTTGATGCTACAACTGAGGGGGTTTGTTAAGCTATGCTGATGGGCTGTGTCTCTCTGGCTCAATGTTAATACACACCAGTGACTTCAGTCTGCAAATCTGGTTAATTTTCAAGTCACTTTCTTGTTTGAAATTATTCTTTAGTGGATCTTTGTAGTATCCTGTCCTTTCCCTGCAGGGTTTTTTTTTTTATCCAAGCCTTGTGGTAGTTCAGCAAATAATCAATCAAAGCTTTATTCGCCACATGCAGGTTGCCCTGAAGTGAAATGGGGACACCCCCCCCCGACCTTACACACACAACACAGACATTACATGGGGATACAAGTCGGAGATCGTTAGCGTTACAGAAAAACACTGAAATGTACACTACAATGGGAAAGTACAAGAGGAAAAAAAGAGACCTCTACTCATGCCGTGCTTCCATGGTAGGACAGCATGAGAACAGGAAACAAAAAAACTCCTCTGCACAAAATGCACATAAATGTCCACAGCACAACATTGTGAAAGACATGACAAGCCACAGGATTGGGTGGGGGGTGAGGAGTAATCCGAAGCGAACACAGCAGCTGCCCTGCACAGCGCTACCATTACAGCGCAGCACACAGACCCGCTGTGTTCCCCCGCAGGAAACAAGCATCAAAGGCGTATAAGAGACCTGACAGGTGATGGCCAGATGCTGACCTGGCTGCAGAGTCACAGAGGCTGGCTGTGTCAACTGTTCACACTGTAGTTAATTGTACATAAAGTAACAGTGCGTAGCATCCATGATGTCAGTGTTTCTTTTCAGTGAGACTCACAGGATCCAGCAGCAGAGCTACAGAGAACATGTTGGTGCTGAAAGTGATCTTCTGGAAGCTTCTCTTGTTCTGGTTCAACAAAATTCACCATGTCAAGTTCTTATATGTGTCTGTGAGGAAGCTTATTTTTAATACAGATTACAAGGGACAGGATGAAATAGAAATATGGATTAACCTGCAAGCAACAAGTGGAGTTTGGATGTTTTGTGCTGCTATAAACTGCATGAAGATTTGTATCAGGATGTCACAGTGAGGGAGTGGGAATTTGATTAGGGATGTGACATTGAATTATTTTGTCATTTTCATTATTGTGACCTAGTTATGGACATTTTCTTGTTTTGTCATGACTGACCTATTGAGTTATTAACACTTACCAGTGTTGAGGCTCTGAGGGATTTTTCATTCAGCTATACTGATGGTTTGTATTAGTGTGACTCTCTGGCACAGTAATACACGTCCTGGTTGAAGTGTCTAAGATGATAGTCAACTTGTCCTTGTGCAGTATAATTTGTATTATCAATCCAGTTCTGTCCCTGCAGGATCCCTAATATAATAAAACAATACAATAAAACCATGTATTTTTATCATACTGTCATTGCCTCAGTGAGACTCTTTGGATCCAACAGTGCCATCAGAGCTACAGAGAACTTGTACTGAGGGTGATAACCCAAAACTTCTCATTTTCTCCTGCACCAGGCTGATATTAATCTTTATATCAGTGTGTGAGGAGCTTTGCTTTCTGTACAGAAGGACAATGACCAACTATAAGAGAGAATGAATGGCCTTGTGGTTGTACTGTAGTATTGGTTTGGGCATAATTAAAAGAAAATTGTTTAAAACAGAAATTTAGATTTTAATATGTCTTTGTCTTTGTTTTTTTTTAATTGATAAAAAATTAAATTAAGACAAGACATCATAAAAGCATTTCCCATTGAGGCAGTGTTATTACATCTTTCGATAACTTAACTGTAATTTCTGTAACTTTAAGGGGAAAAACAGCTGGCAACAAATTGTTCCATCTTTTGATGGGCTGACTTTTTGTAGAGCATTTCTTCCTCTTGTGTCACTGTGACTCTCGAGCACAATAATAAACAGCTGAATCTTCAATCGTCAAGCTGTTCATCTGCAGATACACCTGCTTTCTGCTGTTGTCTCTGGAGATGGTAAAGCGGCCTCTGACTGACTGAGAGTACCAGCTGCTGCTGCCACTGCTGATCCAAGCAATCCACTCCAGTCCTTTTCCAGCAGCCTGTCTGATCCAAGCATTACTATAATCACCACTGAACCCTGAGTATGTACAGGTCAGTCTGTGGGAGTCTCCAGGCCTTTTAATGACTGATTCAGACTCAGTCAGTGTTTGACCCTCAGAACCTACAGAAATGTTAATGGCTTATTATTCCAAAAAGTTTACTTCATAACAATTAATTTGAACAAAAAATGTAAAAACGTCCTTACCAGTCAAGAAAAAATAAAATAAAATCAGTAAAATAGCAAAATAAACTTTTCTGATCATTGTAAAGGTCAGATGTCTTTGTCTAGTCTGCAGTGTCTCTGGTAGATTGAGTACCAAGATATATAAATCTACTGAAGGTATCAGTTTTACATAGACTCCTCCTACGAAGTAAACTCAGCAGTATATAAAGAACTTAGTAAATATTTTTAGCAACTAACAGATGAATAGAATGATATGTTATAATAGCTTTATATAAAAAGTAGAGCGTGCTGCCCAGACTGCTAGTTTGAGTAAATGACCTGAAATGTTTGTTGCACTGGCTGCCCTGTTCAGCATGTAGCACATAATTTATTTTGGGGGTTTTTCTGCTATGATCTTCAGCCGGTCCCTGTCATTCCTTTTTCCTACTAGGATAAGTAGAATGATGAGGAGCAAGCCACTGGACATAATGGGTTTCTGGGCACAGCAGTACTGTCGTCACATTGTATCTGAAGTGCCCTTAAGATTTCTTTTAAGAGGCCAGAGGGCACAACCTGATATCCAGGCAGCCAGAAACACAGGGTCATTAACTTTGGCATCTTTTCTGATGATTGAAACAGAGAAAACATGCAAACTGCAAAGCCTGAAGATTAATATCAGGATATCATTGGGAGGAAGTGACAAATATAAGTTTACCGTTTATTTATTTATTTTTGTTTAATTAAATCTAAAACATGTTTTATCTGTAAAACTTTGACTAAACAATAAACATTAGCCTTCTCTCATCTACCCTCATGATGACTTTTTTTGACTTATATAATGTGAATATTTCAGGAAGATTGCTTTGTCCTCAGTTCTCTATGTTCTCTCTTTCTATCCTTTATGCTATTTTTGTGTGGACTTGGGACACATCTCAGGTTATCCGTGCACACACCTGTTCCTTATGCACTTCTTTGCAGCCACTACTTGATGTAATGTCAGACCGTCAGTCTTTGCTGGATCATTGCATTGCATCGGTCAGCAAAACTTGGCTCCTAGACCTTTGTCCTTCTCAAAATTTCTGCTAAAGAGAGGAGAGCTATTTGGTGTTTTTAGGAGAGAATCTGTGTATCAGCGTGGATTTTGGAAAAGTGCCAAGCTTTTGTTTGTATTTGAATTCGCTTTAAATAAATTCACTGAACTTCAGCATGAGTCCTGCCTTTTTTTTTTTTTTGCAAATAATGAAAGACAACCAATTCTAACCTTCATTACAGGTGGTTTAACACAAAGCTGGAAGAACTTTTAATGAACTTTAAGAACTTTTTAAAAGTTATCATATAAATGAGTATCAAAATATATTATTGTCACTTAATTCCAGAAAGAAAATGTCAAAAATTTAGCAGGTTATTAAGGTTGAATTGGAAATATAAAATTTTAAACTTTCTCTATAACTATAACTTTAAAACAATATATATTATCATGGCAATCTCCAGTGCTAAACAGCGACATGCAGCAGATAACAGTGTTCTGTAGTCTGGGAGCTCCTCTACTGGTGGAGGATTTTACACATGTTGAAGCTCTGAGGGGTTTTTGTTCAGCTCCACTGATGCTTTGTATTACTGTGGCATTCTCGCACAGTAATACACAGCAGTGTCTTCAGGCTGCATATTCTGTCCATTTAGAGTCACTGTCTTGCTTGAAGTGTCTAAGTTGATGGTGAACTTGTTCTTTAGTGAATCTTTGTAGTAT